>NC_026000.2:110137996-110285919 GCF_000442705.2 Elaeis guineensis | reverse complement strand
AGGGGCGCCCAACTCTTGGGTGCCCCTCTTTCTTTTGTGCATGGACCACCAGCAAAGGGTGTATTTATGTGCCATAAAAGCTATAAAATATTAGAAAAAATATGAATAAAATCAGTGTCATAAGGAGAGTTTTGGTTTCCAAAACTCTATCTCATAGAATAGAAATCTAAACTAATTCCTACTTTGACTTGATCCACAACCACTTTCCATGTAAGAGAGAAAGAGAGAAAATTTTGGTGTGTGTGAAGATCTGGGAGAGAAGTTTTGTCACACAAAATAAGAGAGAGTGGCGTGGGATAAGAGAGAGTGGGCATGGGGCTAAATTGGTGCAAGGTGGAATCCTAGTCTTACTAGATTCAATCTATGTCTTGTTCCAATCTGGTTCTCAAATCAAATCAAAAAAACAAATAACCCAATTAAAATAGGTCTTAACTAATAAGAATCTAATTTAATCAGATTAAATTAGATTTAAATCTAATTTAATTTTTTAATCAAATTAAAATTAGGTTGATCCAAGTCCTAATTGAACTAGGACTAGTTTTTTCTTGCACTTGGCTTATCAATAAACAAATTGAACTTGATCATAAAGCCCAAATTAAATTAATTAAATCATATTCAATTAGACTTAATCTCAGTCCATTGGCTTAATCAAATTAAGCAATTAGCATCGAATTGCTAATCGATCCTCCTAACACTTGCAACTAGGTTAAATGTTAATTATATTGATCGTTTAACCCTAGAATGATTTTTAATCGTTGATCAACCATCCGATCGAATCATGAACTCTAATGTGTGTGACCTCATAGGTCTGAACCTAAGCTGATAGCATAGAAATAAACTTTTGTATCAATCGAAGTGACCATCTAGCAATGGTATCCGACGATCTGATAGGTCGAATGTGTAGAACAACATCCTTAGAATCCATGCGGATATAGTTTCCATATAATTCATCCCCTAGACCAAAATGTTTATAGGACACCTCAGAGTTCAACTGTCAACTCTGATCAGGTTGTCTACATTGTATTTCAAAATATCAAATCCATCTGATGGATTATCCTGGCCAAGATTTTGCTAAATTGAAATACAGCGACTCATTCTTCTCCAACTCTTGGAGTGGTCAATCCCATCTTAATCACACTCCGACTTCACAAGTACTTGACTATGCCCAGAAGCCTTCCGTCACTGAATTAGAAATTTAGTTAGTCTAGTACCAAAGCACAGTGAGTTGCTTGCAAGTCACTGAGACGATCTCAGGTCTATGGGATACTTATATCTATATCCCATCAGAGACATTCTCGACAGCAGAATGCTCTAGAGTTGGTCACTTCCATGATGATGTACCCTTACATCTCACCTGTATGTCATATCAATATCTCCACACTCCTTGGTTAAGAGGACAACCAACCCATATGGCCTACAGCGATCTATGCTCGATAGAAGCTGTCATCCTTATTAACAGCCCATCATTTGATCGTGAACAATTTTAAGGACTAATCGATAAATCCTCTCTTTATCGAACCTAAATAGTCCTAAGGACTTCATCACAGCAACGAAGTTCTTTAGAAGATGAAAACTTGTGATGAAAATACTAAAAATATATTTTATTTATTAACAAATCAATTATACTATAAGATTGCTCAACCATCAACAAGTTGATGATTGGCTTTTGGGACATATTTTTCTACAACTCTCACTTGTCCTAAAGCCACTCGGCACAATATCTAATACCCATCTTTGACTTGTGGTTGTCGAACTCCTTTATTGTCAGGGCTTTAGTCAAGGGGTCGGCCAGGTTCTCCTTTCCATCGATCTTCTGAAGGTCGATGTCATCTCGATCCACGATCTCCTAGATCAAATAAAGCGGTACAAAATGTGCTTCATCCGCTAGTGTACTTTAGGTTCCTTTGCCTGAGCAATGGCACCATGCTGTCACAGTAAAGCAGATCGGACCATCGAGGGAGGGTGCTACTCCAAGCTCGATGATGAATTTTCTCAGCCACACAACTTCCTTCACGGCATCCGATGCTGCGATGTACTCTACTCACAAACAGAGTTTGCCACAGTATGCTGCTTGGAACTCTTCCAGCAGATGGCTCCACCATTTAGAGTAAAGATATAACCCGACATGCTTCTGCTGTCATCATGTTCAGATTGAAAGCTGGAGTCTGTGAACCCCATAAGTTTCAGATCTGACACACCATAAACCAACCATTGGTCCTTAGTATTTTTCAAATACTTAAGGATGGCTTTAACCATTTTCTAGTGATTTTCTCCAGGATCAGATTGGTATCTACTCATTACTCCTAGTGAAATGCCATATCTGGCCTTGTACATGTCATGGCGTACATGATAGATCCCACGATCGAAGCATATGGGACTCTACTCATACACTCTCTCTCTTCGAGAGTTGTCAGACAATCTTTCTTAGAGAGAGAAATTTCATGGCCTATTGGTAGATATCCCTTCTTGAAATTCTCTATGCTAAACCTCTTCAGCATAGTGTCTATGTACGTGGACTGGGATAACCCAAGCATCCTTTTAGATCTATCCTTATAGATTTCATCCCTAGGATATAGGATGCTTCACCCAAGTCCTTCATGGAGAACTGCGATGACAACCAAACTTTTATTCCCTATAGTGTGGGGATGTCATTCCCGATTAAGAGAATGTCATCCATGTATAAGACAAGAAATACCACAACTAGACCATTTGCCCATTTATAGATGCAGGGCTCTTCTCCATTCTTAATGAAGCCATACATTTTGATCACCTTATCAAAACACATGTTCTAACTCTGAGAAGCTTGCTTCAATCCATAAATGATTCTCTGAAGCTTGCACACCTTGGACTCATCTGTGGATGTAAACCCCTTAGGTTGTATCATATACACCTCTTTGATCAGCTCTCCATTCAGGAAAGCTTCTTTACATCCATCTGCCAGATCTCATAATCCAGATGAGCAGCTATTGCAAGCATTATCTGAATGGATTTGAGCATTGCTATAGGGGAGAACATCTCGTCATAGTCAATACCATAACATTGACGATATCCCTTGGCAATCAAACGGCTTTATAGGTCTCCACCCCTCTTCCTTTTGAAGACCCATTTACACCCAATGGGTTTAACCCCTTCAGGTGGGTCAACCAATGTCCATACATCGTTGACCTTCATGAACTCCACTTTGAATTTCATGGCTTTAAGCTACTTCTCAGAATCAGGTCTCTATATTGCATCCATATAGGTGATCGAATCCTCATCGTTCTCATCGAGTTCGATAGGATCACCATCCCGGACCTAAAAATCATAGTATCTGTCTGACTGATGCGGTACTCTACCGGATCGCCTTAATGGTGTAGCACATTGGGCTCCAGATCTGATCTAATCAAATCCAACTCAGGTTCAGCTATTGGTGTCGGTCCTTCTACCTGTTGAACTTCATCAAGTTCAACCTTAGAGGCAACAGTTTCTTCACCAAGAAATTCTTTTTCTAAAACGGTTGTCTTAAGACTGACGAACATCTTTTGTTCATCAGCATGGTAGAAAAAATATCCTTGGCTCTTTGGGGACCCTATAAATATGCATTTGTCAGATCTAGGTCCAAGTTTATCTGTAACTAACCGTTTGATATAGGCGGGCACCCCTAGATCCTAAGGTGTGAAAGTGATGGCTTATGTTCTGTCCATATCTGATATGAAGTCTTAAATACAGACTTACTTGAAACCCTATTTAATAGATAACAGGTCGATTTGAGTGCATATCCCCAGAAGGATATCGGCAAGCTGGCAAAACCCATCATGGATCGGACCATATCTAACAGAGTCCAATTTTCTTTTCAGACACACCATTATGCTGTGGTGTTCCTGGAGGAGTCCATTGGAAGAGAATCCCATTCTCTCCTAGATATGTGAGAAACTCACCAAAAAGGTATTTCCCTCCTCGGTCAGATTGAAGAGTTTTAATACAATTCCCAATTTATTTTTCTACTTCACTTGGGAATCGTTTGAATATTTCAAATGAATCCGACTTATATTTCATCAGATAGACATATCCATATCTGGATAGATCATCCGTGAAAGTGATGAAGTAGAAATATCCACCTCTAGCACTTATGCTCATGGGCCGCATACATCAGTATGTACTAGGCCAAGTGCTCAGTAGCTCTCTCACCTTTTTCAATAAAAGGTGACTTGGTCATTTTACCAAGAAGACAGGACTCACAGGTTGGAAGTGATTCATAATCACTGACTTGAGGATTCCCTCTTGAGTCAACCTGTTTATCCTGTACATGTTTATATAACCTAGCCTACAGTCCATAAGTAGATATCTGATACACTATCTAATCTAGGATGCTTTCCTGTAGAATAGACTACGTTAACAGGTTGTGATAACATATACACACCATTGTTCAAATGTCCACAAAAAATAATAACACCATTCATAATGAATTACAAACTTGTTTCTTTATTAAAATTTCATAATCATTTTTGGCCAGAAGGCCTATAGAAATAACATTTAAAAAGAAACTAGGATAGAAATGACAATCATTAAGAACAACGGTATGGGACTCAAATACAAGTTTCAAGATTTCTAATGCTAGAACTGGAACTGATCTTCCATCTCCAACGTTCAGGAACCTCTCGCCTTGCTCGAATCTCCTATTGACCTGCAACGCCTACAATGAATTGCAAATATGGTAAGGCTATCGGTATCCAATACCCAGTCAGTTATATCACAAATAAGAAATTATAAGGAATTATCATATAAATACCTTGCCTAGCAACAGCTTGCTTCTTTCTCTGCCTGTTCGGATCAGAGAGGTAATGTACTAAGGACAGTTCCTCTTCTAATGCCCCCGTTTCTTACAAAAGAAGCATTCAGCTTGACTCTTATCGGGCTTGATCTTTCTGGTCTGGCCATGCACAGATGTCCTAGCCTGAACTTGCACCTTCTTCACTTTCTTCTTCCTGTTCTTCTTCCTTACTTAAAGGGTCGAGAACCAGAAGACGAACCTCCCACTTAGTTCACCGACTCCTTGTGGAGTTGGTGATCCTTCTCAAAGTTCTGAAGCAACCCCAGTAATCCATGGTAGTTTACTTCAGGCTTTGTCATTCTATAATGAGTGAGGAATGCGAGATAAGACTTGGGCAGCGAGTTCAGTATTGCATCTTTTCCAAGCTGCTCATGCAAGGAAAGTCGAGCTTGCTCAAATGCTCCATCAGCTCGATCATGTACAATACATGATCAGTGACAGAGGCACCATCTCACATTTTGGCATTGAAGATGGCACAACTAGTCTTGTGCCTCTCCACGTCATCGGGTGTGCCAAAGGTATCCTCCAACACTTGAAGCATATCTTTTGGCTGAGCTGTCTCAAATCTGTGACTGAACTCGTCGCTCATGGCAGCCAGCATAATGCAGCGCACGATGGTCCGATCACTGAGCCACTCTGGAAAGTATCTCTGACTGTTCTACGTGCATGGGTAGCTGGCTCCTCAGGTGCAAGATCCGTTATCACATATAAGATCCGTTCATGCTCCAGGACTATCTTCAACTTTCGGTATCAGCTATCGAAGTTGGGTCCCACCAACTTATCATTGTCCAACAATGATCGGAGCGATAGAAAAGTGACCATATCTGCACAAAAAAAATCATAACTTAATTAATAATTGATTCATTAAATCTAAAGATTATGACTTTAATCAAAAGATTTCTTCCACTATTTTATTTGAATTGGTAGCCTCTACCTCCAATTCGAGGAATTATCCTAATTCCTTAGTGGGTACTAGAATCCACTTAGACTGCACACAAGCCCAACTTTGGTTAGCCAACCCGTGTACATCGGGGTAGGTTCTAATCAATTATTTTTCTAAATAATTTTTAGTAATTTAATTTTGCTCCAGTCCCTAATCAGTAGGCTTTGGCCTCTATTGAAAAGGTCTGATTAGGTCCAACCATTAACATGACCATACTTGGCCCATCTAGCCAATGAATAATTAGGTCCAACTTTGGTTAGCTAACCTAACTACCATTTAGAAAGATGCAGTCAAGAAATTATATTATGAATGATAATTCCATCAGCCAATAAGCATCAAGCCTTTGGGCCTTCAATGATTATCCAACTGATGGACCCATTATCATCCACTTAATGGGAGGCTATGATCTAGTTATCACATAACTATTTATTTTAAAAACCTAATAATTTTAGAGAATTTAATTGATTTAGAGGAGAAGGTCAGATGAACCAGCTTATCATGATCCTCCCACTGGCTTCACTAAGTCAGCTTAAGGGAGACCATTAAAAGAGTTGGTCTAGGAGCACCTAAATTAGTCACACTGATTTACCTAGCTGACATGGGTCAACTCGAATAGTCAAGTGATCCGATCAAAACATAATTTCACCAAGAGGCCAGGTAAGTTTGATCATTGGGAGGGTCTGCCAAAGCTTGCCTTAGACATCATCAGAAATGGCCAGATAAGCGGGCTGCCAATTAAAATCTACCAGTCTGGTTTATCTTAGACACCAACTGGTTTAATTAGTTTCGATTAGATCAACCTAACAGTTCGTGCTAGACCGCTTAGCCAAAAATCAAGTCCATTTGGTTCTCGTTAAAGATATGGACTTGACCAACTACAACTATTGTAATTAATCTAGAGAATCTTGACCTAATCTAAGTCAACAATTGATTAGACTTAGTCAATTCTCTTATTAAGTCCATCTTTAATCTAACCTTAGGTCTAACCCAATTAATGGACCTAATTCCACTAACCCATTAACCCAATGTGTTATGGTTTGTGTCTTAGGTTCTTCAATTCATAATCCTAGAACCTAATCAAATAACTTCTTAATTCTCCATTAAGTTTTGGGCTGAGGGTTGGGGTTCAGCTTTTCGAAAATAATTTTCATATTTATAAAATATTTTTACAATATGGTTCTACCAATCAAGTTGCATATTTGATTTATAATCAAAATGCAAGTGAAATAAGCATGAAACTACTTTAGATCTAATCTAAACAGGTTCATGTAATTAAACAATTTCAACTTTAAACTGCGTAAATTTCTCAAACAAATATATGATGGTTCTTTATGCGAGAATTATTAACAAAGATATTTTATTTTAGATTTAAACATCTTTTAAATCTAATAAATTATAAATTTAATCTAGATCATATCTAACAAATTTATGATTAAAGATAGATCTACACGAACTAGGACAACCTTTACACTGTAAGGGGTAAACCTTATAGCAGGACAACCTACAGTTCATGATTGATCTAAAAATTTTAAATTCAGATTTAACAATCAGATTATAAATTAGATCTAATCTAAAAAATAATCTAAATATATATAAATAATTATGTAATAGATAATCTAGACTCTGATACCAATTGAAGGAACAAGATCTAGGGTTTCAGTGTTAGATCTTGAAACTTTTTCAAGATCAGATAGCGAAGACTAAAATAAATCAAAATTTATCTTATAAAATTAGAGAATCCCTAGATCTAAGATTCTATTACATGATATTAAATCAAAAATTAAAATATAAAGAGTAAGAACTATATGTTGATCATATCAACATGTTTCTATACCACATCTAATGTATGTAAAATATAATAGATCAGATCTATTACCTTGCAAGTTAGACATTCTAACTTTGCTGATCCAAACTTGAGGATGATGTTGTAAGCTTCACATGCATTTGACCTCTGGGAGTCATCCACACGAGCCCACGAATCACGATCAGAAGTCCTGGTCCAGAAAATCAGCATAGTATGCTAGTACTGTGCTGATTCATCTTCGATGGTCGATCAGATACCTTCTTCTTCTTGATTAGGACTCTTCCAAAGATGAAAGTAGGAGAAGGAGTTTTAGATCTGAGATACTCTCAGAAAACTCAAGATGGAGGAAGAAAAGAGATGAACACAGCAACCCTAGAAGAAGACCCTCTTCTTCTTCTCTTTGCTCTCACCTAGACACTTAGTCTTGTGTCTATTGTATCTCCACACCCCAACCTTCTTTCTCTTTGATTTTTGGACACCCCAAAGGTCTCTCTTTTATCTATTTTTTAAGAAAATCTTATGAAGAAATTTATTTTAAATGGAGAGATATGATAGAGTCCTTGTCTAGGTCAAATACCTCCTAGTCAAGGATTATCCAAACATGGCAAGACAAGGGGCACCCAACTCTTGGACGCCTCCTCTTTCTTTTTGTGCATAGACCATCAGCAAAGGGTGCATATTATGTGCCATAAAAGTTGCAAAAATTCCAAAAAAAATTTGAATAAATCAGTGCCATAAGGAAAGAGTTTTGGTTTCCTAAAACTCTATCTCATAGAATTTGAAATCCAAACTAATTCCTACTTTGACTTGATCCACAACCACTTTCCATGTAAGAGAGAGAAAGTTTTGGGCATGTGTGAAGACTAGGGTGAGAAGTTTTGTCACACAAAATAAGAGAGAGTGGGCATGGGATAAGAGAGAGTGGGCGTGGGGCTAAATTGGCGCAAGGTGGAATCCTAGTCTTACTAGGATTCAATCTATGTCTTGTTCCAATCTGGTTTCTCAAACCAAATCAAACCAAAATCAAATAAACCCAATTAAAATAAGTCTTAACCTAATTAAGAACTTAATTTAATCAAATTAAATAGATTTAATTTTTTTAATCGAATTAAAAATTAGGGTGACCCAAGTCCTAATTGAACTAGGACTAGTTTTTTCTTGCACTTGGCTTATCCAATAAATCAATTGGACTTGATCTGATCAAGCCCAAACTAAATCTAATTAAATATATTCAATTAGACTTAATCTCAGCCATTGGCTTAATCAAATTAAGCTAATTAGTAATTAAATTGCTAATCGATCCTCCTGTAACACTTGCACTAGGTTAAATATCAATCATATTGATCGTTTAACCCTAGAATGACTCTTAATCGTTTAACCCTAGAACGATTCTTAATCGTTGATCAACCATTTGATCAGATCGTGAACACTAACGTATGTGACCTCATAGGTCTGAACCTAAGCCGGTAGCACAAGAATAAATTTTTGTACCAATCGAAGTGACCATCTAGCAATGGTACCGACAGTCGGATAGATCGAATGTGTAGAACAACATCCTTAGAACCTATGCGGATATAGTTTCCATATAATTCATCTCCTTAACCAAAATATTCATAGAACACCTTAAAGTTCAACTGTCAACTCTGATCAGGTTGTTCACATTGTATTTCAAAATATCAAATCCATCTGATGGATTATCCTGGCCAAGATTTTGCTAAATTGAAATACAGCAACTCATTCTTCTCCAACTCTTGGAGTGGTCAATCTCATCTTGATCACACTCCAACTTTACAAGTACTTGACTGTGCCCAGAAGCCTTCCATTACTGAATTAAAAATTTAGTTAGTCCAATACCAAAGCACAGTGAGTTGCTTGCAAGTCACTGAGGCAATCTCAGGTCTAAGAGACACTTATACCTGTTAGGAATAGTATCCCAAAGTCAATCATCAGCCTGTTGATGGTTGTGTTTCTTTTTGTATTAGTATATGAATTATAAATAAATATAAATTATTTTGATATTTTTCATCATAAAATATTTCATCTTCTAATGAACTCCTGTATTGTGGTGAAGTCCTTAGCTATTTAGACTCGATAAAGGAGGATTTATTGTTTAGTGCTTAAACCTATTCGCAACCAAATGATACGTTGTTATCAAGGATGACAACATTTATCAAGCATAGGTCGTTGTGTGCCATATGGGTTGGTTGTCCTCTTAACCAAGGAGTGTGGAGACACTGGTATGGCATACAGGTGAGATGTAAGGGTACATCTGCACTGAACGTGACCGACTCCGGAGCTATTTCTGCTGTCAAGATTTGCTCTGATGGGATATGGGTATAATTGTCCCTCCGACCTGAGACCGCCACGGTGACTTGCAAGCAACTCACTGCACTTAGGCACTGGACTATCTGAATTTCTAATTCAATGACGGAAGGATGCTGGGTGTAGTCAAGTACTTGACTTGTCGGTGCGTGTGTCAAGATGGGATTGACCACTCCAGTTCAGGAGCTATGTACAGTCGTGTTTCAATTTAGCAAAACCTTGGTCAGGGTAGTCCTAGTGAGGAGACACAGGACTGTTTGAGTTGAGCACGATTTGGATGATCTAATCAGGGTTGACAGTTTAACCCTGAGTCATCCTAAACACAGGATCAAAAGGGATGAATTATACAGTAACCATATTCTCATAGGTTCTGAATGTTGCGATTGCGACTACTCGACCTATCTGGATGTCGGTACCATTGCTAGATGGTCACTTCGATTAGTACAGAAATTGATTCCTATGCTACCGGCTTAGGTTCGAACCTGCGGGGTCACACATATTAGAGGTTCCTATCTGATCTGATGGCTGATGAAGAGTCCTACATGTTTGAGACTCTGTGATCGATAATCAAGATTCTCTGATCATGAGTACCACACATTTTGGATACCGAGGTCAACTGGTTTGGGACTTTTTGATCAGGATTTAATATCGATGGACTCTGATGCCCGATTGCCCATCAAATTTGGACTCAGTATTTATGAGAGATTTAATTAGTGATTTGATCATTAATTAACTCAATTTGATTGAGTAATTATTTTTGGATCAAGTGCAATTGAATTGGATTCAGTTGGATTTGACCCGATTAGGTTAAGTGTTGACCTAATCGCTAAGGTGTTTTGGTCACTGATTTGATCAGGGGTTGGGCTTAGTCAGTTCTTGATTTGATTAGAATTTTATTGAGCCTAATTAAGCCTAATTAAGTTATGTTTAACTTAGTCTAATTGTGCCTAACCTATTTTGATTAGGTTGGCTCAATTAGGTTCAAACCACCTTAACTAATCTCCCTTCACCACCTCACTTCTCATGCGCCCATTTGAATTCACGAGAAACAACTTCTCATGAATTTTCTCCCATGCAGAAGCCATCCCACGCCCCTCCATTTGTGCACCATTTATCTGGATAAAAATGGTTGGTTGGCCATTCAAATTCAAATGAAGTTTAAATTTGAATGGGGCAACCAACTCCATGCGCCAACATGCCTTATCCTCTTTTATGCGCCATTTGCTTTACACGAGAAAGAGTTTCTTGTGTAAACTCTTCATGCACAAGAGAGCCCATGCCCCTCTCTTCTCACACATAGAGTGGATAGGAATAAGTTGGTTGGCATTTGAATTCAAATTCGATTTGAATTCAAATGAGCAACCACTTATCTTTATCCTCTCACGTGGTAAAAATGCTGCAAAGATGCGGTCTTGCATCATTTTAAAAAGGAAATAAGATAGGGCATGCACATAAGACATCTGAGAGAGAAGGGTGGTGTGAGAGAGCTTTCCTGCATGAGAAAAGAAAAGAGAAGGAGAGAGAAGAAAGAAACAAGTGGGCACAAGTTTCTTCGGAGTGTACCCTAGGATTTTGACTTCGGGTTCGAGAAGTGAGAATGTGAGCTACGAGTGTGTGAGCCCACCAAACTTAGTGAGAGCTTTAAAATCCTCTCAAGTGCATCTGCTGACAATCTGAAGCATCCAAAGAGTCAGTAGATCAAGATCAAAGGAGTTCGATCAACATCGGCCATCAAAAGGGTTCAGCCACGAACTAGCATTCGTGAGGAGCCGATCAGATCGGGAGCTTCCTGTGGATGATCTGCAGAGGCCAGACATACTGTGTGGCTATATTGTGATGATCAGATCCTTCAACGATAATCAGATTATGGCGATCGACTACCCACACAAAGGTAATGTGTTCTGAACACAACAGTAAAATATTTACTGTAGAAGTTTGAATTTTAAATTTAAATGCATGCTATGTATATATCATATTTAGATCCTTATGTAGAATTTATACATGTTAATTAATTAGATTAATTAATAATTTTTACTGTAAAATAGTAATTTTGAAAAAATTTTAAAATTACCATTTTACCCCTGCATCATTTTTTCCATAAATGGTATCAGAGCGGGTTCTAAAATATGATATACATTTGCATGCATAGATTAAATTATAATCTAATAGTTTAAATTTGAAATTTAAAATTTAAAATTTAAATTTAAAATTTAAAATTTATTCAAAATTTAAAATTTAGAAATTTGAAATTCAAAATTTGAATTTTGAAATTTGAAATTCAAAATTCAAAAATTTGAAATTTAAAATTTGAAATTTGGTTGAAATTTCAAATTTGAAATTCAAAATTTAAAATTCAAAATTCAAAAACCAAAAAATTTAAAATTTGTTTGAAATTTAAATTCAAAATTTAAAATTTGAAATTTAAATTTTAAAATTGGTATTTTTAGATATACTTGATCCAAGTAGCAAGTAGTCTAATTGGGTTGGTTGCCATGGTCATCCGGTCATAGGAGAAAAGTAGGGTTTAAAGGCCCTCTCCTCCCATTCGATGGGGTTCTCCTATGGCAGTAGGGGTGCCACTGTAATTATATCCCATGCAGATAAAGCAGCGAAAGAAATTAATTGTAAAGGTTCAATTATGAAATTTATCATGAATGTGTTAGATTAGATCTAAAGAATATTGATGATTTATTTTGATTGAGTTATTTTCTGTTATTAGCAATAGGATTGCTGTTTATGAAATATGCTGATCTATTTATGAAATGAGTCAACACATTTGGTGAACAGAAAATAAAACCTTTCAAATTTGAAAATTATTTTCAAAATGCCAAACCCTAACCATCAGTCCAAATATTTAATTAAAAGAGTTAAGTGTTGTCTAGTTGGTCTAGAATTGTGAATTAAGACCTAAGACAATTGCATAAACTTGTGGGTCAATGGTTAGATGGATTAGGTCCATAATTGGGTTAGACCTAAGGTTAGCTTAAAGAAATAGACTAAATTAGAGTAATTGGACAAATCTAATCAAAAGTTGAATTAGATTAGGTCAAGGACACTCTAGACTCAACTCCAATAGTTGTAGTTGAATGGGTCCATGTCTTTAACTAGACCAAGATGGACTAAATTCATGGCTACGCGGTGGAACCCTATTTACTAAGTTGATCAAATTAAAACTAATGAACCGGTTGGTATCTATGGTAAGTTCGACAGTTTGACCAGTGGTTCTTAAGTGGGAGTTACTCGTATTGATTCGATCTCTGACGAGTTAATGGCATATCCCCACCACTGATCTCACTTACCTGGCCAACCTGGTGAGTTAGGTTTTGATTAGATCACTTGGTGATTAGGGCTCACCCATGTCATTAGGTAAATCAGTGTGACTGATTTAGCTGCTCCTAATGCCAGCTTTAATTAAATTATTTTTAATCTGACTTGATGAAGTCAGTGGGAGGATTGAAATTAGCTGGTTAATTTTTTCTCTTCTATCCTTTAATAAAAATCCTCAAAAATTATTAGGTCCCTAAAAATGATTAAGTTATAGTGATAACTAAGTCATTGCCTCCCATTAAGTGAGTGATAATGAGTCCATTAGTTTAATAATCACTGGAGGCCCAAAGGCCTGGTGCTTGTTGACTAATGAAATTATCATTCATAGTATGATAATTTGGTTGAGTCTTCTGATGGTGGTCAGGTTGACCGACCAAAGTCGGGCCTGATCATTTATTGATCCAATTCATCAAATCAAATCATGTTAATGGTTGGACCTAACCAGATCTTTTCAGTGGAGGCCAAAGCCTACTGATTAGGTTCTGGGGCAAAATTTATTACTAGAAGTTGTTTAGAGAAACAACTGGTTATGAACCTACCCATAGATGCACATGGGTTGACCAACCAAAGTTGGGCTCGTGTGTGGTATGTGTGAATTCTAGTACCCACTAAGGAATTAAAGTAATTCCTCGAATTGGATGTTGAGGCTACTAGTTCGTAAAAATACTGGGAGAAACTTTAAACTAAAGTCCAAGTCTTTAGTATTAATAATTTATAAACTAATAGAGATCTGATTTTTTTTTATGCAGCTATGGCCACTACCCTGTCGCTCTGATCATTATTAGATAATGACAAGCTCATGGGACCTAATTTCGATAGCTGGTATCAAAAATTGAAAATCATCCTTGAGCATGAGCGGATCCTTTATGTAGTAACGGATCCGACACCTGAGGAGCCAGCCCCGAACGCTAGAGGGATGGTCCGAGATACTTACCAGAAGTGGCTTAACGACCGCACCACCGTTCAGTGCATAATACTGGCGGCAATGAATGATGGGTTCAGTGTAGGTTCGAGAATGTCCAGCCACAGGAGATGCTTCAAATGTTGAACGACTCCTTTGGCACGCCTGACAACGTTGAAAGGCACAAAACTAGTTGTGCCATTTTCAATGCTCGGATGAGGGAAGGGGCCTCAGTCACCGATCATGTACTGTACATGATCGAAATGATTGAGCGCCTAAGTAAACTGGCTTTCCCTTGCACGAGCAGCTTGATAAGGATGTGATCCTTAATTCTTTACCCAAGTCCTTCTTCCCCTTCCTTACTCATTTTCGGATGACAAAGCCTGCAGTGAACTACCATGGCTTGTTGGGGTTGCTGCAGAACTTTGAGAAGGATCACCAGCTCCATAAGGAGTCGGTGAATGTTGTGGGAGGATCTTCTTCTGGTCATCGACCCTTTAAGAAAGGAAAGAAGAACAAGAAGAAGAAGAATAAGAAGGTGCAGCCACATGCTGGGACGTCAGCACAGGGTCAGACCAAGAAGCGCAAGCCCGACCAGAGCCAGGCGGAGTGCTTCTTTTGTAAGAAGCAGGGGCACTGGAAGAGGAACTGTCCTCTATACATTGCCTCCCTAGACCCGATCAGGTCGAAGAAGAAGCAAGGTAATTATATGATAACACCTTGCAATTTTCTATTTGTGATACTACTGCCTGGGTATTGGATATCGGAAAGCCCTTATCATATTCGTAATTCGATGTAGGGTCTGCAGGTCAGTAGGAGATTTGATGAAGGCGGGAGGTTTCTGAACGTTGGAGATGGAAGTAAAGTTCCAGTTCTAGCTTTAGGAATCATGAACCTTATAATCAACTCTCGTAATATAATTCTTAGTGAATGTCACTATTGTCCAAGCTTTTAATTAAATATTATTTTTGTAGGCCTTTTGGCCATGTACAGTTATGAATTTTTAATAAAAGAAAATGTTTGCAATATCATTTTGAATGGTATTACAATATTTGTTGGATAACTAAATAATGGAATATACTTACTATCACAGCCTGTTAATGTGGTTCAAACCTCTAGTAAATGTCCTAGAATAGATAATGTGTCAGAAGTCTACCTTTGGCACTGTAGGCTAGGTCATATCAATAAGAATAGGATAAACAGGTTGGCTCAAGAAGAAATTCTTGAAGTTGGTGATTGTGAATCACTTCCAACCTGTGAGTCCTATCTTCGTGGGAAGATGACCAAGTCACCTTTTACTAAAAAAGTGAGCGAGCCAGTGAACTCTTGGGTCTGGTACATTCTATGTATGTGGACCATGAGCTCAAGTGCAAGACGTGGATATTTTTACTTCATAACCTTCACAGATGACCTATCGAGGTATGGGTATGTCTACTTAATGAAGCATAAGTCGGAGTCATTTGAAATGTTCAAACTATTCTGAAATGAGGTAGAAAAATAAACTGAAAAGTGTATTAAAACTCTTCGATCTGATCGAAGAGGTGAATACCTTTCCAATGAGTTTCTGACATATCTTGGGAAGAATGGATTCTCTCTTAGTGGACTCCTCCTGGAACACCACAGCATAATGATGTGTCTAAAAGAAGGAATCGGACCTTGTTGGACATGGTTCGATCCATGATGGGGTTTGCTGGTCTGTCGATCTCCCTCTGGGGATATGCGCTCGAATTGGCTTGTTACCTTCTAAATAGGTTTCAAGTAAGTCTGTAACCAAAACGCCATATGAGATATGGATAGGACGTAAGCCAGTACTCTCGCACCTTAGGATTTGGGGGTGTCCGGCTTATGTTAAACGTTTAATTACGAACAAGCTTGGACCTAGGTTTGACAAGTGTTATTTCATAGGATACCCAAAAGAGACCAAAGGGTATTATTTCTACCTTGCTGATGAGCAAAAGGTGTTTGTCAGCCTTAAGGTAATCTTTTTGGAAAAGGAGTTCCTTGGTGAAGGGACTGTTGCCTCTAAGGTCAACTTGAGGAAGTTAACAGGTAAAAAATGACACAAGTTACTGAACCTGAACCAGATTTGGTTAGATCAAATCTGGAGCCCATTGTTCCTGCATCCTTAAGGCGATCTGGTAGAGTACCACGTCAACCGGATAGGTACTATGGTTTCTTGGTCCGGATGGTGATCCTGTCGAACTTGATGAAAATGATGAGGATCCGATCACCTACATGGATGCAATGCAGAGACCTGACTCTGAGAAATGGCTAGAGGCCATGAAATCCGAAATGGAGTCCATGAAGGTCAACGATGTGTGAATATTGGTTGACCCACCCGAAGGAGTAAAACCCATAGGGTGTAAGTGGGTCTTCAAGAGGAAGAGGGGTGCAGATGGAAAGGTGGAGACCTATAAAGCCCGTCTGGTTGCCAAGGGATATCGTCAACGTTATGGTATAGACTATGATGAGATATTTTCTCCTGTGGCAATGCTCAAATCCATTCGGATTATGCTTGCGATAGCTGCCCATCTGGACTATGAAATCTGCAGATGGATGTGAAAATAGTTTTTCTAAATAGAGAGCTGGACGAAGAGGTGTATATGATACAACCTGAAGGATTCACATCCACAGATGAGTCTAGGTGTGCAGGCTACAGAGGTCCATTTATGGACTTAAGCAGGCATCCCAAGTTGGAACATACATTTTGATAGGACGATCAAGACGTATGGCTTCGTTAAGAATGGAGAAGAGCGCTGCATTTATAAGTGGGCTAATGATCCAGTAATGGTATTTCTTGTATTGTATGTGGATGACATTCTCTTAATCGAGAATGATGTCCCTGCATTACAGGAATAAAGATTTGGCTGTCGTCATAATTCTCCATGAAGGATCTAGGAGAAGCTTCCTACATCCTAGGGATGAGGATCTATAGGGATAGATCTAAAAGGTTGCTTGGCTTATCCCAGTCCACGTACATTGATACTATGCTGAAGAGGTTCAGCATGGAGAATTCTAAGAAAGGCTATCTACCGATAGGCCATGAAATTTCTCTCTTGAAGAGGGATTGTCCGACAACACCTCAAGAGAGAGAGCGTATGGGTAGAATTCCATATGCTTCGGCAATGGGATCTATCATGTATGCCATGACATGTACATGATCAAATGTGGCATACTCACTAGGGGTAGTGAGTAGATACCAATCTGATCCAGGAGAGAATCACTGGAAGGTTGTTAAAACCATCCTGAAGTATTTAAGAAATACTAAGAACCAGTGGCTTGTTTATGGTGAATCGGATTTGAGACTTATGGGATTTACAGACTCTAGTTTCAGTCTGATCATGATGACAGCAAGAGTGTGTCGGGATTTATTTTTATCCTTAATGGTGGGGCTGTCTGCTGGAAGAGTTCTAAGCAGCATACTGTGGCTGATTCAATTTGCGAGGCAGAGTATGTCGCTGCATCAGATGCTGCCAAAGAAGCGTGTGGCTAAGAAAATTCATCACCGAGCTCAGAGTAGCACCCTCCTTGTTGGTCCAATCCTGCTCTACTGTGACAGCTCTGGAACCATTGCTCAGGCGAAGGAACCGAAGGCACACCAGCGAATGAAGCATATTCTACGTCGCTACCATCTCATCCGAGAAATCATGATCGAGGTGACATCGACCTTCAGAAGATTGACGAGAAGAAGAACCTGGCCGACCCATTCACTAAAGCCATTGCGGTGAAGGAGTTTGACGACTTCAAATCGAAGATGGGTATTAGATACTGCACCGATTGGCTTTAGGCCAAGTGGGAGATTGTTGGAAATAGTGTTCCAAAGCCAATCATTAGCCTGTTGATGGTTGTACTCCTTTTTGTATTAGTACATGAATTATAAATAAATAAAAATTATTTTGGTATTTTTCATCACAAAATTTTCATCTTCTAATAAACTCCTGTGTTGTGGTGAAGTCCTTAGGACTATTTAGACTCGATAAAGAGGATTTGTCGTTTAGTCCTTAAACCTGTTCGGACCAAATGATACGTTGTTACCAAGGATGACAACATTTATCAAGCATAGGTCATTTGTGCCATATGGGTTGGTTGTCCTCTTAACCAAGGAGTGTGGAGACACTGGTATGGCATACACGTGAGATGTAAGGGTAATCTGCACTAAACGTGACCGACTCTGGAGCTATTTCTGCTGTCAAGATTTGCTCCGATGAGATATGGGTATAATGTCCCTCTGACCTGAGACCGCCACGGTGACTTGCAAGCAACTCACTGCACTTAGGTACTGGAATACCTGAATTTCTAATTCAGTGACAGAAGGATGCTAGGTGTAGTCAAGTATTTGACTTGTCGGTGCATGTGTCAAGATGGGATTAACCACTCCAGTTCAGGAGCTGTGTACAGTTGTGTTTCAATTTTGTAAAACTTGGCCAGGATAGTCCTAGTGAGGAGTCACAAGACTGTTTGAGTTGAGCACGATTTGGATGATCTAATCAGGGTTGACAGTTTAACCTTGAGTCATCCTAAACACAGGGGTCAAAAGGGATGAATTATACAGTAACCATATTCATGTAGGTTCTGAATGTTGCGATTGTGACTATTCGATCTATCCGGATGTGGGTACCATTGCTAGATGGTCACTTCGATTAGTACAGGAATTGGTTCCTGTGCTACCGGCTTAGGTTCGAACCTGTGGGGTCACACACATTAGAGGTTCCTATCTGATCTGATTGCTGATGAAGAGTCCTACATGTCTGAACTCTGTGATCGAGAATCAGGATTCTCTGATCATGAGTACCACAAATTTTGGGTATCGGGTCAAGAGTCTCACTGGTTTGGGATTTTTTTATCAGAGTTTCATATCGATGGACTTTGATGCCTGATTGCCCATCGAATTTGGACTCAATATTTATGAGAGATTTAATTAGTATTTGATCACTAATTAACTCAATTTGATTAAGTAATTATTTTTGGATCAAGTCCAATTGAATTGGATTCAGTTGGGTTTGACCCGATTAGGTTAAGTGTTGACCTAATCGCTAAATTGTTTTGGTCACTAATTTGATCAGGGGTTGGGCTTAGTCAATTTTTGATTTGATTAAAATTTTATTGAGCCTAATTAAGCCTAATTAAGTTAGGTTTAACTTAGTCTAATTGTGCCTAACCTATTTTGATTAGGTTGGCTCAATTAGGTTCAAACCACCTTAACTAATCTCCCTGCTCCACCTCACTTCTCATGCGCCCATTTGAATTCACGAAAACAACTTCTCATGAATTTTCTCTCATGCAGAAGCCATCCCACGCCCCTCCATTTGTGCACCGTTTATCTGGATAAAAATGGTTGGTTGGCCATTCAAATTCAGATGAAGTTTGAATTTGAATGGGGCAACCAACTCCATGCGCCAACATGCCTTATCCTCTTTTGTGCGCCATTTGCTTTACACGAGAAAGAGTTTCTCGTGTAAACTCTCCACGCATAAGAGAGCCCAGCCCCTCTCTTCTCACGCGTAGAGTGGATAGGAATGAGTTGGTTGGCATTTGAATTCAAATTTGATTTGAATTCAAATGAGCAACCACTTATCTTTATCCTCTCACGCGGTAAAAATGCTGCAAAGATGCAGTCTTGCATCATTTTAAAAAGGAGACAAGATAGGGCAGTGCACAAGACATCTGAGAGAGAAGGGAGGCATGAGAGAGCTTTCCTGCATGAGAAAAGAAAAGAAAAAGAGAGAAAAGAAAGAAACAAGTGGGTGCAAGTTTCTTCGGAGTGTACCCTAGGATTTTGGCTTAGGGTTCGGGAAGTGAGAACATGAGCTACGAGTATCGTGAGCCTACCAAACTTTAGTGAGAGCTTCAACAACCTCTCAAGTAATCTGCTAACAATTTGAAGTATCCAAGGAGTCGTAGATCAAGATCGAAGGAGTTCGATCAACATCGGCCATCAAAAGGGTTCAGCCACGAACTAGCATTCGTGAGGAGCCGATCAGATCGGAAGCTTCGTGTGGATGATCTGTAGAGGCAGACATACTGTGTGACTATGTTGCACTGATCAGACCCTCCCAACATGATCAGATTGCGACGATCGACTACCCGCACAAAGGTAATATGTTCTGAACACATAACAGTAAAATATTTACTGTAGAAGTTTGAATTTTAAATTTAAATGCATGCTATGTATATGTCATATATAGATCCTTGTGTAGGGTTTATACATATTAATTAATTAGATTAATTAATAATTTTTACTATAAAATAGTAATTTTGAAAAAGTTTTAAAATTACCATTTTACCCCTGCACCATTTTTCCTAGTAATACCTATATCCCATCAAAGATATTCTCGACAGCAGAATACTCTAGAGTTGGTCATGTTCAATGATAATGTACCTTTACATCTCACCTGTATGCTATACCAGTATCTCCACACTCCTTGGTAAGAGGACAACTAACCCATATGGCCTATAGTGATCAATGCTCGATAGAAGATGTCATCCTTACTAACAACCTATCATTTGGTCGTGAATAATTTTAAGAACTAATTGATAAATTTTTTCTTTATCGAACCTAAATAGTCCTAAGGACTTCATCAAAATTACAGAGTTCATTAGAAGATAAAACTTATGATGAAAATGTCAAAAATATATTTTATTTATTAACAAATCAATTACAATATAAGATTGCTCAACCGTTAATAGGTTGACGATTGATTTTTGGATATATTTTCCAATAAAATAGTGCTAAGAATTTTATCATAACACAGAAGTTCGATATCGAAGATGTACAAGTTTTTGATAAAAATTATCAAATAAATATTTTATTAATTAATTTATATATAATTACATCAAATAGCACAACCGTTAACAGGCTGATGATTGACTTTAAAAAATATTTTCCAATAGGTAGATGCCATCGAAGTCAGAATAGTGGCTATCAAAGCTAGGGGAGTGGGTGTCAGCAGGCTACCACAAGGCCTATCACCCATATCTGGAGGGATCGTTGGTCCGTACAGTATAATGCTGACCCAGTGAGACCCATTCACCATATGCTCCTCAAAGCACTCAATCTAGGGGACAACTTATAGGGAGCCTAGGTGGAAGTGACATGGGATTGGTGGAAATTTGATGATGTAGGCATCACCGCGTTACCGATCTCGTGTGGTGAACGACTAGGTGCCAATGTCTGTGACATTGCTTGGATCTCATAATGTTGCTCAGATCATGTGCTTTGATCCACCAGATCATGATGCCAAGTATCTGCGACATCTTCAAAAATTGGACACATCATCGGATGGGCCAAATATGGTCTAAAAATGATAATATCAATTTTTGTTCTTCTCTGAGATTGGTCAGTAATGTAGGTATTTTATATAAGTATAGAAAAATGATGCTTTACAAAATCCTTAAAATATTTGAAAAGATTCCTCAAGAAATATTTATATTTGATGAGAGCATACAAAATCATATCTTTTAATGCTTCCTTACATGCAATACTTTACCTATGTATAATATTATATATATGTATATGCATTGATGCCTGTATGCATATATGAATGTGAGTTATCTTTTCTATTTCTTGCCTAATTTGATTCTTGGACATATGTTCTAATGCATTTCTCATGTCATTGTCCATGCTATATTGCTTCTAAGGTTGATATCGATTTAATTTCCTAGGCTCAGTCCATTCACAGAGACTTCTTGGACAGTGCTCTTTTTTGGCACTTGGACTATGCTCTTTAGTTAATCTTATCTTAACATGAATAGGCTTACAAAATGATTATGATGCTTTATAATAAAAGTTAGACATTGTTGTAGAGGTTACCTGCCATTCGACCCAATCTTCTCTCCTTGGATTGCAACCAAGCATCTATCAATGATCTGATGAGATCACCTCAGATGTCAGGGAGAGACTCAAGAACCTGAGATGGAGTGGTGCTACGTCATCGACTTTTGCCCAATCTTTGGGTCAGACATTTACCAACCTCGAGGTTAGAACTCAAACAATGATAGGAAATAAAGGTCAGCAACCTACACGAGCACCAATATGCCCAAGGCAGGACCTTGGCTCTATCCCGACCTTAGCCACCAGCCTATTCGACTACAAGAAATGTGGGCACAATCTACAGTTAACATCCATCACTAACAATTTTGATTTATAGGTTAGTAGATAAATTCTCTATCCTAATGGCCTATCAGATCATCACCTAATAGGCCCTAATGGCCTACTGCATTCTGCCATAATAGCTTATTGAAGAAAAAGTACAGTAGTGCTATGCATGCAATTTTAAAATTTTATACAGCAGATCTATTAGATTAAATAATTTAACCTAATTTACATGCATAAGATTTAATCTAGACTATCATGCTAATACCTATAATATAATTTAATATGCACTTTAAGATCTGAAAATAAAAACTACATCGATCTAATCAATGCTGCAATCTAGATCTAATCGTTAGATCTATCAAAAACAATCAAGCAAGTTCAGGAACCATTACCAAACTGTAAGTTGCTGATCTTTTCTGGTCCAACACTAGGATAGATGCTCCTTCAGGTTGCTCGCTGCCGCACGAAGACGTCCGGCCTCTACAGAACATCCACACGAAGACTGACGTAGATCAGGCTCCTTGGAAGTGCTAGCTTGCAAGGATCTTCAAGGCTGATGTCTCCCTTCTTCTTCAAAATTTTTGGATGCTCCAAAGGAAGAAAAGATCTAGAGAAGGAAAAGGAGAGAAGAGAGAAAGCTTTGGAGAAAAAAATAAAATCAGCAAAGGAACTCATGTGTGGCATCCACTATTGGAGCCCCCCTTTTTATAATAGGGACTTAGGGTTTTGGGTCAAAGGGAGGGTGCCAATATCCACCACACCAACCACCAATTTGGCATCCCAAAATTTCCAAGAATGGCTGATGGCATGATGAAGGAGATTATGTGTCTCACACATCTAAAAACTCTTCAAAAAAATTTAGGAAAAAATTAATAGGTACCACCCTTCTTTTCAAACTTGAAAAATCTCTTTTCTTCTTATTTCCTTATCTCTAATTCGGATCGCATTCAAATTAAGCAGAAGATAAGATCATGACTCATCATGCTTTATCACCCACTCTCATTGAGCCTTATCCCATCACACCAAAAATCTCAAGTCAAATCCAATTTGGCATTGAGAATAAGAGGTGGGACCAAGGGTGGCACAAGGATTAAGAGATAGAGTCCCTACCAACTGGACTCTTCATTTCTAATTCGGTTCTAAGCTAAATCAAATTTGATTTGAACCCAATAACAAAAATGAACCTAATCTAATTAGGAGTTCAATCATCTAATAAATTTTTAATCCAATTAGGAATTAGCTGAGCTCAAGTCCTGATCAAATCAAGATCAAATTTTTCTTGCTATCAAACTTGATCAAATCAAACCCAAACTAAGTCAAACTGAATCTAATTCAATTAGACTTGATCCAAAGCTCTTTGCTCAATCAAATTGAGTCAATTAACAATCTAATTACTAATTAATTTTCTATTAATAGTAGAGTCCTAGTCTAGTGGGACTCTCCTCCAAAGTTTCAGTCCCGATGGAACTCTTCACCAGAGTCACAATCCAATTGGACTCTTCAGCCACCAGATCTGATCGAATCTTCTAATGTATGTACCCCATAGATTCGAACCTAAGCTGGCAGTATAGAAATAATTTTTTATACTAATCAATGTAACTATCTAGCAATGGGACCCGACATCCGATAGGTTGAAAGATTGTAAAGCAACATTCTAGAACCTACTAGCGTATGGTTATCGTAAAATTCATCCTTTTGACCTTAATGCTCAAGGTGACCTAGGGTTTGATTGTCATTCCTAATATAGTCCACCATATTGTATTTCAACCTTTCAAATCCATCACATGAATTATCTTGGAAAATTTTAGTAAATTGAAATATAATTCAGAGGGGTCAATTCTATCTTGATTCACACACTAACTTGATAAGTACTTGACTACACCCAGTAACCTTCCATCACTGAATTCAAACTCAGATGGTCCAATACTAAAGTATAGTGAGTTGCTTACAAGTCACTATGATGGTCTTAGGTCTAAGGGACACTTATATCCATACCCTTCATGAGCTACTCTTAACAACAGAGTACTCGATAAATGATCACATTCGGTCGAATGTACTCCTATATTCTACTGCATACCATACCAATGTCTCCACACTCTTAGATTAAGAGGATAACTAACTCATATGGCATATAACGATCTATATTCTATATTGCTATCATCCTATTAATAGCAGATTATTTGGTCGTGAACACATTTTAAGGACTAAATGACAAATCCTCCTTTGTCGATTAAATATAGTCTTAAGGATTCATCACAACACAGGTGTTCAAATAAGATGGGTAAAATATGATGAAAAAATCAAATAATTTTTATTAATAAAAATTTATAAGTAATTACAAATATAAGCATAATCATCAACAGGCTGACGATTGACTTTGAGATATATTTTTCGATAACTCTCACTTGGACTAAATCCAACCGGTACAGTATCGTATATCCATCTTCAACTTGTGATCATCAAACTTTTTATTTCAAGAGCTTTTGTAAATGAGTTGGCTAGGTTTTTTTTTTATCGATCTTCTGAAGGTTGACGTCACCTCGATCCATGATCTTCCGGATAAGATGATAGTGGTACAGAATATATTTGGTGTGCTGATGGGACTTCGACTCCTTGACTTGAGCAATGGCGCCAGTACTATCACAGTATAATAGGATGGGGCCATCGATGGAGGGTGCCACTCTGAGCTCGTCGATGAACTTTTGCAATCATATAGTTTTCTTCACAGCATCGGATGCTGCGATATACTCCACCTTGCAAATAGAGTCAGCCATGGTATGTTGCTTGAAACTTTTCCAGCAGATTACTCCATCATTCAGAATAAAAATATAACCTGACACACCTTTGCTATCATCATAGTCTGACTGAAAGTTGGAGTCAGTGAACCCCACTAGTTTCAAATCAGTTTTACCATAAACAAGCCACTAGTCATTAGTATTTCTTAAATACTCAAGAATAGTCTTTACGACCTTCAGTGGTTCTCTCCTAGATCAGATAGGTATCTACTCACTACTCTTAGTGAGTATGCCATGTCTGATCTTATACATATCATGACGTATATTATAGAACCCACTATCGAAGTATATGAAACTCTACGTATACGCTCTCTCTCTTGAGGAGTTGTCTGACAATCCCTTTTCGAGAGAGAAATTTCATGACCTATTAAGAGATAGCCTTTTTTGAAATTCTTCATGCTGAACCACTTCAGCACAGTATCTATGTATATGGACTAAGACAATCCAAGCAATCTTTTCGATCTATCTCTATAGATCTTCATCTCAAGAATGTAAGACGCTTCTCCCAAGTCCTTCATAGAGAACTGAGACGATAACCAGATTTTATTTCTTGTAATGCAGGGATGTCATTCCCGATTAAGAAAATATATCCACATAATACAACCATAGAGTCATTTACCCATTTGTAAATGCACGTTCTTCTCCGTTCCTAATGAAGCCATACGTTCTGATAACTTTATCAAAATGCATGTTCAACTCTTAGATGCCTGCTTCAATCCATAGATAGATCTCTGAAGCTTGCATACTTTGGACTCATCTGTGATGTGAAACCTTCAAGTTGTATCATATATACCTCTTCTTCCAGCTCTCCATTTAGAAAATTGGTTTCATATCCATTTGCCATATTTCATAGTCCATGTGTCTACTATCGCAAGCATAATCTGAATGGATTTGAGTATTACTACAGGAGAAAATATCTCATCATAGTCAATACCATAACACTAACGATAACCTTTGGCAACTAAATGGGCTTTATAGGTCTCTACCTTTCTGTCTGTGTCTCTCTTCCTTTTGAAGACCCGCTTATACCCTATGGGTTTAACCCCTTCAGGTGGATCAACTAATGTCCATACATCATTGACATTCATGGACTCCATTTTGGATTTCATGACTTCAAGCTATTTATTAGAGTCAAACCTCTGCATTGCAGCCATATAGGTGATCAGGTCCTCATTATTCTCATCGAGTTCAACAGGATCCCTATCTCAGACTAAAAAATTATAGTATCTGTCCGATTAACGTGATACTCTATCGGATCTCCTTAACGGTGCCTCTACAACAAGTTTTGAGTTTGACATCATCAAATTCGGTTCTGTGGGTTCACTAGACTATCGGTTCTACCTATTGAACTTCCTCAAGTTCAACCTTAGAGGCATTAATCCCTTCTCCAAATTTTTTTTTTCTAAAAAGACTGCCCTAAGGCTGATAAATACCTTTTATTCATCAACAAAGTAGAAGTAATACCCCTTAGTTTCTTTGAGATATCCTATAAAAATATATCTATCAGACCTGGCTCTAAATTTATCCATTTTCAAATATTCACATAAGCCGACACCCCCAAACTCTAAGGTGAGAAAGCTCTGGCTTATGTTTCATCTATATCTCATATGGTGTTTTACTTATAGATTTACTAGGAACCCTATTAAGCACATAATAAGCCGACTCAAGTGCATATCCCCAAAAAAATATCGATAGACTAAAAAAGTCCATCATGGATCGAACCATGTCCAACAAGGTTCGATTTTTTTTTTCCGACACACCATTCTATTGTGACATTCCAGGAGATGTCCATTGAGAGAGAATCTCATTCTCCTTAAGATATGTTAGAAATTCACCAGAAAGATATTCACCTCCTCGATCTGATCGAAGAGTTTAAATATTCTTTTCAATTTGTTTCTCTACTCTATTATGAAATTATTTGAATATTTTAAATGATTCAGACTTGTGTTTCATCAAGTAGATATACTCATACCTACATAGATCATCTGTGAATATAATGAAATAGTGATACCCTCCTCCGGCACTTGTGCTCATGGTCTACATATATCTGTATGTAGCAGGCCCAGAACATCACTGGTTCATTCACCTTTTTCAGTAAAAGATGACTTGATCATCTTTCAAGTAAGCAAGACTCACAGGTAGGCAATAATTCATAATCGTTTTCATCAAGAATTTCTTCTTAAGATAACCTATTCATCCTATTCTTGTCAATATAACCTAGCCTACAATGCCAAAGGTAGGCATCCGTGATATCGACTATTCTAAAGCATTTATTAGAAGTGTATATTACATTAGATCGTAATACAATATAGATCCCATTGTTCAACTATTCACACATTATAGTAACACCATTCAAAATGATATCACAAAAGCTTTTTTTATTAAAATTTTATAATTCAATTTGATCAAAAGACCTACAGAAATAATATTAAAAAAAATTTGAATAGTAATGACATTCATTAAGAACAATAAAATGAAATTCGAATACAAGCTTGATAATTCCTACAGCTAGAACTAGAATTAATCTTCCATCTCCAACATTCAGAAATCTCTCACCATCTCCAAATCTCCTACTGACCTGAAGATTCTGCAATGAATTGCAGATATTAATAGGGCTATCGGTACCCAATACTCAGGTCATTGTATTAAAAATTGAGAAGTTACAAGGTGTTATCATATAATTATCTTGTCTAGCAATCGATTGCTTCTTCTTCTTTAGCTTGTTCGGGTCAAGAGAAGCCAAGTATTGAGGATAATTCCTCTTCTAGTGACCCTGCTTCTTACAATGGAAGCACTTTGCCTGACTCTAATCGGCCTTGAACTTGGACTTTTGGATCTGACTCCAGCACTTTACACCTTTTTATTTTTTTTTTCCTTTCTTAAAGGGATGACGTCCACATGAAGAAGATCCTCCCATTACATTCACCGTCTCCTAATGGAGCTGGTGATCCTTCTCAAAAGTCTGTAACAACTCCAACAGACCGTGGTAGTTAACTACAGGCTTCGTCATTCTAAAATGACTAAGAAACAGTAGGTAAGATTTGGATAGGGAGTTCAGGATCGCATTCTTTTCCAGCTGTTCGTATAAAAAAAAGTGGAGCTTGCTCAGTCGCTCGATCTGTTCGATCATGTACAATACATGATCGGTGACCAATGCTCCCTCCCTCATCCAAGCATTGAAAATGGTGTAACGAATCTTATACCGCTCAACATCGTCAGGAGTACCAAAAGACTCTCTCAACACTTTGAGCATATCCTCTGGCTAAGCTTCTTCAAACTTTTGGCTGAACTCATCATTCATTGAAGCCCGCATTATACAACGAACTATGGTGTGGTCATTGAGTCACTTTAAATAAGTGTCTCGACCCACATCACGAATATTGGGAGTAGGCTCCTCAGATGTCAGATCTGTAATGATATACAAAATTCGCTCGTACTTCAGGATGATTTTAAATTTTTGATATCGATTATCAAAATTGGATCTCGTCAACTTCTCACTGTCTAACAATGATCGAAGTGATAAGTTGGAGGCCATATCTACATGAAAAAAAAATCAAAACCTAATCAGTATATGAATTAATTAAGCTTAAAAATATGGACTTTAGTCTAAAGATTCTCTCACTATTTTATACGAATTGGTAGCATCTATCTCCAATTCGAGAAATTACTTTAATTCTTTAACAGGTACTAGAATCCACACAGACTGCACAAAAGTCCGACTTTGACCGGCTCACCCATATGCATCCATGGGTAGGTTCATTAATCAATTATTTCACCAAATAATTTCTAGTATTTGATTTAGCGTTAGATAACTTTTCAGTTGACGTTGATCTTCTCTGCAAGCCTTGGTTAGGTCCAGTCATTAATATGATCATACCTATAAATCTAACTATCAAATGATTAGGTCCAATTTTGGTCGGCTAATCTGACCACTTGCTAGAGAGACTCAATTAAGTCATCATATTATGAATGATAATTTCAATAGTAGATGAGCACCAGGCCATTGGGCCTTCAATGATTATCATACTATTGGACCTATTATCACCCAACTTAATGGGAGGCTATGATTTAGTTATCACTATAACTATCTCATTTTAGAGATCTAATAATTTAGAGAATTTAATTTATGAATTAAAAGAAGAAAAGAGAAGAGATCAACCAATAAACCATAATCCTCCCACTGATTTCACCAAGTCATTGAATCAGATTAGTGTCATGCTAGTTGAAATGACATATAAATCAGTTACATTGATTAACCTTAATGGCATGGATCAACTCGAATCATTTAGTGGTTTAATCAAGATATAATCCATCAAATTGGTCAAGTAAGATCGGTAGGAGGGTCTGCTAAGCTTGCCTTAGACACCATCGAAATGGCTAAATAAATCACTCCTAATTAAAAACCACTGGCTGAAATACCAAACTTATCTTAGATACCAATTGGTTAATTAGTTTCAATTTGACCAACCTAATGAGTCGAGTTCAACCACTGAGCCACAATCAAGGTCCATTTGATCTAATCAAAACATGAACTTGACCATCTACAACTATTGTATTAGAAAAATTCTGATTTAATCTAATTCAATATTTGATTAGATTTAATCAATTTCTCTACATAATCCATTAACTTTTTAATTCTAACCTTAGGTCTAATTCAATTAAAAGGACTTGATTTGAGCTAACCCATGCTTCATATTTTATGCAATATTATTAGATCTTAAATCATAATTCTAGATCTAATCGATTCAACACTTAATTCTTAATTAAGTTTAGCATCAACATGGTTTAGGTTTTGAAACCATTTCTCATGTAAACTTTTTATATTAAATCATAAAATTTTTTTAGATTATATCTAAATTTTCATAATTTTAAATAAAAATAATTTTGATTATCAAGATTAGATGTAACTAATTTTCTTTGCAACTTGCATCACATACAACAAATCCTAAGGTTTCAGGATTTAGGATTGTACAATAAAATAAGTTTTTCTTTTTGCTTTCTTTTTCATGGGACCTCACAGTGGCACCCCTACACGTTATGAAGAGTATCCCATTGAATGAGAGGTGAGGATCATATAACCCTACTTGCTCTTATGATCGGACGGCCTGGTGATTACCTAATCCGAGTACTTTGCTACTCAGATCATCTAATCTAACACATAAAAAAATTCAGATATGAAAATAAAATATATTTAGATCTAATCTAAATAATAAATAATCAGATCTAATAGCATATAATCAAATCTAAAGGCATATTAAATTATATCATAATGAAATTTGGCTCTAATACTAATTGAAGGAAAAGTACGATAATGCTATGCATGCAATTTTAAAATTTTACGCTGCGGATCTATTACATTAAATAATTTAATTTAATTTACATGCATAAGATCTAATCTAGACTAGTATACCAAGATCTATAATATGATTTAATATGCACTTTAAGATCTGAAAATAAAAGCTGTATTGATCTAATGAATGCTACAATCTAGATCTAACCGTTAGATCTATCAAAAACAATCAAGCAAGTTCAAGAACCATTACCAAACTGTAAGTTGCTTATATTTTTGGATATAACACTTGGATAGATGCTCCTTCAGATTGCTCATAGCCGCATGAAGATATCCGCCTCTACAGAACGTCCATACGAAGACCAACGCAGATCAGGTTTCTTGGAAGTGCTAGCTTGCAAGGATCTTCAAGACTGATGTCTTGCTTCTTCTTCAAAATTCTTGGATGCTCCAAAAGAAGAGAAGATCTAGAGGAGGAAGAGGAGAAGAGAGAAAGCTCTAGAGAAAAAGTAAAATCAGCAAAGGAACTCATGTGTGGCATCCACTATTGGAGTCCCCTTTTTATAACAGGAACTTAGGGTTTTGGGTCAAAGGGAGGGCACCAATATCCATTGAGCCAACCATCAATTTGGCATCCCAAAATTTTCAAGAATGGCTGATGGCATGATGAAGGAGATTAGGTGTCTCACACATCCAAAAATATTTCAAAAAAATTTAGAAAAAAATCAATAGGCGCCACCCTTCTTTCCAAACTTGAAAAATCTCTTTCCTTCTTATCTCTTTATCTCTAATTCGGATCACATTCAAATTAGACAGGAGATAAGATCATGACTCATCATGCTTTGCCACCCACTCTCATTGAGCCTTATCCTATTACACCAAAAATCTCAAGCCAAATTCAATTTGGCATTGAGAATAAGAGGTGGGACCAAGGGTGATGCAAGGATAAAGAGATAGAATCCCTGCCGACTGAGACTCTTCAATTCTAATTCAATTCTAAGTCAAATCAAATTTGGTTTGAACCCAATAATAGAAATAAATCTAATCTAATTAGAAGTCCAATCATCTCAATAAATTTCTAACCTAATTAAGAATTAGCTGAGCCCAAATTGTGATCAAATTAGGATCAAATTTTTCTTACAATCAGGCTTGATCAAACCAAATCCAAACTAAGTCAAACTAAATCTAATTTAATTAGACTTAATCCAAAGCTCTTTGCTCAATCAAATTGAGTAAAATAGTAATTTATTTACTAATTAATTCTTAATTAATAATAGAGTTCCAATCCAATGAGACTCTCCTCCAGAGTCTCAGTCCTAGTGGGACTCTTCACCAAAGTCACAATCCAATTGAACTCTTCAACCATCAGATCTGATCAAATTTTCTAATATGTGTGACCCCATAGGTTCAAACCTAAGTCAATAGTATAGAAATAATTTTTTATACTAATTGATATAACCATCTAGCAATGAGACCCAACGTCCAGATAGGTCGAAAGATTGTAAAGCAATATTCTAGAACCTACTAGTGTATGGTTACCATATAATTCATTCCTTTGATCTTAATACTCAAAGTAACCTAGAGTTTGATTGTCAACCCTAATATAGTCCACCACATTGTATTTTAACTTTCAAATCCATCACATGGATTATCCTGATCAAGATTTTACTAAATTGAAATACACTGATGCATATCTCCTACTAATTCAGAGGAGTCAATTCCATCTTGACTCACACACCGACTTGATAAGTACTTGACTGTATCTAGTAATCATCCATCACTGAATTAAAAACTCTAATGGTCTGATACTAAAGTACAGTGAGTTGCTTACAAGTCACCGTGGTGGTCTCAGATCTGAGGGACACTTATACCCATACCCTTCACGAGCTACTCTTGACAGTAGAATGCTCGTAAATGATCACGTTCGATGTGAATGTACTCCTACATTCCATCTGTATGCCATACCAATATCTCTACACTCCTTGGTTAAGAGGACAACCAACTTATATGGCACACAATGACCTATACTCGATATTGCTATCATCCTGTTAACAACGTATCATTCGATCACAAACATGTTTTAAGGACTAAATGATAAATCCTCTTTTATTGATTAAATATAGTCCTAAGGACTTCATCACAATACAAGAGTTCAAATAAGATGGACAAAATATGATAAAAAAATCAAATAATTTTTATTAATAAAAATTTATATACAATTACAAATATGAGTACAATCATCAATAGACTGACGATTGGATTTAGGATACATTTCTCAACACTCATGGCTCTATCTCTATATAAAGAGGTAATAAGGGGATCCTCAGGTAAGCCCAATTCTAGGGAGCAAAAATCATGCTTCTATTCTCTCTAATTTTCTCTTTTGACTATTTTCTAGACTCTGATTAACTTAACCATCGGAGATCCTCCGTCGGACATACTCTGGCAAGTAGACTTTGATTACAGGTCTTTTTTTTGCCATCATGAGTAGCCTGCATATTTTAGAAGTGCCTGCTTGATGTCTAAATGTGCCGCCTGTTGGGGTTTAGCAGCAACAGACATGATGATAATATGCCAAGTGAAAAGGGGATAAATGTAGTAGATGAGCAATTAATAAAAAGCTTACAATGTGAAGAAGATCTATAGAATTAAAAATTTTGTTGGCTATTAATTAAAGAGGAATTCAGTTTTAGATGTAATAGGATGAGTGAAAGATTATACTAAATTTGTCAATACCAAGTGTAATATTAGTGTCTTTAGTAGATCAAATTCAGCTATAACTAAGATGGGAAGATAGTTACACTAAATTTGTTTGTAATAAGGGAAATATTAGCATTGTTCATAGGCTTTGTGCCATCAATAGGATTAGACAAACTCTCAATTCTTCTTCTTTTGGTGTGTGTGTGCGTGTGTGTGTTCTTATGGCACAATTTAAGATCTTCTCAGTGATACAGATTTAAAAAAAACTCAACCCCAACCATTTATCCCTGGCCTACCACCTAAAAAAATATCATAAAAGCCACAAAATGCAATGTGCAACCCTAACCCAGCCCAAAGTCAATATAGTTAATATCCTATAAAATTAATTCTGCAAAAAATTAATTTTGTAACCATGTTTAGATATCCATGCTTGATTTTTCTATATTTGTGTCATATTACACAACTTCAATGTTTTATTAATCAAACTAGACCTAGAGTAGCCTTATTTTTCATTTGGTTTGATTATTCTTGACTTCTTGCCAAATAAAGTCAAAGAAAGCCCAAATGTTAACCACAGTGTACTCCTAAACACCTACCACATATCATCAAAGTTTCAACTGAAAACTACTCTCTTGACCTATTTTCTCACCTAGTAGAAGTGGCTAGTTGGTTAAGTGACTTGCTTCATTTCTATGTTTCACCCAACTTTGTGACTTCTCAAGCAATTCATTTATTTACCTGAAATACTAGCTTTAAGCTTGAATTCAACATCTGAATCTACCAATGCTTTCTATGAATTAATCAAAACCATTCAGTCCCACGATTCATGGCATGTCTTCCCAAACTTGTGCGTGCATGAGTCATTAGATCTTAAGAAGCCTCAAGCAGGTCTAATCTCAGCCATTGAAATCTCCCCCCTTTCTCTGTTGGTAGCTCTTTTCTTCTTAGAATGGGAAACTCAATTATCATGAACCTCTTTATCCCTCTTTCAATACTTCCATCATGATGTTAGTCTATCAGAATATGTTAGAAGTCTAAATCTGAACTTTCCTTCATTCTTTAGCTTAGATCTACCACCCCAAACACTTGTGAACCTTAGACCTAGAGATCACAAAGAGCAAGAAGCACTTGAGAATCCCACCAAGAGAGAGGATCCCCTTTAAGGCAGCACCTAGAGCCAAGAGCTACTCTAGCTCATGAGATTTTCATGCTTTTCACTCTCTTATTTTGATTCTTATTTAATAATACTACAAAATCATAAACCATAATGTAATATGTGAAGGATTTCTAGAAAATCTCATCTCGTAAATGTGCATATAGAAATTTAAACACTAGCAGCAAAAAAATTTCAGCCCTAGATTAAAACTCCTTCAATATTTCATGCATGTAATAGATCTAATCTATTGATGTCTTAGGATCTATCACATGGAAGATCAAAATGCTAAAAATAAAAAAAAAAAATAAATTTAGATAGATGAATACCTTCTTCACAGAGTGAGATTACTGTAGAGCCGCACATGCATTCAGTCTCCATGAGTATCCACATGAAGTCTTTGATTCGATCAGAAATCTCTGTCTATACCAGAATGCAAGCTCCCTTATAAAAGATACCTCCTTGATGGCTGATTGAAGACCCTCTTCAACTCTCTAAGACCCTCTTAGAGAACAAGCAGAAGAGGAGGAGAAAAACAGGAGGAAGAAGAAAATTAGAAGAGGAGAGAACCTTTCTCTCTTTTTTCCTCTCTCTAAAACCTCACGCCCCAAGCTTGTTCATGCCCAAAATGTGATGCCCAAGATGGGATTTCAGATGCTCTCCCACATCGATAAGGCCCCTTATTTATAGATGGTGTCCAAGGGTTAAAGGGCTTAGATTTTGACTAGGTTTGTTAAGATGAAACCCAATCAAACTGAGAGTCCTATTTTGATCCAATCAAAATCAGATCAAATCAGATTTAATCTCAACCAAAAATGGAGATAAGAGAGGTGGTATAGAGATGCTTAGGTTGGTCTAATCACATGCCAAATTAGATTTAGCAGTGGGCTTAGGTGCCGCAAGGAGAGAGGTGGCACCAAAGAGAAATCCTAGTCCAACTAAGATTCGTTTGTTTGCTGATTTAAATTTAATTTAAATTTGATTTAATCCTAACTAAATAAAAATTAGTTAGTAAACAAATTAAGTTAATTATTAATCTAATTAGAAACTTAATTAAATCTAAATTAAATTTTAATCTGATTAGAAAATTGATTCAATCAAGTTCTAGTCAAACTAAGAATTAATCTTCTTATGTAATTAGATTATCTCATAATCCAATTAAGCTTGATCTAATCAAACCAAACCAAATCAAATTGAATCTTATTCAATTAGATCTGATTTAAACCCCATAGCTCAATCAATTGAGTCAGACAGTAATCTAATTACCAATTGATCCTTCTATAATTCACTAATACTTAGCGAATTTGTTAATTATAATATTTATATTATCAATCATATTGATAATTAATTTTTATTATAATTTATAATCATAATTCAATCATTTGATCAGACAAAGATCTCTTTTGTGTGTGACCCCATAGATTTTATTTTGTCTGGTAGTGAGATATATTGTGATCCCCATCATAATATCATTGAAACTCCTTTCAATGGATTAGAATACTTCTAACTCTATCCATCAAGGATCATCGATCATCAGGACGACGCTCGGTGAGTCTCACTATTCACTAGTGACACCTAACAGTATGTAGTGGCAATCCAATAGAATAAAATATTGAATCTTTAGGTGCAGTTATCGTGTAGTTCGGATCCTCTGTCATGAGTTCCGACAAGATATAGGTCAAGGATAACTCATCAGATCCATTCATTCGTCATATGTCAAATTCAATCAACTCGAGTCTATGTGAAACCTTATGAAAACTCCTTTCCATCATTCACCTACTATGGCCATAGATTTTAGGACTTAGTCTCATGAACCGCATAGGACCTCTCCCTATCTACCAGAATCGATAGATCCCATCCTGGCACACACCCTATTCCCACAATAGATCTACTATAGCCAACATATACCACAAGATTTTGAATGATTAGGTAACCAAGTAATCGTACAGTCAAACTATAGCAACCTCACTATGAACAGTCAAGGAACCACAGATCAAAGAACTATCTACACAACTGTAACTTTGAGTAAGTCACTGATGAGTGGATAGCTATCCTAATGACTTCTCATATTGGTCATACTCAATACCCTTGATCTCTATCAAGCACCTACATTCTCACTCCAATATCTCCACACTATAGACTCGAGAATTATCTATCATGAAGGGAAGTGATCTGTGCACCGATCTATCCGGATCAGTTATTATTTTTGTGACAATCCATCAATCGGGAGTATTTAAGAATTAACCGCTAATAATACATGACTCAAATTCTTAACTCTTGAGGATACGTATCATCATCTGTTAATTCCTCAGATGATTCATAGATACAATTTAAACACAACATTAATGAAAAATAATTCAGATTTATTTATTTTAAAATTTTAATTATAAAAATTATGCCCCTAGAATATTTATATGTGTCAGCCAATCTAGCTTCTAATACATATATTTAACAAACTTTCACTTGACCTAAAGCCAATTGATCATTGACGTAAGTCGCATCTTCTCAAGGTGAGCTTCAATCTTCTATTGGCTCAGCGGCTTGATCAGTGGGTCAGCCACATTCTCTATAGAGTCAACTCTCTACATCTTAACGAACTTCTTCTCGAGATATTTGTGAATCAAATGAATCATCGCTCGATATACTTGGACTTCTGGTGAGACCTCGACTCTTTAGCTAATGCTATGGCACCATTGTTGTTACAGAAGAGTGGAATGACATCTGATGGCATCACATCTAGCTTCGCAATGAGTATCTAGAACTAGAATCCTTCCTTAGTAGCCTGCAACATAGTGATATACTCTACCTCCATGATGGAATCTATAATGATCGATTGCTTGAAACTCTTTCAACTAATTGCACCACCATTACACAGGAACACAAAATCAGATGTAGACCTTCTATCATTAATATCAGACATGAAGTCTGAATTTATGTATCTCTATACCCATAAGTCTCATCCTCTAAAGATCAAGAAGAGATCCTCAGTCCTTCTCAAGTACTTAAGAATATTCTTTACAATAATCTAGTACTCTTTATCTAGATTTGACTGATATCTGCTTGTGACACTCACAGCAAGAGCGATATCAAGCCGAGTATATAGCATAGTGTACATGAGGCTCCCTATAGCAGAAGTATAAGAGATCTTGCTTATACGCTGTATCTCCTTAGGTGCGCTAGGGCATATCTTTTTGGAGAGATGAACTCCATGCCCGAAAGATAATAGACCTCTCTTAGAGTTCTCCATACTGAATTGCTTTAGCACTTTCTCTATGCACAGTTGTTATGACAAACCTAGCATCCTTTTAAATCTATCTCTATAGACCTTTATTCCTAGAATAGGATGCTTCTCCAAGATCTTTCATGGAGAACTCTTTAGACAATCAAATTTTTATAGAAGTCGTTATAGGAATGTCATTCCTAATTAGGAGGATGTCATGTACGTACAATATGAGAAATGTCATAGTCCTCTCACTGACCTTCTTGAACACACACAATTTTTCCTCATTATTGATGAAACCAAACACTTTGATTGCATCATTAAAATGAGTATTCTAACTATAAGATGCTTGCTTTAGTCCATAAACGAACCTTTGTAGCTTGCAGACCTTGTGATCTCCATCACTAGGTGTAAAATTCAAAAGCTGCTCCATATAGATATTTTTCTTAAGAAATTCATTCAGGAAGGTAGTTTTTACATGCATCTACCAAATCTCATAGTCATGAGCCACTACAATAACAAGTAGTATTCAAATAGACTTCAGCATGATAATTGGTTAGAAGGTCTCCTGATAGTCAATGCCTTCGCACTGATTATAATCTTTAGCCACAATCCTAGCTTTAAAGGTCTCCTCCTTTTCATCTAAATCAATCTTTCTCTTAAAGATCCATTTACATCCAATAAAAACTATTCCTGCTAGTGGATCAATTAAGATCCAGATCTGGTTGGTATGCATTAAGTCAATCTTTGACCTCATTGCTTCCAACCATTTCTCGAAGTCGATGTTGACATCATCTCATCATAGATTTTAGGATCATCAATATGGTCTACATCATCCATGAGAAATATTTTCTCTACATCCTCTTCCAGCATACTCATGTATCTTTCAGGAGGATATAAGATCCTAATAGATCTATGAGATGAAATGGGTTCCTTAGGTTCTATGACTCACTGCACTTCAGAGACACTCTCTTCGAGCTAAATTTTTCTCCCACTGCCTCCATCTTGGATAAATTCTTTATCCAAAAATATGGCATGCCAACTCACAATCACATTATGATCTTTTGGAAGGTAAAAATAATATCCCAATGACTCTTTTAGATATCCTATGAAACAAGCTCTCATAGATCTAGTCTCTAACTTATCTGTCTATTATCGTTTGACATGGATCAGACATCTTCAAATTCTGAAGTGATCAAAATTTGGCTTCTTACCATGTCATATCTCATATGATGTAGCAGGAACATACTTAGAGGAAACTCGATTAATTAAATAATTGGTTGTTAATAAGGCGTGACCCTAAAAAAATAGAGGGAGGTCAGTGAAGCTCATCATAGATCGAACCATATCCAATAGGGTCTGATTTCTTCATTCTAAAATCTCATTGAGCTGAGGCATTCCAGATAGAGTCTATTAAGAAACTATGTCGTTATCTTTGAGATAATCAAAAAATTCATCACTCAGGTATTCTCCTTCTTGATCTGATCAAAGAACCTTAAGTGATTTTTTAGTTTGCTTTTCTACCTCAGATCTAAATTTTTTGAACCTTTCAAAGACTTCAGATTTATGTCTCATAAGAAACACGTACTCATACTGTGAAAAATCATCAGTAAAGGTGATGAAATAGAGATAACCTCCTTTGACGTTATATCAAATGGGCCACACATATCAGTATGTATCAGAGCAAGTATCTTAATTATCCTTTCTCCATATCCTATAAAGGATAGCTTGATCATTTTTTCTTGAAGGTAAAATTTACAGACTGAAAACTACTCATCTGAGGAGTCTAAAAGACTATCTTTCTCCAGTCTATTTATCTTTTTTTCTTCAATATGACCTAGCCTAAGGTGCCACATGTACTTTAGATTAATCTCACCTCTAGTTCTCTTAGATCCAATGGCACTCACTATTTGCTCAGATTGATTAACTGATTCATCTGCATCGACATGCCAATGATAGAGACTATTAATTAAGTGACCACATCCAACCAATTTATTTCTAAAATAAATGGTATAATAGTCCTTCGTGAAACTGATTTCATAGTCATCCTGTACTAGGCTTGAAACAGAAATCAAATTTTTGCTAGCAGTAAGTACACAATAACAGTCTCTTAATTCTAGATAAAAATTAGATGGTAGTTGAAGAAGATAGGTCTTACAGTCACAGTAGCAACTTTTGCTCCATTGCCTACTCATAGGGTCATCTCTCCTAACATCAACCTTCTACATTCCTTAAGACCCTGCATGGAAGTGCACAGGTGTACACTAAAATCAGAGTCTATAACCCAACTAGTTGTGTCCCTCGAACTCTTTAAGATCTCTATCATATTTTTTGATGTAAAACACAACCTAGCTTTTCAAAACTCAAAACACCTTTCAAATTTTTTAGCTAACCCTTACAATTAGAACCTGACAATTGGTTGTTCTTAAAGAAGCGGGCGAATCACTTAGAGGTAGATAATTTTTCTACAGAGAGTAGAAGTTTCTAGCTAGACTTTTGTAGTTGATTTTAGTTTATTTTAAAAAAATTATTTTAAAAATAAACTTAGCTCTCACTCTTTCTTTGAATCCCAATACTCCTCAGGTTGGGAAGCGAAAACTCCTTCACGAGTTTAGGTTCCTAGTGGGTACTACGGTTCCACCAATTGACATGCTACCTCACTTGATAGTTATTGACAAACATGTCAACCAATAGGTGAAAACTTTTAACCAATGCTTCTCAAGTAAATTACAGTAGATCTGGTCTCTAGGTCCTGAAACCTCAACTGACAATTATTGATCTCATTTTCTAATTAAGTCAGACCTACCATTGAGCGTGAGTGAAGCTATCATTGGGACCCTCATTTCACAGTTATTAAGTCCAATCCTATCTCCACTCTGCAGCATCTCATGTCTATAAATTGGTTGCTTCTCTCCTAATGCAACTGAAACACTGTGTCCAACCGAGAACAGTCAACATCGGAGAGGACAGGACACTTTACAATAGTGGAAGACCTCTCGACTTAATATTATTGAGGAGATTTTATTTTAGATCTTTTTAATCCTAATTAGTCATAACTGTTATGACTAAACCTAAAGACGTTGGCTAGTTTGAATCACCAAGCAACCACATCAAGATTAATCAACCAAACTGGCCAGAAAAGTGTAAGATCAGTGGAGGTCCCTCCATTACTTTTCTTAGATACCAATAAATTGGTCAGGTGAATGAATAAAATCAATTAAATAACTACCTTTTTTTAGGTCAAGCCAAACCACTTTTCTTAGACATCGATAGGTCAATCAATTTTAAATAGATTAGTTTGTATAACTCAAGTCGAGCCACTGAGCCAAATTAGGTCTTTGAGTTAATCGATCCAACATGTGGCTGCTAATCGATGTGATCAATCTACAACTATTAGGTTGATCTCGAGTACTTTTGACCTAATCTAATCAACTTTTGATTGGATTGGATCAACCGCTCATCTTGATTGAGCCCCACCATATACTAATCGATTATCTAAAAATAATTGAATTACTAGATCTAATTGAACTATCCAAGTCCAATCCTCATATTTTATGCTTAAAATTAAGATCTTAGATTCTTACTTTTAGATCCTTAGTACTCAATTTTAGATCTTTAATTCATAATTTCAAAACTTTAATTAAGTGTATTATGAACATGAGGTAGTTTAGATATCGAAACTACTTTCATATCTAAATATTTAATTATGTATCTCATACATAACCACATAAGTTTCAAATTTATGTTTAGATCCTAAATGATTTTGGATCTAAAGTTTTTAATTTAAAGGGTCTCATCTCATATCATCCTGGGACAACCATACAACATAATCTCCATTATGCCAGGACAACCTTATGTCAGGATAATTTTGATTAATCCAACCAAATTAAGATCTAATCTAAAATAAATTTAATCAATTATACAACTCATGTATATTTAGATCTAATTATATACATCTCATATATTTTAGATCTAACAAACTATATCTACACATATCACATGTGCATATCACTTATACATCTCATGTATAAATATGATTTAATCATGTACATCTCACGTAACATAGATCTAAATATGATCATATCATAATTTATATCTCATGTATCACATAAGTATCAAGTTTTAATCTTATACATCACAAAAATCAGATCTAAAAATTCTGATTAACACGTTATCAAATAACGTTCAATGATCACTCTAAAACAAACTTTGATCAGAACAATCTTGAACTTTAACCAAAAATTTTCAGATCTATTAAATTAGATTTTTAGATCCTAAACTAATGCATGTGAAATGACCTAGACTCAGATACCACTTAAAGGATTTTTAGAAAATCTTATCTTCTAGATGTGTATGCAGAAATTTAAAAACTAGCAATGAAAAAATTTTAGCCCTAGATTAAAACTCTTTTAATCTATCATGCACGTAATAGATCTAATCTATTGATGTCCTAAATATATCATATGCAAGATCAAGATGCTAAAAGTAAAAAAAAAAATAGATTTAGATTAGATAAATACCTTCTTCATAGAGCAAGGTTTCTACAGAGCTGCACATGCGTCCGGCCTCTACGGGTATCCACACGAAGTCTTCGATCCGATCAAAAATCTTTATCTTCATCGAGATACTAGCTCCCTTGTAGAAGATGCTCCTTGATGGCTAATTAAAGACCCTCTTCAACTCTCTAAGACCCTCTCAGAGAACAAGGAGAAGAAGAGGAGAAAAACAGGAGGAAAAAGAGGAAGAAGAAAACTAGAAGAGGAGAGAACCTTTCTCTCTTTTTCCCTCTCTAAAACCTCATGCCCCAAGCATGTTCATGCCCAAAACCTGATGCCCAAGGTGGGATTTTAGATGCTCTCCCACATCCATAAGATCCCTTATTTATAGATGGTGTCCAAGGGTTAAAGGGCCTACAGTTTGACTAGGTTTGTCAAGATGAAACCCAATCAAACTGGGAGTCCTATTTTGATCCAATCAAAATCAGATCAAATCAGATTTAATCTCAACCAAAACTGGACATAAAAGAAGTGGCATGGAGATGCTTGGGCTGATCCAATCACATGCCAAATTAGATTTGGCATTAGGATTAAGTGGCACAAAGAGAGAGGTGGTGCCAAGGAGAAATTCTAGTCCAACTAGGATTCGTTTGTTTGCTGATTTAAATCCAATTTAAATTTGATTTAATCCTAACCAAACAAGAATTAGTTAGCAAACAAATTAAGTTAATTCTTAGTCTAATTAGAAACTTAATTAAATCTGAAGTAAATCTTAATCTGATTAGAAAATTGATTTAATCAAGTTATAGTCAAACTAGGAATTGATCTCCTTATGTAATTGGGTTATCTCATAATCTAATTAGGCTTGATCTAATCAAGCTCAAACCAAACTAAATTGAATCTAATTCAATTAGATCTGATTTGAACCCCATAGCTCAATCAAATTGAGCCAGACAGCAATCCAATTGCTAATTGATCCTCCTAAAGTTTGCTAACACTTAGTGAATTAGTTAATTACAATTTTTGCATTATCAATCATATTGATAATTAATTTTTATTATGATTCATAATCATAATTCTGTTAGATGTGTGCCCTAGATGCCAGATTGGCTGACACATTCTTGTATAAATCTAAGGACAAATTTATAATTTTGACTATAAATAAATAAAAGAGTTATTCTACTATCACATTGTGTACATTATGTCTATGATACATCCTTTGAGTTAGTAGGAATGTTAATTCATATTTTTAAGGGTTAAAATTTAAGGCATAAATTTACATAACTAACTCATAAACAGCTCCTGACCATAGGATCATCATGAGGATAGTGATCGATCCGGAAGGTTGGTGTACGATCACTTCCTTAGGGTAGATGTGTCTTGAGTCTATGGTGTAGAGACATCGGAGTGAGAGTACAAATATTCATTGAGAATTAGAGTACTGAGCATGATCACCTCGAGCAGTCATAAGAAAGTCTACCTCTCGTCGATGACTAGCTCCATGTTGCAGCGTGTGTCTAGTTCTTTGACCTGAGATGCATCGACAGTTCACTTTGAGTGAGTTATAGTTTGACTACACCATAACTTGATCTCCTAGCCATTCGAAATTTGAGGTATATGTTGGCTGTAGCATATTCATTGTAGGAACCAGATCGCACCAAGAAGGGATCTATCAACCTCAGTAGATAAGAGGAATAGTCCTATGATGATCGAAAGATCGAGTCCTTAAGCCCATGGCCATGGTAGAGTGAAATAATAGAAATGAGTTTTTCATTGGGATTTCACATCGGTCTCGAATCGATCGATTGATTCATATGACTGATGTTGGGTTTGACGAGTTCACCTTAATCCTAATTCAGTCAGGACTCATGATAGAGAAACTCAATCACACAGGTAGCTGCACCGAGAGGTTCATCTTTTTTTTTGATGGGTTGCCACCATATACTGCTAGGTGTCACTGATAAATTTGGAGAGTAATTAGAATGATATTGATGATCGATCATTCTAATTGTCTGAATCAGAAGAGTTCTGGTCCATCAAAAGAAGTTTCGATGATGTCGATGATGAGATCATGACATATCTCATTACCATATGAAAATGAACCTAACTGGATCATACAAATAAGAGTTAGGGTCTGGATGTCATCAATTGAGCTAGCCCAGTTTGATTGATTTGGATTAGATCCAATTAGGTTCAAGGAAATCGTGCTAGCACACGATTGAGCCTAACTTTCTCCTCGTGCAATCTTTTTCATCTCGACTAAGCCAAATATGATTGACTCACCCAGAGAACCTTGAAAAGATTTTTCTCAGTCTGACTGGAGCCAGTCCAGCTCAAAAAAGTCTTATCTTAATTCATGAGATGAATTTAAGACAACACCTATCAATTTCTGTCACCTACCATTTCTATTTTAGGATATCGATCAAACGTTGACTTATGGATCTTAAACTGAAGGTCACTTGGCAAGAGGTCATTGGAGAGCTTTTGTGGAGTGTCCACCTGCTAAATTAGGCCTCAAAGTGGGTGCCAAGATCAGATTGGACATGCGCCCCAAGTGGATAAGGATAGAGTCCCATGAGATGAGGACTCTATGCCTTGATCGACTCAAACTGTTGGGCGCCAATCTCACTGTGCTTATCCAATGTTGGTGCCAATAGTAGAAGGTTTTGGTGGGGTTTTTATCTGATATTATCAGATAGCATCACTTCACCAATCAAAATTTTTTCAGAATTAATTAAAATTTTTTGATTGCTCGAATGATGTGGCACTGCATGGCGTAGCAAGGTCTATTTAAACCCTGTCTATGCCTAGGGTTTAGAGAATCTACTCAATACCCAGAAAAAATATGAAACCCCTCCACTTCTCCATCCCCCTCTACTCCTCTCCCTCCCCTCTTCACGTCCAAGAGGTTGGACATCCATCTGGTGCTTGTCCAAGGCGTGGTGGATCCTTGATCAGGAGGCTGCAGCAATCTGTCGAGAAACTACTACTCCAGCTTCAGAAGCTCTTTTGAAGAACTTTTAGATCAGATCCAGATCTAATTTTTGGAGCAAAGATTTGTAAGGAGAAGATGATCTAGATCCTACTTGAGTGGATACTGGTAGAGGCCAGGTGACTGTATGGCTATTTTAGAACCTCGGACGTTGCTGCGATCATCTACAGGGCAATCTAGTTACCCTAGAGGGATTTCTCTAATCTTTAAGTTTTAGATTTAATTTTAGATTTAATATCAGATAATAAGAATCAATCTAATAGATCTTAGATCTAAATAAAGTAAATAATTTTTTTTAAAAATATTTCGCCCCAGATCCCATTAGATCTGGAAAATCCTACAAGGAAAAAATTGGTTTTTTCCTTCAAATTCAACCATCTGATTGGATAAAGATCTCTTTTGTGTGTGACTCCATAGATTTTATTCTATCTGATAGTGAAATATATTATGATCACCATCACAATATCATCGAAACTCTTTTCAATGGATTGGAATACTTTCAACTCTACCTATCAAGGATCATCGATCATCCGGACGATACTCGATGAGTCTCACTATCTATCAATGATACCTAGTAGTATATAGTGACAATCTAATAGAATAAAATATTAAATCTCTAGATGTAGTTACCGTATAGTTTGGATCCTCTATCGTGAGTTCCGACAAGATGTAGGTCAAACATAACTCATCAAATCTATTTGTCTGTTATTTGCCAGATCAATCAACTCAAGTCCATGTGAAATCTTATAAAAATTTCTTTCCACCATTCAACTACCATGGTCATAGATTTTAAGACTCAGTCTCATGAACTATATAGGACCTCTTCCTGTCTACCAAAGTCGATAGATTTCATCTTGGTGCACGTCCTATTCCTATAATAGACCTACTGTAGCCAGCATACACCGTAAGATTTCGAATGGCTAGATAATTAAGTAATCATACAATCAAACTACAGCAACCCCACTATGAATAACTGAGGCACCACAAGTCAATGAACTATCTACACAACTACAACTTTGAGTAAATCACTAACGAGTGGGTAGCCATCCTAGTGATTGTGTTGGAAATGTATCCCAAAAATCAATCATCAGTCTGTTGACGGTTGAGCAATCTTGTATGGTAATTAATTTTTTAATAAATAAAATATATTTGGTATTTTCATCATAAGCATTCATCTTCTAATGAACTCCATTGTTATGATGAAGTCCTTAGGACTATTTAGATTGATAAAGAGAGAATTTATCGATTAGTCCTTAAAACTGTTCACGACTAAATGATAGGCTGTTAATAAGGATGACAGCTTCTATCGAGCATAGGTCACTGTAGGCCATATGGGTTGGTTGTCCTCTTAACCAAAGAGTATGGAGACACTGGTATGGCATACAGGTGAGATATAAGGGTACATCATCATAGAACGTGACCAACTCCAGAGCATTCTGCTGTCTAGAATATCTCTGATGGGATATAGGTATGTGTCCCTTAGACCTAAGATCACCTCAGTGACTTGCAAGCAACTCACTGTGTTTTGGTACTGGACTAATTGAATTTTTAATTTAGTGGCGAAAGGCTTCTGGGCATAGTCAAGTACTTGCGAAGTCAGAGTGTGATCGAGATGGGATTGACCACTCAAGAGTTGGAGAAGAATGAGTTACTGTATTTCAATTTAGTAAAACCTTGGCCAGAGTAATCCATCAGATGGATTTGATATTTTGAAATACAATGTGGACAACTTGATCAGAGTTGATAGTTGAACTCTGAGGTATCCTATGATCATTTTGATCAAGGGATGAATTATATGAAAACTATATCCGCATGGGTTCTAAGGATGTTGTTCTACACATTCGACCTATCTGATCGTCGGGTACCATTGCTAGATGGTCACTTCGATTGGTTCAAAAATTTATTCCTATACTACCAACTTAGGGTTGGACCTATGAGATCACACACATTAGAGTTCATGATCCGATCAGATGGTTATCAACGATTAAAAATCATTCTAGGGTTAAATGATCAATACGATTGACATTTAACCTAGTGCGAGTGTTGCAGGAGGATCGATTAGCAATTCGACTGCTAATTGACTTAATTTGATTAAGTCAATGGGTTGAGATTAAGTCTAATTGAATATGATTTAATTAGATTTAGTTTAGGCTTGATTGGATCAAGTCCAATTGGTTTATTGGATAAACCAAGTGCAAGAAAAAAACTAGTCCTAGTTCAATTAGGACTTTGGTCAACCTAATTTCTAATTTGATTAAAAAATTAAATCTAATTTAAATCTAATTTAATCTGATAAAATTAGGTCTTAATTGGGTTAAGACTTATTTTAATTGATTGATCTAATTTTGATTTGATTTGGTTTGAGAAACTAAATTAAAATAAGTCATAAGATAGAATCCCATAAGACTAGGATTTCACCTTGCGCCACATAAGCCCCCCCCCACACCCTCTCTCTTATTCTACACCAATCTTCTCTTATTTTGTATGACAAAATCCCTCTCCCAGGTCTTTCCCATGTCCAAAAAGTTTTCTCTCTTCTTTCATACATGGAAAGTGGTTGTGGATCAAATCAAAGTAGGAATAAGTTTGGATTTCAAATTCTATGAGATAGAGTTTTAGAAATCCAAAACTTTTTTTTTGCACCGAATTTATCTAGATTTTTTTTGAGATTTTTGTGACATTAAGGGCACACATTGTGCATCCTTTTCTAGTGGTTCGTGCATAAAAATAAGGAGGAGGCCCAAGAGTTGGGCACCCCTTATCTTGCCATGTTTGGATAAGCCTTGACTAGGTATTAGACCTAGACAAGGACTCTATCATATCTCTCTCTATAAAATGAGTTTCTTCATAAAATTTTGATGATTACATAGATTTAAGAGACCTTTGGGGTATCCAAAAATCAATGAGAAAGACCTTTGGATCATGGAGATATAATAGACATTGTTGGTGCAGAATTTCACCGAAGTCGGAGTTGCTGGAGTTGAGATGACGGGTCGCTGTCGGAACCTGCAAGGGAAGTCTAAATCGAAGTTGGGGGTGCTCTGGCAAGACCCTCCGATGCTCAAGTCAGTACTCTGCCTCAACAGAAATGGAGTGCTCAGTGAAAATTTTAGCAGAGTTTCGAGATAGAGTTTAGAGCTTAGAGAAGAACGTATCTGGGGGTCCCTTTCTATAGATGGAGAGTGCAACTGATTGACAGCGATGTCTATAACCACCTGGTAGTGGGCTGTTCAAAGCCGTACAGCATTTGTTATGGAGAGTAGTGGTGTCAGGGGTCGTTCAGGGCCACGTGGAGTTTGTTACGGAGAGTGGAGTGGTGTCCGTTGTCGTGACTTGCCAGAGAGTGGTAGAGCCTGGAGAGTGGAGTGGTGTCCATTGTCGTGACTTGCCAGAAAGTAGTGGAGCCACACAAATCCATTGCAGAGAGTGGAGTAGGGTAGTGGCTATTGTCGTGACTTGCCAGAGTGTAGTGGAGCCATGCAAATCCGTTGCAGTGAGTGGAGCAGGGTAATGGCCGTTATCGGCTGGAGCTCGACTGGGACATCTGATGGAGTGGAACGACTCTCTATCCCGTTGATCTAGGAGAAGCTCGATATTTTTGAAGCTGCTGATGAGTCTACCATTGTCGGATACCTTAGGCACTGATACTACAGGTGGGAGTCATCTGCCGTAGAAGCTCGGATGGAGACTTTCCATTGGTGAAGTTCGGTAGGAGTCCGATTGCTAGAGAAGTCCGTCTGGGATCCACCTGATGTGGAAGCTCATCTGAAGATTATCTGTCGGAAAAGTTTGATTTCATGAAGAATCTGGTGGAGGGTCGGCCGGTGGTGGACTTTGGATGGCGTTGGGGAGGTTTGGTGGACATCAGAGGTGATTGGTCATTGTAGAAATTCAGCTGTCGAAGTCCGTCCGTCGTAGAAGCTCATCCGATATCCATCCGCTATGAAAGTTCGGACGGAGTCTGGTTCTTGTAGAAGGCTGAAAGGAGACTGCTTATTGTAGAAGCTCGATCGAAGATCGGTTGTCATGGGAGCTCGGAGTAGCGACCTGGCCGGTGGGTCCTGTCCCATTGTAGAAGCTCGTCTGGGATCCGGCTACAAAGAAGTCGGCTGAAGTCTACCTGTAATAGAAGTTCGGAAGAAATGTGTTTACAGTAGAGGCTCGAATAAAATTTGCTTACAGTAGAGATCGGGGTAGACCGCCCGCTGTAGGAGTTCGAAGTAGATCGCTCGTAGTAGAAGTTTAGCTCTCGCAGGAGCCTGATTGGAATCCTGAAGGTGGTCGACCGTCATAGAAACTTAGATGGAGTCTGATTACTGTAGAAATCTCGTTGTCGAAGAAGCTCGGATATTGATGAAGTCCGGAAGAAGTTCGGAGAATAGTTGATCACTGTAGAAGGTCGGTTGATAGTGAGGCCTAGAGAGCCTATGGAGCGGCCCGATAGATGGATGGAGAAGCTCATTGTCGGGGAAGTCTGGAAGCTCGGACGACTGAGGGGGTTCAGAGAGATGCCACATAAGGTCAAAAGCCGAAAAAGCCCTGGAAGGGTCGGTCTTTTACAAACTTCGGTCAGGAGGTATTTTATACCCAACACCAATCCCCTACTTCCGAGTTCGGGTTTCGAATGAAGGAAGTACAGAAAATTCTCACGGTCGAAGTTGTCCCCCTCAATTTTCATACTCGATGGTTGCCAATATTTTGGCGTTTGGCATGCTGGTCCCGGAGTCTTTTCAAATCAAAGCGATTCGAAAATATTTTTTCAAATTTTTGCTGGGGCATGGCTCTAGGTACGGTGCAATAATGATTTTGTCAGCTGTCAACCATTTTCAACAGCCTGTCATAATGAGTGGGACACGCGGCAAGTGTAGGTCGGCCAGAGGAGATCCGCGATCATAACTGCTCTAAGCTCTGTTGCCTATTTATACACGTCCTCCTCCTTCAGGGGTTTCACTTTGCCTGAGAGAGTCCCTCAGTTTTCTCCTCTTCCCCGAGAGCTCCAGCCTCCTTTAGCATCCTTCTCGCCTTAGGCATCCTCCGGATCGACTTCCACCATCCTTGCCGTCTTCCTGCACTCCTCGGGCCAACCTAGGTTAGTTCCGAAACTTCTTGCCATTTTTCTATTTTTCTTCTTCGTATTCCGTTCGTTTAGCTCCCTCGAGAGCTTGTTCGTTGTTTTTCTCGATTTTATTTTCAAAATTTTTGTGGCTTCTATTTGATCCAAAATGTCTTCCGATATCTTCTCTTCTAGCGGTTCTAGGAGTTCGTCAGCCCCAGTTTCCCAGAGTCCTTGTATCGTAGACGGACCCGTAGTCGGGATCGAACCTCGTCTGGTCTTTGCACCAGACACCATCCCCAGCTCTTTGAATCCGGATGAGCTCTCACTGATAAGGATTCAGAATGGGGTTCCTCCGGAGTATGAGCTGGAGCTTTCCGAGCCAACAGACGGGCTAGTGCCCCTCCTCCCAGCCACTTCTGTCTATATCAGGAGGCCTTCCATGCCGGACTTCGGCTTCCACTTTCGCCTTTTGTCGTCCCCTCTTTCATTTTTTGAATTTTTTTTAGTCTCAGTAGCGCCGAACTCATTTAGGTTTTTGATAGGATTTCTTTCTCTTTGTAGTTTAGCTGAAGTTCGGCCGACTCTTTCTTTGTTTAAAAATTTCTATACCTTCAAGCGTCATCCCTCGGCAAAAGACTGGTGGTACTTCTCCCTAAGTTCGATAGAAAGGGGTTGCTAAAAGGTGCCCCCTCTTCTATCCACAACTGGAAGGAGAGGTTCTTCTATGTCCGATGCCCGACCTTGGAGCTAGAATTACCTCCTTGGGGCTCTCTAAGGGATTCCGTCCGTCGGGCTTCTAGCCTGGAAAGGGATGACCTCGAAGCCTCCAAAAAGCTTGAGGCCTATCAAGCCCTCCTCCTCCCCAAACTCCTGAAGAAATAACTTTTGCTCAACGTCTGTCTGAGTCCTCTTAATCCTGCCAGTACATTTATTTTTATATTTTATTTTATTTTTTTTTGTCGCTTCCCTTTTTCTTATTCCATCTCTGAGCCGTGTTGATCTTCTTTTATTGCAGACATGGATGCAGGCATGGCTCGGAGGTTAGCCCAGGGTCTCATGACCCATAAGAGAAAAGATGCCTCGACTTGGGGTTGGTGAAGAATGCCAGGACAGAAGGAACTAGCTCGACCGCGCCTGCTCCGATGGTCGTTGCCATCGAAGTCCCTTCCGACGTCGAACCCGAAGTCCCTCGAGTCCTTTCAAGGAGCCCCCCGGTCATGGATCCCGCTTCAGAGGCTCGTCCCGAGGGGGCACCCGGGCCAAGGGAGGAAGAGAAAGAAGACCCTGGCCCGGAAGAGCCGCAGTCGCAAGGTTGCTGTCGAGGGGGCCGCGGCTCCGAGGAGGACCTGGGGGAAAATCCCTTCAACAACAAGATTTAATAAAGAGACTGGTCGAAGGGTGCATTCTGCCTGAGGTTATCGAGAGATCATCCTTGCTGATCCCAAGCTGCGAGTCTGGGACTCTCTGGGATCTTTCCTCGAAGTAGGTTAACTCACCTTTTTCTTTCTTTCTAGCTCCTTTACTTAATTTATTCTTCAGCCTTTATATTGACTCCCCGATTTTCTTGCAGATTGGGCACCAGCTTGTCGCCAACATCGAGGCGGTGAAGATCGTCAAGAGGGAGGCAGCTCGGGTGGAGGAAGGTCGCCTAGTTGGGGCCACCTGCCTTGAGGAGAAGATCGCCGAGGCCCTAAGTCTTCAGGAGGCATTGGAAAAGGAGGTTCAAACCTCTTCGATCTGAGGGCTGCCTTGGAGGAGGAGAGAAAGAAGGCTGAGGCCGAAGTCTCCGAACTGAAGGCGCAAGCTTCCGAGTTGAAGGCATAGGTTTTCGAGCTGAAAGTGCAGATTCCATCCCTGATCTCGAAGGTAGGGGCCCGAGCAGTGGAGGAGTTCAAGTCCTTCCTGAGATGAAGGATCTACATGTCAGTTCGGCCAGGATGCCTTCATCAAGAGTTTCGAACTCTGTCAAAAGAAGGTGGCTGAAAGGTTCTCCAAACTAGATCTCGACTTCTGGATGAGGCATCCGACAATGAAGCAGGACCATTCGAAACCGCTACCGATCCTCCTCCAGTCGGAACCTGTTGACTGCTGCGGTCGCCACTGCGACCTTCCGGGGACGTCGAGCCCCTCCGCTTCTGCCCCAGAGGTCAGAACCTCTAGCTTTGTATTTTTTCTTTGTGATGATTTTTCTTCATTCTCTTGTACTTAAAAATTATTCAATCAATGAAATCAGATTCTTCTCCACAGAGGGCCCTCCCCTTTTTTTTTGCATTTTTTTCCTTCTTTATTGTCTCCTTGTACTAATTTGAGTCGTGGTACTTTTGTCTCCCAACGATAGTGTCCTGCTGAAGCTCTTCCCCTGCCACAGGGGATTCCTCTGAAGTCGATGATCTGAGACCTCAGAAGGAAGGCCGACTTCGAGATGGAGCTTGAGGAACTCCAAAATATGCCAGCGATCGATCTTGGACTCAGGCTTCCAAGATCAGTTCCCTTGAAGTCGAGCTGGCGGCCGCATGGGAGAAGATCGCCAGTTGGAAGGGAGCTCGTCCTGGCTCACAACCCAAGCCGACTACGATCGAGACTGATGAAGAAGTTCTTCAACCTTCAAAAGCAGCTGTAGGATGCTGAGGTGAACTACAATGCCTACCAAGTCGGCTGGAGCGGACAAGTAGAGGACTACCGAAGGAAGCTCTAGACGGCGACCGATGAAGTTGCCCACCTTGGAGGTAGTTGTCTGAGAGAGTCCAGCTTGCCTCTCACAAGGCTCTGACGAGCTCCGCTCCTTGAGGGGGATCATGGCAGAAATGTCTGTGGCCCTTGGGTGGGAGGAGGCCGAACTGCAACGGCTGAAGATCCAGTGGTCCACAAGCAGCAGGCAGTCAAAGATGCCGAGGCGGAGTCCGAGGTCCTGAGAAGAGGCTTCGAGAGTCAGAGGGGAGAGCCGACGTTCCACCAGATGTACCGGGATATGCTGTTGAGAAAGATGGAACTAGAGGAAGAAATTGAAAACTTGAGACAATCCCTAATAAGGACCGAAACGAGAGCTCGAAGCTGGAAGAAGCTGGGCTTCCTTAGAGCTCCTTTCTCTTCTCTTTTTTTTTTTTGTCGTCTCTCTTTTTGGCTTCAAGGCTTTGTAATATATACTTCACTAATAAAATGAAAAGAAAATTTTCATTACCTTATCCAATTTGGTATTGAGTTGTCATTTACCGAACTCTTTTTGTCTTTTGTCTTATTCAACGCCGTCGTTGTCTGAATGTTCCCGATCGCTGTCGTGTTGATTTGCCTTTTTGGTTCATGACCATAGGTCTTTTCGAGGCTATTTGAGTTTGACGCTTCCTCCCGGTGCTCGAGCTTGGGGACCCGACTTCTCGTTACTTTGAGGAAGTCGATTTCTCCTCAGCCTGTGTCGAGTTCCCTTTTAGTGACTGAGGGTTTTTTGATAGGAATATCCTCCCTCGTTGAGACGAGGTCCCTTGTGTCTTTGATGTATTTTGTTTTTCACTTGTCGCTGGTGTTGTTCGTCGCTTTCCCTTTTTATCTCTCCCTCTCTCTCTTTTTTTTTTGTGTTTGAGTGAGGGTTTTCCCTCTGCTCTTAACAGGGTCGTGAGAGCATAGAGGGGCCATTGAGGAGGCCTTCCTTCTCATCCGATCTTGATCGACTGGGTCTTTGTTCGCTTAGGATGAGGTTCTCCTCTTGTTCTCGATGGTCAATTTCAGCTCATGTTAGGATGAGATTTTCTTCTATTCCTAACAGGACTGTGGGGGCACATAAGGGCCGCTGCAAGGGCCTCTCCCCCCATCCGATCTTCAAGTAACCGGACCTTCGACTTTGCTCATGTTAGGACGAGTTCTCCTCCTGTTCCTAACAAGGCTGTGGGGGCACATAAGGGCCATTGCACGGGCCTCTCCCCCCATCCGATCTTTAAGTAATCGGGCCTTCGACTTTGCTCATGTTAGGATGAGGTTCTCCTCCTGTTCCTAACAAGGCTGTGCAGGCATATAAAGGCCATTGCGCGGGCCTCTCCCCCCATCCAGTCTTTAAGTAACTGGGCCTTCAACTTTACTCATGTTAGGATGAGATTTTCTTCCTGTTCCTAACAAGGCTGTGGGGCACATAAGGGCCATTGTGCGGGCCTCTCCTCCATCCGATCTTTAAGTAATCGGGCCTTCGACTTTGCTTATGTTAGGATGAGGTTCTCCTCCTGTTCCTAACAAGGCCGTGGGGCACATAAGGGCCGTTGTGTGGGCCTCTCCCCCATCCGGTCTTTAAGTAACCGGGCCTTCGACTTTGCTCATATTAGGATGAGGTTTTCCTCCTGTTCTTAACATGCTTAATTTCGATTGAATGAGAGAGTTACCTCCTATCATTATAAGTTCATGTCAAAAGGATAAACATGCAAATATAAAACTTTTATTTAAGGCAAAGCTATTAGTAATACATCCGCAGATTTTTCGGATCCTATAGCCGCAGAAGGTCTGCTCCCCATCGGGGTCCTCCTGAGATAGAGTTGATAATCCCAATTAGAGGCCGATCTTCAGGCTGCTCCTCCCTCCTTGGCAGCTACGACTATGGTAGGGCCCTAGGCTAGTCTTCCCTACCTTCAGGTCGACATCGAATGAATCTGTCGAGCCGACCTCATCTGATGAGCTCCTCGATCTCATCTCAGAGCTGGATACACTCCTCCATATCATGGCCGTGGTCATGATGATAGAGGCAGAACTTGTTAGGATTGTGCTTCCTGGGGTGTGTACGCATCCTTTCTGACCTTGGCAGCTGTTCCCTGACCTCCATCAGCACTTAAGTTTTCGATGCATTGAGAGGGCGTAGCTGTAGAATCTTTCTGGGGAGAGCTCTGCCGAACTCTATACTCCGGCTCCTCTACCTATGAGCTCAGGGAGGAGTCTGGATACGCTTGTGTTCGGAGGGAGTTTGAGAACGTGGTCGAGCTTCACTCGACCCTTTTTCGACTGCGGCTTACTGGAGTCCCCGCCTGTCGCTGCTTCACGACCTCCTCATCCTTCATCTTGAAGGCTTCTTCTGCTTGGGCATGTCCTTCAGCCCGTGCCAGCAAATCAGCAAAGTCCTGGGATATTTTCTTTCTAGAAAAAATAAAAGATCGTTCTTTTGAAGATTGCCCTTCAGGACGGCCATCGCGATCGATTGGTCCAAGTTTCGGACCTCCAGCATGGCGATATTAAAGCGGTTGACGTAGGCTCGGATGGATTCTCCCTCCTTCTACTTGATGTTGATAAGGGACTCCGAACCTCTCCGGAGACGTCGGCTACTAACAAAATGAGCCACAAACTGGTGGCTCATCTGATAAAAGGAGAAGATAGTACCCAGCTTCAGCGTCGAGTACCAGTTTCTTACTGCTCCCTTCAAAGTAGATGGGAAAGCTTGGCACAAGATGGCGTCTGGCGCACCATGGAGCAGCATCATTGTTTGAAAGGCCTCCAAGTGGTCAACCGGATCCGAGGTCCCATCGTAGCTTTCGAATTGGGAGAGCTTGAAGTTTGGCGGGATCGATTCCTGCATGATCATTTGAGAGAAAGGAGGGTCAGTACAGATGTCCTCACCATAAGCAGGGGGAGCGTGACGGAGCTCTTCGATCCATTGGTTCATCTCCTAAAGCCTTCGATCCAGGAGGTCCTCTCGACTGCGAGTCTCGAGGGTCTTTTGGTAGAGTGGAGGTTGGGATCCTCCAGGAGTAGAATCGTGATCAGACTGAGGGCTCTCCACCCTCAGATTCCCCTTTCTGGGGAAGATAGGATGACTGGCCCAGGTGGCCCGCCCTACTGTCGGATCTTGGAACTCCGACGATGCTCTTTCCAATCGCACTGACGCCTGCGGGTGTTGCTGCTGCTGCTGCATAACCTGCACTGCTTCGGTGAGGCCTCTGACCTGCTGAATCAGTAGGTCAAACTGCTCCATACCGACCATCATTGCCGGAGGAGGAGGAGCCTGGGAAACTGGAGGCGAGGTCAGAGCCTGAGATCTGATCGCAGAGGTCGTGGATCGCCTGGTGGATGCCTTTCGGAGAGGCATCAGGTAGAGACCTAGTAGGAGAAGGTGAAGAGGACGTCGGAGAAGATGATCGGAGATAGTCCCGTTGAGCACCCCTTTAAGAACAAGGGTACTACAAAGACACGCCCTCCTTCTAGCGTCAATTCTGTTGGTGTAGAATTTTGCCGAAGCTAGAGTTGCTGGAGTTGAGATGACCGCGGTCGCCGTCGGAACCTGCAAGAAAAGTCTAAACTGGAGTTGAGGGTGCTCCGGCAAGACCCTTCGATGCTCAAGTCAGTACTCTGTCTCAACAAAAATGGAGTGCTCAAGTGAGAATTTTAGTAGAATTTTGGGATAGAGTTTAGAGCTTAGAGAAGAACGTATCTGGGGGTCCCTTTTTATAGATGGAGAGCACAACTGATTGACAGCGACGTCTATAACTGCCTGGTAGTGGATCATTCAGAGCCACGCGACGTTTGTAACGGAGAGTAGTAGCGTCAGGGGTCGTTCAGGGCCACGTGGAGTTTGTTACGAAGAGTGGAGTGGTGTCCATTGTCACGACTTGCCAGAGAGTGGTAGAGCCCGGAGAGTGGAGTGGTGTCCATTGTTGCGACATGCCAGAAAGTAGTGGAGCCACACGAAATCCATTGTAAAGAGTGGAGCAGGGTAGAGGCCATTGTCGTGACTTGCCAGAGCATAGTGGAGCCATGTGGAATCTGTTGCAGTGAGTGGAGCAGGGTAGTGGCCATTGTTAGCTGGAGCTCAACTGGGACATCTGATGGAGCGGAATGGCTCTCTATCCCATCGATCTAGGAGAAGCTTGGATATTTTTGAAGCTGCTGACGAGTCTACAGTTGTTGGATACCTTAGGCACTGATACTACAGGTGAGAGTCATCTGCCGTAGAAGCTCAGATGGAGACTTTCCGTCGGTGAAGTTCGGTAGGAGTCTGATTGCTAGAGAAGTCCATTTGGGATCCGCTTGATGTGGAAGCTCGTCTGAAGATTATCCACCGGAGAAGTCTGGTTTCATGAAGAATCTGACAGAGGGTCGGCTGGCGGTGGACTTCGAATGGCGTTGGGGAGGTTCGGCGGACATCGAAGGCGATTGATCGTTGTAGAAATCTAGCTACCGTAGTCCATCCGTCGTAGAAGCTCATCCGATATCCATCCACTATGAAAGTTTGGACGGAGTCTGGTTCTTATAGAAGGCTAAAAGGAGACCGCTTATTGTAGAAGCTCGGTCGAAGATCGATTGTCATGGGAGCTCGGAGTAGCGACCTGGCCGGTGGGTCCTGTCCCATTGTAGAAGCTCGTCTGGGATCCAACTACGAAGAAGCTCGACTGAAGTCTACCTATAATAGAAGTTTGGAAGAAATGTGTTTACAGTAGAGGCTCGAATGAAATTTGCTTACAGTAGAGACCCAGGGTAGACCGCCTGCTGTAGGAGTTCGGAGTAGACCGCTCGTAGTAGAAGTTCAGCTCTCGTAGGAGCCCGGTTGGAATCCTGAAGGCGGTCGACCGTCGTAGAAACTTAGATGGAGTCTGATTACTGTAGAAATCTCGTTGTCGAAGAAGCTCGGATATTGACGAAGTCTGGAAGAAGTTCGGAGAATAGTTGATCACTGTAGAAGGTCGGTTGATAGTGAGACCTAGAGAGCCTATGGAGCGGCCCGGTAGATGGATGGAGAAGCTCATTATCAGGAAAGTCCGGAAGCTCGGATGATCGAAAGGGTTCAGAGAGATGCCACACAAGGTCAAAAGCCGAAAAAGCCCTAGAAGGGTCGGTCTTTTATAAACTTCGGTCGGTGGGTATTTTATACCCAACAGACACAAAATAGGGTGTCTAGGAGAGAGTAAAGAGAAGAAGAAGAGGGTCTTCTTCTAGGGTTGTTAGTTTCATCTCTTTTCTTCCTCCATCTTGAGTTTTCTGAGAGCATCTCAGATCTAAAACTCCTCCTATTTCTTATCTTTAGAAGAGCCCAAATCAAGAAGAAGGAGGTACCTGATCAACTATCGAAGAAGGATCAGTGCAGTACTAGCATATTGTGCTGATTTTCTGATGCAGAACTTTTGATCGAGATTCGTGGGCTTGTGTGGATGTCTCCTAGAGATCAGATGCATGTGCGGTTTACAACATCATCCTAGAGCCCGGATCAGCAAGGTTAGAACATCTAACTTGCAAGGTAATAGATCTGATCTATTGTTTAATACATACATTAGATGTAGTATAGAAATATGTTGATATGATCAATATGTAGTTCATGCTCTATATATTTTAATTATGATTTAATGCTATGTAATAATCATGTAATAGAATCTTAGATCTAGGGATTCTTTGATTTTAGAAAATAAATTTTGATTTATTTTAGTCTTCCGCTGTCTGATCTTGAAAAAATTTCAAGATCTAACCCTGAAACCCTAGATCTGGTTCTGTTGATGCAGAATTTTGCTGAAGCCGGAGTTGCTGGAGTTGAGATGACCATGGTCGCCATCGGAACCTGCAAAAGAAGTCTAAACTGGAGTTGGGGGTGCTCCGACAAGACCCTCCGACGCTCAAGTCAGTACTCTGCCTCAACAGAAATGGAGTGCTCGAGTGAGAATTTTAGCAGAGTTTCGGGCTAGAGTTTAGAGCTTAGAGAAGAACGTATCTGGGGGTCCCTTTTTATAGATGGAGAGCGCAATTGATTGACAGCGACGTTTATAACCGTTTGGTAGTGGGCCGTTTAGAGCCGCACGGTGTTTGTTACGGAGAGTTGTGGCATCAGGGGTCGTTCAGGGCCACGTGGAGTTTGTTACAGAGAGTGGAGTGGTGTCCGTTGTCGCGACTTGCCAGAGAGTGGTAGAGCCCGGAGAGTGGAGTGGTGTCCATTGTTGCGACTTGCCAGAAAGTAGTGGAGCCACGCAAAATCCGTTGCAGAGAGTGGAGCAGGGTAGTGGCCATTGTCGTGACTTGCCAGAGCGTAGTGGAGCCATGCGGAATCCATTGCAGTGAGTGGAGCAGGGTAGTGGCCATTGTCGGTTGGAGCTCGACTGGGACATCTAATGGAGCGGAACGGCTTTCTATCTCGTCAATCTAGGAGAAGCTCGAATATTTTTGAAGCTGCTAATGAGTCTACCATTGTCGGATACCTTAGGCGCTGATACTACAGGTGGGAGTCATCTGTCGTAGAAGCTCGGATGGAGACTTTTCGTCGGTGAAGTTCGGTAGGAGTCCGATTACTAGAGAAGTCCATCTGGGATCCGCCTGACGTGGAAGCTCATCTGAAGATTATCCACTAGAGAAGTCTGGTTTCATGAAGAATCTGACGGAGGGTCGACCGGCAGTGGACTTCGGATGGCATTGGGGAGGTTCGGCGGACATCGGAGGCGATTGATCGTTGTAGAAATCCAGCTGTCGGAGTCCGTCCGTCGTAGAAGCTCATTCGATATCCATCCGCTATGGAAGTTCAGACGGAGTCTGGTTCTTGTAGAAGGCTGAAAGGAGACCGCTTATTGTAGAAGCTTGATCGAAGATCGATTGTCGTGGGAGCTCGGAGTAGTGACCTGGCTGGTGGGTCCTGTCCCATTGTAGAAGCTCATCTAGGATCCGGCTACGAAGAAGCTCGACTGAAGTCTACCTGTAATAGAAGTTCGGAAGAAATATGTTTACAGTAGAGGCTCGAATGGAATTTGCTTACAATAGAGATCCGGGGTAGACCGCCTGCTGTAAGAGTTCGGAGTAGACCGCTCGTAGTAGAAGTTCGGCTCTCGCAGGAGCCCGGTTGGAATCCTAAAGGCGGTCGACCACCGTAGAAACTTAGATGGAGTCTGATTACTGTAGAAATCTCATTGTCGAAGAAGCTCAGATATTGACGAAGTTCAGAAGAAGTTCGGAGAATAGTTGATCACTGTAGAAGGTCAGTTGATAGTGAGGCCTAGAGAGCCTATGGAGCGGCCCGATAGATCGATGGAGAAGCTCATTGTCGGGGAAGTCCGGAATCTCGAACGATCGAGGGGGCTCAAAGAGATGCCACACAAGGTCAGAAGCCGAAAAAGCCCTGGAAGGGTCGGTCTTTTACAAACTTTGGCCGGGGGGTATTTTATACCCAACAGATACAAAACAGGGTGTCTAGGAGAGAGTAAAGAGAAGAAGAAGAGGGTCTTCTTCTAGGGTTGTTAGTTTCATCTTTTTTCTTCCTCCATCTTGAGTTTTCTGAGAGCATCTCAGATCTAAAACTCCTCCTATTTTTTATCTTTAGAAGAGCCCAAATCAAGAAGGAGGTACCTGATCAATCATCGAAGAAGGATCAGCGCAGTACTAGCACACTGTGCTGATTTTCTGAAGCAGGACTTCTGGTCGAGATTCGTGGGCTCGTGTGGATGACTCCTAGAGATCAGATGCATGTGCGGTTTACAACATCATCCTCAAGCCCGGATCAGCAAGGTTAGAACGTCTAACTTGCAAAGTAATAGATCTGATCTATTGTTTAATACATACATTAAATGTAGTATAGAAATATGTTAATAAGATCAATATGTAGTTCATGCTCTATATATTTTAATTATGATTTAATGCTATGTAATAATCATGTAATAAAATCTTAGATCTAGAGATTCTTCGATTTTAGAAAATAAATTTTGATTTATTTTAGTCTTTCACTGCCTGATCTTGAAAAAGTTTCAAGATCTAACCCTGAAATCCTAGATCTGGTTCTGTTGGTGCAGAATTCTGCCGAAATTGAAGTTGCTGGAGTTGAGATGACTGCGGTCACCGTCAGAACCTGCAAGGGAAGTCTAAATTGGAGTTGGGGTTACTCTGACAAGATCCTCTGACGCTCAAGTCAGTACTCTGCCTCAACAGAAATGGAGTGCTCGAGTGGGAATTTTAGTAGAGTTTCGGGATAGAGTTTAAAGCTTAGAGAAGAATGTATCTGGGGGTCCCTTTTTATAGATGGAGAGAGCAACTGATTGACAGCGACGTCTATAACCGCCTGGTAGTGGGCCGTTCAGAGCCGCACGGTATTTGTTACAGAGAGTAGTGGCGTCAGGGGTCGTTCAGGGCCACGTGGAGTTTATTACGGAGAGTGGAGTGATGTCCATTGTCGCGACTTGCCAGAGAGTGGTAGAGCCCGGAGAGTGGAGTGGTGTCCATTGTCGCAACTTGCCAGAAAGTAGTGGAGCCACGTGGAATCTGTTGCAGAGAGTGGAGCAGGGTAGTGGCCATCGTTGTGACTTGCTAGAGCGTAGTGGAGCCACGCAGAATCCGTTGCAGTGAGTGGAGCAGGGTAGTGGCCATTGTCGGCTGGAGCTCGGTTGGGACATCTGATGGAATGGAATGGCTCTCTATCCCGTCGATCTAGGAGAAGCTCGAATGTTTTCAAAGCTGCTGATGAGTCTACCGTTGTTGGATACCTTAGGCGCTGATACTACAGGTGGGAGTCATCTGTCGTAGAAGCTCGGATGGAGACTTTTCATTGATGAAGTTCGGTAGGAGTCTGATTGCTAGAGAAGTCCGTCTAGGATCCACCTAATGTGGAAGCTCGTCTGAAGATTATCCATCAGAGAAGTTCAATTTCATGAAGAATCTGGCAGAGGGTCGACCGACGGTGGACTTCAGATGGCATTGGGGAGGTTCGACAGACATCGGAGGTGATTGGTCGTTGTAGAAATCCAGCTACCGGAGTCCGTCCGTCGTAGAAGCTCGTCTGATATCCATCCGCTATGAAAGTTCGGACGGAGTCTAGTTCTTGTAGAAGGCTGAAAGGAGACCGCTTATTGTAGAAGCTCGATCGAAAATCGATTATCGTGGGAGCTCGAAGTAGCGACCTAGCCGGTGGGTCCTGTCCCATTGTAGAAGCTCGTCTGGGATCCGGCTACGAAGAAGCTCAGCTGAAGTCTACCTATAATAGAAGTTCGAAAGAAATGTGTTTACAGTAGAGGCTCGAATGGAATTTGCTTACAGTAGAGATCCGGGGTAGACCGCCCGCTGTAGGAGTTCAGAGTAGACCACTCGTAGTAGAAGTTCAGCTCTCGCAGGAGCCCGGTTGGAATCCTGAAGGCCGTCGACCGTCGTAGAAACTTAGATGGAGTCTGATTACTGTAGAAATCTTGTTGTCGAAGAAGCTCGGATATTGACGAAGTCTGGAAGAAGTTCGAAGAATAGTTGATCACTGTAGAAGATCGGCTGATAGTGAGGCCTAGAGAGCCTATGGAGCGGCCCGGTAGATGGATGGAGAAGCTCATTGTCGGGGATGTTTGGAAGCTCGGACGACCGAGGGGGTTCAGAGAGACGCCACACAAGGTCAGAAGCCAGAAAAGCCCTGGAAGGGTCGGTCTTTTACAAACTTCGGCCGAAGGGTATTTTATACCCAACACCAGTCTCCCTACTTTCGAGTTTGGGTTCCGAATGAAGGAAATACAGAGAAATCCTCACGATCGAAGTTGCCCTCCTCGATTTTCACACTCGGTGGTTGCCAGATATTTTGGCGTTTGGTGCGCTGGTCCCGGAGTCTTTTCAAATCAAAGCGATCCAAAAAGATTTTTTCGGAATTTCTGTTGGGGCGTGGCTCTAGGTACGGTGCAATAATGATTTTGTCAGCTATCAACCATTTTCAATAGCCTGTCATAGTGAGTAGGACACGCGGTAAGTGTAGGTCGGCCAGAGGAGATCCACGATCATAACTGCTCCGGGCCCTGTTGCCTATTTAAACACGTCCTCCTCCTTCAGGGGTTTCACTTTGCCTAAGAGAGTCCCTCGGTTTCCTCCTCTTCTTTGAGAGCTCCAGCCTCCTTTAGCATCCTTCTCGGCCTTAGGCATCCTCTAGGTCGACTTCCACCATCCTTGCCGTCTTCCTGCACTCCTCAGGCCAACCTAGGTTAGTTTCGGAATTTCTTGCCATTTTTCTATTTTTTCTTCTTTGTATTCCATTCGTTTAGCTCCCTCGAGAGCTTGTTCGCTATTTTTTTCGATTTTATTTTTGAGATCTTTGTGGCTTCTATTTGATCAAAAATGTTTTTCGATATCTCCTCTTCTAGCAGTTCTAGGAGTTCGTCAGCCCCAGTTTTTCAGAGTCCTTGTACCGTAGATGGACCAATAGTCAGGATCGAACCTCATCTGGTCTTTGCACCGAACACCATCCCCAGCTCTTTGACTCCGGATGAGCTCTCACTGATAAGGATTCAGTATGGGGTTCCTCCGGAGTACGAGCTGGAGCTTCCCCGCCCAACTGACCGGGCTAGCACCCCTCCTCCCGGTCACTTCTGTCTGTACCAGGAGGCCTTCCGTGCCGGACTTCAGCTTCCCCTTCCACCTTTTGTCGTCACCCTCTTTCATTTTCTAAATGTTTCTCTAGTCTCAGTAGCACCAAACTCCTTTAGGTTTTTGATAGGATTTCTTTCTCTTTGTAGTTTAGCTGAGGTTCGGCCGACTCTTTCTTTGTTTAGGAATTTCTACACCTTCAAGCGTCATCCCTCAGCAAAGGACTGATGGTACTTCTCTCCTCAGTTCGATAGAAAGGGGTTGCTGAAAGGCGCCCCCTCTTCTATCCACAACTGGAAGGAGAGGCTCTTCTATGTCCGATGCCCGACCTTGGAGCTAGGATTACCCCCTTGGGGCTCCCTGAGGGATTCTGTCCATCGGGCTTCTAGCCTGGAAAGGGATGACCTCGAAGCCTCCAAAAAGCTTGAGGCCTATCAAGCCCCCTCCTCCCCGAACTCCTGAAGGAACAACTTTTGTTCAACGTCGGCCTGAGTCCTCTTAACCCTGCCGGTACCATTTATTTTTATTTTTTATTTTTATTTTTTATTTTTTTTGTCGCTTCTCCTTTCTCTTATTCCATCTCTGAGCTGTGTTGATCTTCTTTTATTGCAGACATGGATGCAGGTGTGGCTCGGAGGTTAGTCTAGGGTCTCAAGACCCACAAGAGAAAAGATGCCTCGACTTCGAGGTCGGTGAAGAAAACCAGGACAGAAGGGACTAGCTCAACCGTGCCTGCTCCGATGGCCGTTGCCGTCGAAGTCCCTTCCGACGTCGAACCCGAAGTCCCCCGAGCCCTTTCAAGGAGGCCCCCGACCGAGGATCCCGCTCCAGAGGCTCATCCCGAGGGAGCACCCGGGGTCGAAGAGAGGAAGAGAAAGAAGACCCTAGCCCGAAAGAGCCGTAGTCGCAAGGTTGCCGTCGAGGGGGCCAGTGGCTCCGAGGAGGACCTGGGGGAAAATTCCTACAACAACAGGGATTTAATAAAGAGGCTGGTCGAAGGGTGCATTTTGCCCGAGGTCGTCGAGAGGATTATCCTTGCTGATCCCGAGCTGTGGGTCTGGAACTCTCTGGGATCTTTCCTCGAAATAGGTTAACTCACCTTTTTTTTTCCTTCTGGCTTTTTTACTTAATTTATTCTTCAACCTTTATATTGACTTTCTGGCCTTTCTTGCAGATTGGGCACCAGCTTGTCGCCAACGTCGAGGCGGTGAAGATCGCCAAGAGGGAGGCAACTCGGCAGAGGAAGGTCGCCTGGCTAGGGCCACCCATCTTGAGGAGAAGATCGTCGAGAACCTAAGTCTCTCGGAGGCACTGGAAAAGGAGGGACAAATCTCGTCCGATCTGAGGGCTGCCTTGGAGGAGGAGAGAAAGAAGGCTGAGGCCGAAGTCTCTGAACTGAAGGCACAGGCTTCTGAGTTGAAGGTGCAGGTTTCCAAGCTGAAAGCGCGGATTTCATCCCTGATCTCGGAGGTAGGGGCCCGAGCAGTGGAGGAGTTCAAGGTCTCCTCCGAGATGGAGGATCTACAGGTCCAGTTCGGCCAGGATGCCTTCATCAAGGGTTTCGAACTCTGCCAAAAGAAGGTGGCTGAAAGGTTCCCCGAACTAGATCTCGGCTTCTTGGATGAGGTGTCCGACGATGAAGCAAGACCATCTGAAACCGCTATCGATCCTCCTCCAGTCGGAACCTCGTTGACTGCTGCGGCTGTCGTTGCCGACCTTTCGAGGATGTCGAGCCCCTCCGCTTCTGCCCCAGAGATCTGAAACCTCTAGCTTTATATTTTTTCTTTGTGGTGATTTTTCTTCGTTCTCTTGTACTTAAAAATTATTCAATCAATGAAATCAGATTCTTCTTTACAGAGGGCCCCTCCCTTTTTTTTTGCATTCTTTTCCTTCTCTGTTGTCTCCTTGTACTAATTTGAGTTGTGGCACTTTTGTCTCCTAACGACAGTGTCCTGCTGAAGCTCTTCTCCTGCCACAGGGGGTTCCTCTGAAGTCGATGATCCGAGACCTTAGAAGGGAAGTTCATCAGTTGACGAAGAAATCCAAGAAGCTGAAAAATGAACTTCATCGACTAAAGAAGAGCCATTCGAAAGTCACTACAGAGGCTATTCGCTTTCAGGACCTCCACAGAAAGGGTCTCATGGAATACACCCAGAGGAAGGCCGACTTCATGACGGAGCTTGAGGAACTCCAGAAACGTGCCAGCGATCGATCTTGGACTCAGGCTTCCAAGATCAGTTCCTTTGAAGTCGAGCTGACGGCCACATGGGAGAAGATCGGCTAGTTCGAAGGGAGCTCATCCTGGCTCACAACCCAAGCTGACTGCGATCGAGACTGGCTGAAGAAGTTCTCCAACCTTCAAAAGTAGCTGCAGGATGCTGAGGCAAACTACAACGCCTATCGAGTAGGCTGGAGCGGACAAGTAGAGGACTACCGAAGGAAGCTCCAGACGACGACCGATAAAGTTGCCCGCCTTCGGAGGCAGTTGTCTGAGAGAGTCTAGCTTGCCTCTGCACAAGGCTTCGACGAGCTCCGCTCCTTGAGGGGGACCGTGGCAGAAATATCTATGGCCCTTGGGTGGGAGGAGGCCGAACTGCAGCAGCTGAAGATTCAGCTGGTCCACGAGCAGTAGGCGGTCAAAGATGTCGAGATGGAGTCTGAGGTCCTGAGGAAGAGGCTTCGAGAGTCGGACGGCGAGAGCCAGCAGTTCCACCAGATGTACCAAAATATGCTACTGAGAAAGATGAAACTAAAGGAAGAAGTTAAAAACTTGAGGCAATCCCTAATGAGGACCGAAATTGAGAGCTCGAAGTCGGAAGAAGCTGGGCTTCCGTAGAGCTCCTTTCTCTTTTCTTTTTTTTTTTGTCGTCTCTCTTTTTGGCCTTCAAGGCTTTGTAATATATACTTCACTAATGAAATGAAAAAGAAAATTTTCATTACCTTGTCTATTTTGGTATTGAGTTGTCATTTACCGAACTCCTTTTGTCTTTTGTCTTGTTCGACGCCGTCGTTGTTTGAAAGTTTTCAGTCACCGCCATGTTGATTTGCCTTTTTGGTTCATGACCGTGGTCTTTTCGAGGCCATTTGAGTTTGACTCTTCCTCCCGGTGCTCGAGCTTGGGGATCCGAACTTCTCGCTACTTTGAGGAAGTCGATTTCTCCTCAGCCTGTGTCGAGTTCCCTTTTAGTGACTAAGGATTTCTTGATAGGAATATCCTCCCTCATTGAGATGAGGTCCCTTGTATCTTTGATGTATTTTATTTTTCACTTGTCGCTAGTGTTGTTCGTCGCTTTTCCTTTTCATCTCCCCTCTCTCTCTTTTTTTTTGTGTTCGAGTGAGGGTTTTCCCTCTGCTCTTAACGAGGTCGTGAGAGCATAGAGGAGGCCTTCCTCCTCATTCGATCTTGATCGACTGGGTCTTTGTTCACATCAGGATGAGGTTCTCCTCTTATTTCCAATGATCAATTTCAGCTCATGTTAGGATGAGGTTCTCCTTCTGTTCCTAACAGGGCTGTGGGGGCACATAAGGGCCGCTGCAAGGGCCTCTCCCCCATCCGATCTTAAGTAACCGGGCCTTCGACTTTGCTCATGTTAGGATGAGATTCTCCTCCTTTCCTAACAAGGCTGTGGGGGCACATAAGGGCCGTTGCACGGACCTCTCCCCCCATCTGATCTTTAAGTAACCGGGCCTTCGACTTTGCTCATGTTAGGATGAGGTTCTCCTCCTGTTCCTAACAAGACTGTGGGGGCATATAAGGGCCGTTGCATGGGCCTCTCCCCCATCCGGTCTATAAGTAACCAGGTCTTCGACTTTGCTCATGTTAGGATGAGGTTTTCCTCCTGTTCCTAACAAGGCTGTGGGGGCACATAAGGGCCGTTGTGCGGGCCTCTCCCCCCATCCGGTCTTTAAGTAACCAGGCCTTCGACTTTGCTCATGTTAGGATGAGGTTCTCCTCCTGTTCCTAACAAGGTCGTGGGGGCACATAAGGGCCATTGTGCGGGCCTCTCCCCCATCCGATATTTAAGTAACCGGGCCTTCGACTTTGCTCATGTTAGGATGAGATTTTCCTCCTGTTCCTAACATGCTTAATTTCGATTGAATGAGGGAGTTACCTCCTGTCATTATAAGTTCATATCAAAAGGATAAACATGCAAATATAAAACTTTATTTAAGGTAAAGCTATTGGTAATACATCCACAGATTTTTTGGATCCTATAGCCGCGGAAGGTCTGCTCCCCATCGGGGTCCTCCTGAGATGGAGTTGATAATCCCAATCGGAGGCCAATCTTCAGGCTGCTCCTCCCTCTTTGGCAGCTCCAGTTATGGCAGGGCTCTAGGCCGATCTTTCCTACCTTCAGGTCAGTGTCGAATGAATCTGTCGAGCCGACCTCATCTGATGAGCTCCTCGATCTCGTCTCGGAGCTGGATATGCTCCTCTGTATCCTGGCTGTGGTCATGATGATAAAGGCAGAACTTATTAGGATTGCACTTTTCAGGGTGTGTGCACATCCATTTCGGCCTTGACAGCCGCTCCCTGACCTCCATCAGCACTTGAGTTTTCGATACGTTGAGAGGGGCATAACTGTGGAATCTTCTCGAGCGAGAGCTCCGTCAAACTCTGTGGTCCGAGCTCCTCTGCCTACAAGCCTAGAGAGGAGTCTAGACACGCTTGTGTCTAGAAAAAGTTCGAGAACATGGTCGAGCTTCACTCGGCCCTTTTTCGACTGCGGGCTTGCTGGAGTCCTCCGCCTGTCGCTGCTTCGCGGCCTCCTCGTCCTTCATCTTGAAGGCTTCTTTTGCTTGGGCATATCCTTCGGCCCGAGCCAGTAAATCAGCAAAGTTCTTGGGATATTTCTTTTCCAGGAAAAATAGAAGATCATTCTTTTGAAGACCGCCCTTCAGGGCGGCCATCGCGATCGATTGGTCAAAGTTTCGGACCTCTAGTGCGGCGACATTAAAGTGGTTGATGTAGGCTCGGATGGATTCTCCCTCCTTCTGCTTGATGTTGATAAGGGACTCCGAACCTCTCCGGGGACGTCGGCTGCTAACAAAATGAGCCACAAACTGGTGGCTTATCTGATCAAATGAGAAGATAGTACCCGACTTCAGCATCGAGTACCAATTTCTTGCTGCTTTTTTCAAAGTAGATAGAAAAGCTCAGCACAAGATGGCGTCTGGCGTGCCATGGAGAAGCATCATTGTCTGGAAGGCCTCCAAGTGGTCAACCGGATCCGAGGTCCCGTCGTAGCTTTCGAATTGGGAGAGCTTGAAGTTTGGCGGGATCGATTCCTGCATGATCATTTGAGAGAAAGGAGGTCAGTACAGATGTCCTCACCATAAGCAGGGGGAGCGTGGCGGAGCTCTTCGATCCGTTGGTTCATCTCCTGGAGCCTTCGATCCAGGAGGTCCTCTCGACTGCGAGTCTCGAGGGTCTTCTGATAGAGTAGAGGTAGGGATCCTCCAAGAGTAGAATCATCATCAGACTGAGGGCTCTCCACCCTCGAATTCCCCTTTTCGGAGAAGATAGGATGACTGGCCCAGGTGGCCTGCCCTACTGTCGGATCTTGGAACTTCGGCGATGCTCTTTCCAACCGCACTGATGCCTGCGGCTGTTGCTGCTGCTGCTGCATGGCCTACACTGCTTCGGTGAGGCCTCTGACCTGCTGAACCAGCAGGTCGAACTACTCCATACCGACCGCCATTGTCGGAGGAGGAGGAGCTTGGGAAATTGGAGGTGAGGCTGGAGCCTGAGATCTGGCCGCAGAGGTCGTGGATCGCCTGGTGGATGCCTTTCGGGGAGGCATCAGGTGGAGATCTAGTAGGAGAAGGAGAAGAGGACGTCGGAGAAGATGACCGAAGACAGTCCCATTGAGCACTCTTTAAAAATAAGGGTACTGCAAAATATGCCCCTTCCTCTAGCGCCAATTCTGTTGGTGCGGAATTCCGTCGAAGCCAGAGTTGCTGGAGTTAAGATGACCGCGATCGTCGCCAGAACCTACAAGGAAAGTCTAAACCGGAGTTGGGGGTGCTCCGACAAGATCCTCTGATGCTCAAGTCAGTACTCTGCCTCAACAGAAATGGAGTGCTCAAGTGAAAATTTTAACAGAGTTTTGGGATAGAGTTTAGAGCTTAGAGAAGAATGTATCTGGGGGTCCCTTTTTATAGACGGAGAGCATAACTGATTGACAGTGACGTCTATAACCACCTAGTAGTGGCCGTTCAGAGCCACGCGATGTTTGTTACGGAGAGTAGTGGCGTCAGGGGTCGTTCAGGGCCACGTGGAGTTTGTTACGGAGAGTGGAGTGGTGTCCGTTGTCATGACTTGCTAGAGAGTGGTAGAGCCCGGAGAGTAAAGTGATGTCCGTTGTCGTGACTTGCTAGAAAGTAGTGGAGCCACGTGGAATCCGTTATAGAGAGTGGAGCAGGGTAGTGGCCATTGTCGTGACTTGCCAGAGCGTAGTGGAGCCACATGGAATCCATTGCAGTGAGTGGAGCAGGGTAGTGGCCATTGTCGGCTGGAGCTCGACTGGGACATCTGATGGAGTGGAACGGCTCTCTATCCCGTTGATCTAGAGAAGCTCGGATATTTTCGAAGCTGCTGAGAGTCTACCATTGTCGAATACCTCAGGCACTGATACTACAGGTGGAGTCATCTACCGTAGAAGCTCGGATGTAGACTATCCATCGGTGAAGTTTGGTAGGAGTCGATTGCTAGAGAAGTCTGTCTGGGATCCACCTGATGTGGAAGCTTGTCTAAAGATTATCCATCAGAGTAGTCTAGTTTCATGAAGAATCTGGCGAAGGGTCGGCCGGTGGTGGACTTCGGATGGGTTGGGAGCTTCGACAGACATCGGAGGTGATTGGTCATTGTAGAAATCCAGCTATCGGAGTCGTCCGTTGTAGAAGCTCATCCGATATCCATCTGCTATGGAAGTTCGAATGGAGTCTGGTTCTTGTAGAAGGCTGAAAGGAGATCGCTTATTATAGATGCTCAGTCAAAGATCGATTATCATGGGAGCTCGGAGTAGCGACCTGGTCGGTGGGTCCTGTCCCATTGTAGAAGCTCGTCTGGGATCCGATTATGAAGAAGCTCAGCTGAAGTCTACCTATAATAGAAGTTCGAAAGAAATATGTTTACAGTAGAGGCTTGAATGGAATTTGCTTACAGTAGAGATCCGGGGTAGACTGCCCGCTGTAAGAGTTCGGAGTAGACCGCTCGTAGTAGAAGTGCGGCTCTCGCAGGAGCCCGATTGGAATCCTGAAGGTAGTCGACCATCGTAGAAACTTAGATGGAGTCTGATTACTATAGAAATATCATTGTCGAAGAAGCTCGATATTGATAAAGTCCGGAAGAAGTTCAGAGAATAGTTGATCACTGTAGAAGGTCGGCTGATAGTGAGGCCTAGAGAGCCTATGGAGCGGTCCGGTAGATGGATGGAGAAGCTCATTGTCAGAAAAGTCCAGTAGCTCGGACGATCAGGGGGTTCAGAGAGACACCACACAAGGTCGGAAGCCGGAAAAGCCCTTGAAGGATCGATCTTTTACAAACTTTGATCGGTGGGTATTTTATATCCAACAGGTTTTTTCAATTGGTATCAGAGTCCAGATTGTTTATTACATGATTATTTATACATGCTTAAATTATTTCTTAGATTAGACCTAATTTATAATCTGATTATTAAATCTGAAATTAAAATTTTAGATCAATCACGAACTGTAAGGTTGTCCTGCTATAAGGTTTACCCCTTACAATGCAAAAGTTGTCTTAGTTTATGTAGATCTATCTTTAATCATAAATTTGTTACATATGATCTAGATTAAATTTATGATTTATTAGATTTAAAAGGTATTTAAATCTGAAATAAAATCTCTTTGTTAATAATTTTTGTGCAAAAAATTGTTTAAAGTTGAAATTATTTCAACTACATGAACCTGCTTAGATTAGATCTAAAATAGTTTCATATTTATTTTATTTGCATCTTGATTATGAATCAATATACAATATGGTTGGTAGAACCATATTGTAAAATTATTTTACAAACATGAAAATTATTTTCAAAAAGCCAAACCCAACCCTCAGCCCAAAACTTAATTGAGAATTAAGAAGTTGTTTGATTAGGTTCTAGGATTGTGAATTGAAGAACCTAAGACACAAATCATAACACATTGGGTTAATGGATTAGTAAAAATTAGGTCCATTAATTGGGTTAGATCTATGGTTAGATTAAAGATGGACTTAATTAGAGAATTGACTAAATCTAATCAATCGTTGTCTTAGATTAGGTCAAGGATTTCTCTAGATCAATTACAATAGTTGTAGTTGGTCAAGTATATGTCTTTAATGAGAACCAAATGGACTTGATTCTTGGCTAAGCGCTCTAGCACGAACTGTTAGGTTGATCTAATCGAAACTAATTAAACCAGTTGATGTCTAACGTAAACTAGATCGGTGGTTTTAATTGGAAGCTCGCTTACCTGGTCATTTTTTATGGTGTCTAAGGCAAGCTTTGACCGACCCTCCCATTGATCGAACTTACCTGCCTCTTGGTAAATTATGTTTTGATTGGATCACTTGACTATTCGAGCTAACCCATGTCAGCTAGGTAAATTAGTGTGACTGATTTAGGTGTTTCTAGACCAGCCCTTTTAATGGTCTCCCTTAAGTTGACTTGGTGAAGCCAGTGGGAGGATCATGATAAGCTGGTTCATCTGATCTCATCCTCTAAATATTTAAATCCTTTAAAATTATTAGATTCTTAAAATGACAAAGTTATGGAGATAACTGAGTCATAGCCTCCCATTAAGGTGTTTGATAATGAGTCCATTAACTCAATAATCATTGCAGACCCAAAGGCTTGGTGCTTGTTGACTAATGAAATTATGACTCATCATATGAGACTTGGAAGTGTCTCTCTAATGGTGGTTAGGTGAGCCAACCAAAGTTGGGCTTAATCATTCATTGGTTAGATGCACCAAGTATGATCATGTTAATGGTTGGACCTAACCGGATCCTTACAGTGGAGGCCAGAGCCTACTGATTAAGTTTTGGGGTAAAATTAAAATTACTAAAAATTATTTAGAGAAATAATTGATTATGAACCTACCCTTAGATGTACATGGGTTGGCCAATAAAGTTGGGCTTGTGTGCAGTCTAAGTGGATTCTAGTACCCACTAAGGAATTAGGGTAATTCTTTGAATTGGAGGTAGAGGCTATCAATTTGAATAAAATAGTCGAGAAACTTTTTGATTAAAGTCCAAATCTTTAGATTTAATGAATCAATTACTAATTAGGTTATGATTTTCTTTTGTACAGATATGGCCACTTCCCTATACTCCGATCATTGTTGGATAATGATAAGTTGATGGGATCCAACTTCGGTAGCTGGTACCGAAAGTTGAAGATAGTCCTGGAGCATGAACGGATCTTATATGTAATAATAAATCCTACACCTGAGGAGCCAGCTGCCAATGCACGTGGAACAGTCAGAGACACTTACCAGAAGTGGCTCAGTGATCGAACTATGGTGCGCTGTATCATGCTAGCTGCATGAGCGATGAGTTCAGTCGCAGATTCGAGACGGCTCAGCAAAAGACATGCTTCAAGTATTGGAGGATGCCTTTGGCACACTCGATGATGTGGAAAGGCACAAGACTAGTTGTGCCATCTTCAATGCTAAAATACGGATGGTGCCTCTGTCACTGATCATGTATTGTACATGATCGAGCTGATGGAACGATTGAGCAAGCTCAGCTTTTTGTGCATGAGCAGCTTGGAAAAGATGCAATACTAAACTCGCTGCCCAAGTCTTATCTTTCATTCCTCACTCATTATAGAATGACAAAGCCTGAAGTGAACTACCTCGGGTTACTAAGGTTGCTTCAAAACTTTGAGAAGGATCCAACTCCACAAGGAGTCGGTAAACTTAGTGGGAGGTTCGTCTTCTGGTTCTCGACCCTTTAAAAAAGAGAAGAAGAACAAGAAGAAGAAAGTGAAAAAGGTGCAAGTCTGGGACATTAGTGCAGGGCCAACCAAAAAGATCAAGCCCAATAAGAGTCAAGCTGAATGCTTCTTTTGCAAGAAGTGGGGGCACTGGAAGAGGAACTGTCCCCAGTACATTGCCTCCCTGGATCCGAACAGGCAGAGAAAGTAGCAAGTTGTTGCTGGGCAAGGTATTTATATGATAACTCCTTGTAATTTCTCTATTTGTGATATAACTGATTGGGTATTGGATACCGGTAGTCCTTACATATTTGCAATTCGTTGCAGGGGTTACAGGTTAATAAGAGATTTAAGCAAGGCTAGAGTTCCTGAATGTTGAAGATAGAAGATCAGTTCTAGTTCTAGCATTAGGAATCTTGAAACTTGTATTTGAATCCCATATCGTTGTTCTTAATGATTATCATTTTTGTCCCAGTTTCTTTTAAATGTTATTTCTGTAGGCCTTCTGGCCAAAAATGATTATGAAATTTCAATAAAGAAATAAGTTTGTAATATCATTATGAATAGTGTTACTATTTTTTATAGATATTTGAACAATGGTGTGTATATGTTATCACAACCTGTTAATGTAGTCTATTCAACTGGCAAGCACCCTAGATTAGATAGTGTGTCAGATATCTACTTATGGCACTGTAGGCTAGGTCATATAAACAAGAATGGAATAAATAGATTGACTCAAGAGGAAATCCTCGAAGTCAGTGATTGTGAATCACTTCCAACCTATGAGTCCTGTCTTTTTGATAAAATGATCAAGTCACCTTTTACTGAAAAAGGTGAGACAGCTACTGAGCTCTTGGGCCTAGTACATACTGATGTATGTAGACCCATGAGCACAAGTGCTAGAGATGGATATTTTTACTTCATAACTTTCACGGATGATCTATCCAAATATGGATATGTCTATCTGATGAAACATAAGTCAATTCATTTGAAATGTTCAAATGATTCCAAAGTGAAGTAGAAAAACAAACTGAGAAGAGTATTAAAACTCTTCGATCTGACTGAAGAGGAGAATATCTTTCTAGTGAGTTTCTCACATATCTAGGAGAGAATGGAATTCTCTCTCAATGGACTCCTCCAGGAACACCACAACATAATGGTGTGTCTGAAAGGAGAAATCAGACTCTGTTAGACATGATCTGATCCATGATGGGTTTTGCCAGCTTGTCGATATCCTTCTGGAGATATGTACTCGAATCGGCCTGTTATCTATTAAATAGGATTCCAAGTAAGTCTGTAATTAAGACTCCATATGAGATATGGACAGGGTGTAAGCCAGCACTTTCACACTTAGGGTCTGGGGGTGCCCGATCTATATCAAACGATTAGTCACAGACAAACTGGGACCTAGGTCTGACAAATACACATTCATTGGGTACCCCAAAGAGACTAAAAGATATTTTTTCTACCATGCTGATGAACAAAAGGTGTTTGTCAACCTTAAGGCAATCTTTTTAGAAAAGGAGTTCCTTGGTGAAGGAATCGTTGCCTCTAAGGTTGAACTTGAAAAGTTCAACAGGTAGAAGGACGACATCAATAGCTAAACCTGAGTCAGATTTGATTAGATCAGATCTGAAGCCCAATGTACCTGCACCATTAAGGCGATCTGATAGAGTACTGCATCAGCCCGACAGATACTATAGTTTCTTGGTCCAAAATGGTGATCCCATCGAACTCGATGAGAATGATGAGGATCCGATCATCTATATGGATGCAATGCAGAGACCTGATTCCGAGAAATGGCTTGAAGCCATGAAATTCGAAATGAAGTCCATGAAGGTCAACGATGTATGGACATTGGTTGACCCACTTGAAGGGGTTAAATCCATTGGGTGTAAATGGGTGTTCAAAAGGAAAAGGGACGCAGAAGAAAGGTGGAGACCTATAAAGCCCATCTGGTTGTCAAGGGGTATCGTCAACGTTATGGTATTGACTATGACGAGATATTTTCTCCTGTGCAATGCTCAAATCCATTCGGATAATGCTTGCAATAGCTGTCCATCTGGATTATGAGATCTGGCAAATGGATGTAAAGAAGCTTTTCTGAATGGAGAGCAGACCGAAGAGGTGTATATGATACAACCTGAGGGGTTTACATCCACAGATGAGTCCAGGTATGCAAGCTTCAAAGATCCATTTATGGATTGAAGCAAGCTTCTCAGAGTTGGAACATACATTTTGATAAGGTGATCAAAATGTATGGCTTCATCAAGAATGGAGAAGAGCCCTGCATCTATAAATGGGCAAATGGTCCAGTTGTGGTATTCCTTATTTTGTACATGGATGATATTCTCTTAATCGAGAATGACATCCCCGCACTACAGGAATAAAAGTTTGGTTGTCATCACAGTTCTCCATGAAAAATTGGGTGAAGCATCCTACATCCTAGGGATGAAGATCTATAGGGATAGATCTAAAAAGATGCTTGGTTATCTCAGTCCACGTACATAGATACTGTGCTGAAGAGGTTCAGCATGGAGAATTTCAAGAAGGACTATCTACCGATAGGCCATGAAATTTTTCTCTCTAAGAAGGATTGTCCGACAACTCCTGAAGAGAAAGAGCGTATGAGTAGAGTCCCATATGCTTCGACCATGGATCTATCATGTACGCCATGACATGTACAAGACCAGATGTGGCATACTCACTAGGAGTAGTGAGTAGATACCAATTTGATTCTGGAGAAAACTACTGAAAAGTGGTTAAAGCCATCCTTAAGTATTTAAGAAATACTAAGGACCAATGGTTAGTTTATGGCGAGTCAGATCTGAAACTTGTGGGGTTCATAGACTCTAGCTTTCAATCTAACCATGATGACAGCAGAAGCGTATCGGGTTATATCTTTACTCTGAATGGTGGAGCTATCTGCTGAAAAATTTCAAGCAGTATATTGTGGCAAACTCTATTTGTGAGACAGAGTACATCGCAGCATCGATGCCAGAAGGAAGCTGTGTGGCTGAGAAAATTCATCATCGAGCTCGGAGTAGCACCCTCCCTCGATGGTTCGGTCCTGCTCTACTGTGACAGCACTGGTGCCATAGCTTAGACGAAGGAACCCAAAGCACACCAGCAGACGAAGCAATTTTGTGCCGCTTTCATCTGGTCCGGGAGATCATGGATTGAGGTGATGTCGACCTTCAGAAGATCGACGGAAAGAAGAACCTGGCCGACCCCTTCACTAAAGCCCTGACGATAAAGGAGTTCGACAACCACAAGTCAAAGATGGGTATTAGATACGTGCTGAGTGGCTTTAGGACAAGTGGAGTTGTTGAGAAATGTGTCCCAAAAATCAATCGTCAGCCTGTTGACGGTTGAGCAATCTTGTATGGTAATTGATTTGTTAATAAATAAAATATATTTGGCATTTTCATCTAAGCATTCATCTTCTAATGAACTTCATTTTTATGATAAAGTTCTTAGGACTATTTAGATTCGATAAAGAGAGGATTTATCGATTAGTCCTTAAAATTGTTCACGACCAAATGATAGGCTGTTAATAAGGACGACAGCTTCTATCGAGCATAGGTCGCTGTAGGCCATATGGGTTGGTTGTCCTCTTAACCAAGGAGTGTGAGACACTGGTATGGCATACAGATGAGATGTAAGGGTACATCATCATGGAACGTGACCAACTCCAAAGCATTCTGCTGTCGAAATGTCTCTGATGAATATAGGTATAAGTGTCCCTTAGACCTAAGATCACCTCAGTGACCTACAAGCAACTCATTGTACTTTGTACTGGACTAACTGAATTTCTAATTTAGTGACGAAAGGCTTCTGGGCATAGTCAACTACTTGTAAAGTCAGAGTGTGATCGAGATGGGATTGACCACTCCAAGAGTTGGAGAAGAATGAGTCACTGTATTTCAATTTAGCAAAATCTTGGTCAGGATAATCCATCAGATGGATTTGATATTTTGAAATACAATGTGGACAACTTGATCAGAGTTTACAGTAGAACTCTGAGGTGTTCTATGATCATTTTGGTCAAGGGATAATTATATGAAAACTATATCCGCATGGGTTCTAAGGATGTTATTCTACACATTCGACCTATCCGATCGTCGGGTATCATTGCTAGATGGTCCTTCGATTGGTAAAAATTTATTCCTATGCTACCAACTTAGGGTCGGACCTATGAGGTCACACACATTAGAATTCATGATCCAATCGGATGGTTGATCAATGATTAAGAATCATTCTAGGGTTAAATGATCAATACGATTGACATTTAACCTAGTGCAAGTGTTGCAAGAGGATCGATTAGCAATTCGATTGCTAATTGGCTTAATTTAATTAAGCCAATGGGCTGAGATTAAGTCTAATTGAATATAATTTAATTAGATTTGTTTAGGCTTGATTGGATCAAGTTCAATTGTTTATTGGATAAGCCAAGTGCAAGGAAAAAAATAGTCCTAGTTCAATTAGGAGTTGGGTCAACCTAATTTCTAATTTGATTAAAAAATTAAATCTAATTTAAATCTAATTTAATCTGATTAAATTAGGTTCTTAATTGGTTAAGACTTATTTTAATTAGATTGATCTAATTTTGGTTTGATTTGATTTGAGGAACCAAATTAAAACAAGTCATAAGATAGAATCCTAGTAAGACTAGGATTCCACCTTGCACCACATAAGCCCCCCCACACCCTCTCTCTTATTCCACACCAATCCCCTCTTATTTTGTATGAAACAAGCCCTCTCCCAGATCTTTCCCATGTCCAATAGGTTTCCTCTCTTCTTTCATACATGAAAAGTGGTTGTGGATCAAATCAAAGTAGGAATAAGTTTGGATTTCAAATTCTATGAGATAGAGTTTTAGAAATTCAAAACTCTTTCCTTTTTGTATCGAATTTATCGAGATCTTTTTTAAAATTTTCATGGTATTTAGGGCACACATTTTGCACCCTTTTCTGGTGGTCCATGCACAAAAATAAGAAGGAGGTGCCCAAGAGTTGGGCACCCCTTATCTTGCCATGTTTGGATAAGCCTTGACTAGGTATTTGACCTAGACAAGGACTCTATCATATCTCTCTCTATAAAATGAGTTTCTTTGTGAAAGTTTTGGTGATTACAGATATTTGAGAGACCTTTGGGGCATCCAAAAATCAAAGGAAATACCTTTGGGTCATGGAGATATAATAGACACAAGATAGGGTGTCTAGGAGAGAGTAAAGAGAAGAAGAAGAGGGTCTTCTTCTAGGGTTGTTAGTTTCATCTCTTCCCTTCCTCCATCTTGAGTTTTCTGAGAGCATCTCAGATCTAAAACTCCTCCTTCTACTTTTCATCTTTAGAAGAGCCCAAATCATGAAGAAGGAGGCACCTGATCAACCATCGAAGAAGGATCAGTGCAGTACTAGCATACTGTGCTGATTTTCTGAAGCAAGACTTTGGTCGAGATTCGTGGGCTCATGTGGATGACTCCTAGAGACTGGATGTATGTGCGGTTTACAACATCATCCTCAAGTCGGATCAGCAAGGTTAGAACGTCTAACTTGCAAGATAATAGATCTGATTTATTGTTTAATACATACATTAGATGTAGTATAGAAACATGTTGATATGATCAACATGTAGTTCATGCTCTATATATTTTAATTTTTGATTTAATTCTATGTAATAATCATGTAATAAAATTTAGATCTAGAATTTTTTGATTTTAAAAATAAATTTTGATTTATTTTAGTCTTCTGCTGTCTGATCTTGAAAAAATTTCAAGATCTAACCCTGAAACCCTAGATCTGGTTCCTACAGATTGCTATATTGGTCATGCACAGTACTCTTGATCTTTATCAAGTACTTGTACTCTCATTTTAATATCTCCACACTATAGACTCAAAACTCATCTATCTATGAAATCCATGCATCGATCTATCTGGATCAGTCACCATCTCCGTGACGATCCATCTATCAAGAGCATTTAGGAATTAACCACTAATGACACATGCTTCAAATTTTTAACTCTTGAGAATACATATCAACATCTGTTAATTCTTTAGACAAATCATGGACATAATTTAAATACAACATGAATAAAAAATAATTAAATTTATTTATTTCAAAAATTTAATTACAAAAATTATACCCCTAGAATGTGTACATGTGTCAACTAATCTGGTTTCTAGGATATATATTTAATAATGTGCTCCTTACTCATGAAATAAATTATTCATTGATATCCTCATGAATGGTGCTAGCATAGTGTTCTTACATTTTTGTGCACTTTCTTTTGATTTTTGCTTCATCCAAGATCCTTACAGGTGGATAGAGCCAAATCTCATTGACCATCCCTTAGGACTTCTAGATCCTTTAAGATCTAGCCATAGCTTGATTGATATGTCCAGATATGAGATCTTAGTGGTTATATATGTATCTTGAATTTGGAGCTTGCACGCTTGTCTAGTATGAGAAATTATATCCTATGTATGGTATATCAATTCAGCAGTATATCAGGCCAATATATTTCTATCATGCTATCACCTTAGTGTAAGGGAAAGAAAACAAAGAAGAAAGGAAGCAAGCGCTTTCTTTTGCCTTCTCCCTCCTTTCCCTTTCCCTCTTTCCTTTACCACCTCCCTCAATCCAAACTTCCCTCACCTCCTCTCACTCAAAACCCTAACCCTACCCCTCTCCACCAACTCCCTCCTTCACCCCCTCATTGCCAAGTCCACCCTCCTCACCCTTATCTTTCCCCTCCACTTCAATGTCCTCTACTATTGTAGCACCGACATCTCTATTCTTGCCAACCATGCTAGTGTCCTCACCCCTAAATCACTCTTAATGACCTCCACTCGTTTGCTAGCCCTCACTCTGCTTGCTATGGCCATTATATCTATGGCCTCGATATCTTACTCATTGCCATCTCACTACTCTTTAGTTGAGATCATGTTCTCCCTCCTCTCCTCTAGAAGCTAAATATTAGATGCTCAAAATCTCTTTCCTGAACATCACTACCTTTGCCTATCATGACCTTTCCATTTTACCTTGCCCCATCCCCTAGCTGAATATCTTACCAATACTTACCAGATGAAAAATTATATCTTATGCATAATGTATCAGCTTAGTTGTACATTAGGCCAATTTACTTTCTCCATGTGGACAATTTGGCCACCTCAGTATAATGAGAAAAAGATAAAGTGAGCACTTCTCTCTTCCACAATCCTCTAGTGGCACTCTATTGCTATCCCCTCCATGCCAGTGGCTATGAGGGCCATGAACAATGCCCCCATGTATTTTGACCAGGCTATCCATATCCTCCAAAAGCATTCATGGGGAGATAATGAACATTGGCATGCCCTTGTTGGAGCATGGTGGTAAGGGGAGGCTATAGTGAAGCTCATTGCTACCATTAGAGGGGGAGGGAGGAGGTGTTAGATGTATATCCTAGAAGTCAATTATTGTCTGACACATTTATATTTTTAGAACTTATATTTGTACGTGTAAAATTTTTATTATTAATAAAAAATATTTTTATTTTTGATCATATTTATATATCTATGATTTTCCTAAAATTAATAAAGATGATTTTGTATATTCTCAATATTAAAATTTGAGACATATATTATTAGTGGTTAGTTTCTAAATTCTTTCAATCGTAGGATCATCATGGAGGATAGTGGTCAATCCATTTAAGATCGATGCATGGATCACCTCCCTTATAGGCAACGAGTCTCGAGTCTGCGGTGTAATAATATTAGGGTGAGAGTGCAGGTAGTTCTTAGAAAATAACTTACACTGAGTGTGACCAACATAAAAAATCACTTGGATATCTACTCACTCATCAGTGATCTTCTCGATGCCATAGTGGTGTAAGTGGTCCTTTGACCTATGGTGTCATTGGCTATTCACAGTGAGACTACTGAGTTTGACTGCATATTCTCTTGATTTCTAGCCATTCGAATTCTTGTCGTGTATGTTGACTATAGTATGTTCAGATTTGTAATTAGAGTAGGATGTACCTACATAGAATCTATCGACTTTGGTAGAAAAAGAGAAGTTCTATATGATTAGCAAGACTGAGTTCAGAAATTTTTGATCGAAGCAAATGTGAATACTGAAAAAAAAATTATAAAATTCATAGATGAACTCGAGTTGAGCCAATCTGACATATGACTAATGCTTAGTGAGTTCTCCATAACCTCCATCTAATCGGACTCACGATAGAGGGACTGAATCACACGATAACTACACCTAAAATTTAGATTTTTTTATTCTACTGGATTGCCACTACATGTTGCTAGGCACTACTGATGGATAATGAAAACTCACTAGGATTATTTTTGGATCAATGATTCTTGTTGGATTGAGCAAGAATTATTCTGATCCATGGAAAAGAGTTTTGATGATACTGTGATAGAGATCATGGTATATTTTACTATCAGAAAGAATAGAACCTGAAGAGTCACACACAAAAAAAGTTTGACCCAATCAATGACTTGGATCAAATTTGAATTATCAATTAGATTGATAGTTTGAATTTGAAAACTACTAATTTGTAAGTATTACAGATTCAGTAACCGCTACTTGTTAGCATAGAAACTTAATTATAAATATTATAATTTAATTGAGATAGATTAAATTATAGATCAAATATTAATTAATTTAAATCATATTTAATTTAATTAAGCTTGATTTTATTTAATACCAATTGGATTCAATTATCCAAATTAGATTTGGATTTTAATCCTGATTGGATCAGATTTGAAAGTCTTTTAAATTCGATTTGATTCAGATTCAATTTGAACTCGATTTGGATCCAGTTTGAACCAAATTGATCCTAATCCTTTAAGCCCAGATTTCTTAGGCTTCTCTCTCTACTTAGTCGATCAGAAGAAGGATGGGGTAGTGATTTCTCTCGCTAATACCTTAGGCATGCGCATTAGTTGTTTGGGATGTAGGCCTGCTTTCTTGGTTGGTTGGGACTCCTTCTTGATAAGGAATAATTTGAATTTTGATTTAAATCAGATCTTATCATATGTTGGCATGAGATCGTAAGAAATTTTGTGTGATAAAATTATATAAAAGGGGCATTTTGGTGTGAGGAAGTTATCCCCTTGTGTGTGCACTAATACCTTCTCATCGTCCATCTTTCTTCACGCCTTCTTTCCTCCCTGCTCCATCTTCCACACCTCACTTCTTCTAGATCATATCTAGAGAGAGGCCTTAAGAGAGAAAAAAAATTAAAAAAAGATTTCTTGATTTTTTTTGATGGTTAACCAAGATTCTATACAGGGCTGCTTCAAGTAATATAAGGAAAAGGACCCTGATCCAAGCCAAAAAATGAAGCCTACAAAATTTTAATTGAAATATCTCTTTGTGATACCAGTAGAGGTCAGGTGCTTGTACGGCTCTGATAGCAACCCCAGATATCTGCAGGATCTGATCCGAGGAAGAAGGAGAGAAAAGCAATCAGGTATAATTTTTTCTTTCTATTTTGATTTTAGATCTGATTTATTAATTTATTTATGCATGTTAGATGATCCTAGGGTTGAGTAAGATTGAAAATCTATATGTTTAGGTCAGATTAAAAATTTTAAATTCTGCTTCTACTGTGGTTAGTGTAACCGTATCGATCTATGCATGCAAATCAGCCTATTTTCTAATAGTGATATCAGAGCCACGTTGTTCAAGCATGTCTTAAATAAATTTTAGATTTGAACTTGTATTCATATGATCTAATTTATAATTCATATATCTGATATGTGAAAAAAAATCTGATCTAAATTTAATAGATTACATATTAGATATGTTAGATTAAATTCTACTAGCCTAGTACTTGGATTGCGTGCATCACTATGGCTGTTCGGTCATAAGAGAAAGTAGGGGTTAAAGCTCCTCACTTACCCAATTGATGGGTTCTCTTATGATGTGTACGGGTGCCACTTGTGATGATCTCCTATGAAGAAGAACCACGAATGGAAGATCCTAGATGTATGTGATACACCTTTTAGATCTAGGTTTTGTTTTCATGCATATATTAGATATATATATTTTTGATTAATTTTAGATCATAAAATTATATATATAATATATAATTTGTTGACATATGATCTAAAATTTAATTTCTATAAAATCTTAGATCTGAAATCCTAGGATCTAATTTGCATAAATCCTAAATTACGGCTGGCTTGCCTGTCGAGTCAACTCGATTCAGTTCGAGTTGACTTGAGTCCTTGGCGAGTTGATGAGTTTATGTTGGAGTTGATTCGAGATCCTGATGAGTTGGCTTATTTTCATATAAGTTGACTTAATCTTGCAGGTATGGGCTTACAGTTTCTGTTCATCACAGATGAGTCGATCTGAGTTTCAGGGCCAGTCGACTCGAGTCTGTTAACAGCAAAATTGTATGTGATGCAATCCAAATTAGTTTCGATTAGAAATTAATTTGACATCTAAACTAAACCCATGTTCATAATGTACTTACTTAAAAATTAAAATTTAAAATTAAAAGATCTAAAATTATGAATTTAAAATCCAAATTTTAATTGTATAAAATATGAGATTAAGGGTATGGATAGCTCAATTAAGTCTAATTTGAGTGCTTGATCAAATTGAATCAAATATTGATTAAGATTAGGTCAAATATGCTCATGACCAATCTAATTAGTTGTAGTTTGGTCAGATCAATTAATAGCTACATGTTATCGATCAACTTAAGACCTAATTTGGCTCAGTGATTCGAGCTCGGATCAATAGACTAACCTAATCGATTCTAATCAATCAATTTGGTGTCTAAGATAAGTACATAAATGATGGTTATTTAATTGATTTTATTATCTGACGTGATCAATTCATTAATGTTTAAGAAAAGCAATAGGGGGATCCCCATATATCTTAACTTATCTGATCATTTTGGAAGATTATGTTTTATATTAGGCTACTTGTTGACTCGAGCTAGCCCATGCCACTAGGTTAGTCATAACTGTTATGACTAATTAAAGATGAGACCTGAACCTAAATCTTCTCAATCAAATATTAAGTCTAGCAGTCTTCCACCATTGTAAAGATGTGGGTGCCTTTCTGGCATTGATCATTCTCGACTGGTTACAGTGGTTCGGTTGCATCGAGAAGGCACAACCACTCTATGGCATTGGATGCCTCAGGATAGAGATGAAGTTGGACTCAATAACTATTGGGTGAGTGACCCAATGATGGTTTAGCGCTCGCTGGTGTATAGTGGATCTGACTTAACTAAGAAACGTACCAATAACTATTAGGTGAGGCCATAGGACTTAGAGATGAATCTACTACATCTTATTTAGTGAAGCAATGGACAAGGTGTTATCCACTCATTGGTTCATGTATTATCAATAACTGTTAGGTGAGATGCATGTGGATCAGTGGGAGCACAGTACCTACTAGAAACTGATCGCGTATAGATTTTTGTTTCTCTGTCCAAAGAGTGTGAGAGATTTGTAGAAATAGTAAGAGCCTTATTTATTTATTAAAATTTTTATAATAAATATTTATAAGTACAAATATCTAATTAAAAATTATTTCTCTCTACAGTTAATTAACTATGTCAAGTTCAAACCCTTTGATATAAATCCTTGACACTAATAGATTGATCGAATTAAACTACAAAGACTGGCTTAGAAACTTGAGAATTATTCTCAGCTCTGAAAAATAGACCCATGTCCTAGACTAGGAGATGTCTGTGTTGTTAGCTTGTCCATCTCCTGATCAATGAGCTACTCTTGATAAATGAATAGATGAAGACAACAAGACTAGGTGCTATATTCTTACATCCATATCCAATGATCTTTAGCATCAGCATGAAGACATGAGGACTGCCAGACAGATTCTGACTCACCTACAAGAGTTGTATGGTGAGCAAAGTCGCAGACTCACTTTGAAGTCTTCCGCAGATTTTTCAGAGCGAAGATACATGATGGACAGTTCGTGCATGATCATTGACTTACAATGATCAAAGACATTGAAGAGCTTCAGAAGCTCAAATTAATATGGATAAGAAATTGCAAGTGAATCTGATCATGCAGTCCCTTCTTAATTGTATGGTCAGTTCATCGTGAACTACCATATGAATAAGATTGATAGCACCTTGCCCTAGTTGTTGAATATGTTGATGACAGTTGAGGGCATCTTGAAAAGTTCAAAGAGAACAGTTGTTACTATGGAGCAGGCTTCTTCCAAAAAAAAGTCTAGTGGAAAGAAGAAGAACAAAAAGCTGTGAAGAAGCAAAAGATCAAGAGAGGGAAGAAGAAGAAAGCTCCAAAGAAAGCCAGCGATAAGAAAAATATTTTTACTGCAATGTCGAAGGCCATGGAGAAGAAATTATCCTACATACCTGACCACAGTGAAGAATGAGAAGATGAATGCTCCTTCTGAAGGTATGTTTGAATTGCTCATTATTGAAACTAATCTAATAGTTTTCTCTTCTTCTAGTTGGATTTTAGATTCTGATTCGGGTACTCACTTATGCACTTCTATGCAGGATCTAAAGAAAGTTAGAGGACTGAGAGAAGGCGAGATCACTCTCTGAGTCAGTAATGGGGCAAAAATTACTGCAGTAGCCGTTGGAACTTACTCTTTGAAGCTACCATTAGGATTTAGTTTGCTTTTAAAAAATTATTATTTGGTACCTATAGCCAGTAAAAATTTAATTTCTATTTCTATGCTGACACAGAATAATTATAATTTTTATTTTAATAAAGATCTGTGTTCAATTTTTTTGAAAATAAAATTATTGCACGTGCCTATTTGATAAACGGTCTTTATCATTTGCATGTGGATATGAGTGTTAATGTTAATGAGTAAATTGTGAGTATCGTAGGATCTAAGAGACTTAGAGATAGGGTTAGCCAAAAGTATCTATGGTACCTTAGGCTAGGCCATATTAGAGAGGACAGACTAACAAATTGAAGAAAAATGATCTTATCGAGCCATTGACTTTCAAGTCTTATTTAGTTTGTGAGTCTTATCTTCAAGAAAAGATGGCTAAGCTACCCTTTGTAGGACAAGAAAAAAGGGCCATCGATATATTAGCCCTGGTGCACACTAACATGCATGGTCCATTCGATGTACAGGCTAGGGGTGGCTATATCACTTCATAACCTTTACTGATGATTACTCACGATATCGATTTATGTATTTGATACACCATAAGTCTGAAGCTTTTGAAAAGTTCAAAGAGTTCAGACATGAAGTAAAAAAATAAATCAGTAAACCCATAAAGATTCTTCGATCAGATCGAGGAAATGAATATCTAAGTGAAAAATTTTAGACCTATCTTAAGGACAACGGCATAGTCTCATATTGGATACCTCTAGAGATGTCTCAGCTCAATGAGATATCTAAAAGGAGGAATAGAATCCTATTGGATATGGTCCGTTCCATGATAAGCTTCACAGATCTTTCAATTTTTCTCTAGGGATGCGTATTACTTTCTGCTATTTATCTTTTAAATAGAATTTTTTCTAAATCCGTTCCTACTACACCATAAGAGTTATGGCATGGTAAGAAGCTGAGTTTTGATTATCTCAAGATTTTGAGATGTCCGGCCCATGTCAAGCGACAATAGGTGGACATGTTAGAGGTAGGTCACTTAGGGTTCATTTTATAGGATATCCTAAGGAATCCATGGGATACTATTTTTATCTTCAAGAGGATCACAATGTGATTATGAGCCATCATACCATCTTCTTGGAAAGGGAGTTTAGCCTTTATCCAAGATGGAGGCAGTGGGAGAAAGATTGAGCTCGAAGAGAAAGTCTCTGAAGAGCATCGAGTCCAAGAATCTGAACCCAATAGTGAGCCAGTTGATGTGGTACCTCCTCCATCTCATAGATCAAGTAGAATCTCCTATTCTCTGAAAGGTACTTAGGTATTCTTACAGAAGATCTAGAGGAAGTGTTCCTTGTGGGAGATAGGGACATTAGGAATGATCCCAAGACCTATGAAGAAGCGATGTTAGATGTAGACTCTGAGAAATAGATGGAAGCGATGAAGTCAGAAATTGACTCCATGCATTTCAACCAGATTTAGACTTTAGTAGATCTATCTGAGGGTATTATATCCATTGGGTGTAAATGGATCTAGAAAAAAAAATTAGATCAGATGGTCAGGTAGAGACCTATAAAGCAAGATTGGTAGCGAAAGGATATAGTCAATGCGAAGTTATTGACTATTAAAAATCTTTTCATCAGTGGCCATGCTAAAATTCATTCAGATCTGCTTGCTATTGCAGCTTACTATAATTATGAAATTTGACAAATGGATGTAAAAACTACTTTTCTAAATGGATATCTTGAGGAAGATATCTATATAGAGCAGCCTATATGTTTCACATCCAGTGATAGTGATCACAAAGTCTCCAAGCTGCAAAGGTCTATTTATGGACTTAAGCAAGCATCTCAGAGTTAGAACACCTATTTTAATGATGTGATCAAATCATTTGAGCTCATCAAAAATGAGGAGGAACTATGTGCATACAAAAAAATCAGTGGGAGTGCTATCACTTTCTCGTATTGTACGTAAACGACATCTCCTGATTGAGAATGATATTTTCATGCTGACTTCAGTCAAAGTATAGTTGTCAAAGGAATTCTCCATGAAAAACTTAGGAAAGCTTCCTACATTCATGGTATAAAGGTCTATAGAGATAGATTTAAGAGAATGATAGGACTTTCTCAAAAAATATACATAGAGGAGGTACTGAAGAGGTTCGGCATAAAAAACTTCAAGAGGGATCTTTCTGTTGAAAATGTGTCTCAAAATCAATCTCAGTCTATTGATGATTGTGCTCATAATTGTAATTGTATATGAATTTTTATTAATAAAAATTATTTGGCTTTTTTTTCACATTTTATCCATCTTATTTGAACTCCTATGTTGTGATAAAGTCCTTAGGACTATATTTAATCGACAAAGGAGGATTTGTCATTTAGTCCTTAAAATGTGTTCGCGATCGAATGATATGCTGTTAATAGGACAATAGCAATATCGAGTAAGGTCATTGTGTGCCATATGAGTTGGTTTCCTCTTAATCAAGGAGTATAAAACACTGATATAGTATGCAGGTGGATTGTAGGAGTACATTTATAACGAATGTGACCATTTGTTGAGACTCTACTGTCAAGAGTAGCTCATGAAGATTATGAGTATAAATATCCTCAGATCTGAGATCACTATGGTGACTTATAAGCAACTCACTGTACTTTAATATCGGCCATATGAGTTTCTAATTCAGTGATGAAAGGATACTGGATGCAGTCAAGTACTTATCAAGTCAGTGTGTGAGTCAAGATGGAATTGACCCCTCTGAATTAGTAGAAGATATGTATCAGTGTATTTTAATTTAGTAAAACCTTGGTCAGAGTAATCCATGTGATGGATTTGAAAGGTTAAAATATAATGTGATAGACTATATTAGGGTTGACAGTCAACCCTAGGTCACCTTGAGCATTAGGGTCAAAGGGATAAATTATACGGTAACCATATGCCAGTAGGTTCTAAAATTTACTTTGCAATCTTTCGACCTATCCGGACGTTGAGTCCCATTGCTAGATGGTTACATCGATTGGTATAAAAAATTATTCTTATGCTATTGACTTAGGTTCTAACCTATGGGGTCATACACATTAGAAATTCGGTCAGATCTGATGGCTGAAGTGTCCAATTAGATTGTGACTCTGGTGAGGAGTCCCATTGGGACTAGGACTCTAGAGGGGAGTCCCACTGGACTGGAACTCTACTATTAATAAAATTAATTAGTAATTAGATTACTAATTACTCAATTTAATTGAGTAAAGAGCTTTGGATTAAGTTAATTGAATTTGATTCAGTTCGACTTAGATTGGTTTTGATATGATTAAGCCTGATTGCAAGAAAAATTTGATCCTGATTCGATCAAAATTGGACTCAGTTAATTTCTAATTGGGTTAGAAATTTATTGAAATAATTGAGCTCCTAATTAAATTAGATTTATTTGATCATTGGGTTCAAACCAAATTTGATTTGGATTAGAATCGAATTAGAAATGAAGAGTTCCAGTTGGTAGGGACTTTATCCTTGTCTCTTGCGCCACCCTAGACCCATGCCTTTTATTCTCAATGCCAAAATAGTTTTGGCATGAGATTTTTGGCATGATGAGAGTGGGTCCAGTAAGGGTGGGCGGCAATGCATGGTGAGTCATGATCTTATCTCTTGCCTAATTCGAATGCGATCCGAATTAGAGATAAGGTGATAACAAGGAAAGGAATTTTTCAAACAAGGAAAGAGAAGAGGTGCCAATTATATTTTTTCTTAATTTTTATGAGAAGTTTTTAAATGTATGACATACCAGATCTCCTCCTCACACCAAAGACTAATTTTTGGAAATTTTTGGATGCCAAGAATTGTGGTTGGCATGGACTCTTTGGCACCCTCCCTTTGACCTAAACCCTAATCCCTATTCTATATAAAGGGGGCTCCAATCTTGGATGTCCCATATTGGTTCCTCTTGCTGGTTTTTATTTTTTTAGAGCTCTTCCTTTTCCTCTACCTCATTCCTCCTTCAGATCTCTTCATCCTTTGGAGCATCCAAGGTCCTTGAAGAAGAATGAAGAAATCAATCTCCAAGATCCTTGCAAGCTAGCACTTCTAAGGAGCCCGATTTGCACCAATCTTTGTGTAGACATTCTGTAGAGGTCGGACAACTTCATATGACTGTGAGCAACCTAAAGGAGAGTCTATCCAAGTATTGGACCAGCAGAGATCAAGAGTTTTTAATTTGGTAATGGTTTCTAAACTTTCTTGATCGATTTTGTTAGATCTAACAGTTAGATCTAGAATTGCAACATCGATTAGATTGATGTAAGTTTTTATTTTTAGATCTCATATACATATTAAATTATATTATTTATCTTAGCATGTAGTCTAGATTAGATCTTATGTATATAATTTAGATTAAATTATTTAATCTTATTATTCTGCTGTATAAAATTTTTAAAATTACGTGCATAGAACTACCTATGTTTTCTTCAATTGGTATCAGAGCCAGTTCATTATGATATAATTTAATATGCTTTTAGATCTAATTTTATGATGTTAGATCTGATTATTTGTTATTTAGATTAGATCTAAATATATTTATTTTCAGATCTAAATTTTTATATGTTAGATTAGATGATCTGAGTAGCAAAGTACTCGGATTGGATAATCACCAGACCGTCCGATCATAGGAGCAAGTAGGTTACATGACCCCCTCTTCTCATTCAACGGGGTGCTCTTCATGACATGTAGGGGTCTCACTATGAGGTCCTATGAAGAAGAAAGCAAAAAGAAAAAAATTACTTTCTTACAAAATCCTATGTCTTGAAACCTTAGGAATTGTTGTATGTGATGCAAGTTGCAAAGAAATTAGTTCCATCTAATCTTGTTAATCAAAATTATTTTGATTTAAAATTATAAAAATTTAGATATGATCTAAAAAAATTTTATGATTTAATATAAAAAAATTTATATAAAAAATTATTTTAAAATCTAAACTATGTTGATGCTAAACTTAATTAAGAATTAAGTGTTGAATCGATTAGATCTAGAATTATGATTTAAAATCTAATGACATTGCATAAAATATGAGACATGGGTTAGCTCAAATCAGGTCCTCTTAATTAGATTAGACCTAAGTTAGAATCAAAAAATTAATTGACCATGTAGAGAAATTGATTAGATCTAACCAAATGTTGAATTAGATTAAATTAGAGTTTTTCTAATACAATAGTTGTAGATGGTCAAGTCCATGTCTTTGATTAGACCAAATAGACTTTAATTTGGATCAGTGGTTGAATCCAAATTATTAGGTTGGTCAAATTAAACTAATTAACCAATTGATGTCCAAGGTAAGTTTGGCATTTTGACCGGTGATTTTTAATTAGGAGCGGCTTACCTGGCCATTTCAATGGTGTCTAGGCAAGCTTAGCAGACCCTCGCATCGATCTCACTTACCTGACTAATTTGATAAATTATTTTTAATTAGATCACTCAGTGATTCGAGTTAACCCATGTCATTAAGGTTGATCAGTGTGATGATCTAGGTGCCATTTCAATCAGCATGACCCTAATCTGATTCAATGACTTGATGAAGTCAGTAGGAGGATTGTGGTTTATGATTGATCTCTTCTCTCTTCTTAATTTATAATTAAATCTTTAAATTATTAGATCTATTAAATGAGATAATTATGATGATAACTAGATTATAGTCTCTCATTAAGGTGAATGGTAATAGGTCCGTTATTTCTAATTGACATTGCAGGTGCCATCCGTCTAGTATTTTTCTGAATGATGAAATTATTATTCATCATATGTTGACTCTATTATATTATCTGATGAATGGTTGTGTTGATCGAGCCATCCTCGGGCTTGATCATTCATTAGTTAGAATCATTGAGTAGATTCATGTTAACGGTTTGACCTATCCGAGACTTTCAGTGGAGGCTCATCGCCTACTGAAATCAAACCTGGAGCAAAAATTAATTACTAAAAGGTTGTTTAGAGAAATAATTGATTGAGAACCTATCCATAGATGCATACGAGTTGGTCGAGCCATACTCGAACCTATATACGGTCTGTGTGGATTCTAGTACCCGCTAAGAAATTAAGGTTATTTCTCAAATTGAAAGTAGAGGCTACCAATTCGTATAAACCAGTGAGAGAATCCTTAGACGAAAGTCCATATCTTTAAGCTTAATTAATTCATATACTGATTGGGTCTGTATTTTTCTTTATGTAGATATGGCCTCAAACTTGTTGCTCCGATCACTATTAGATAGTGAGAAATTAACGGGATCTAATTTCAATAACTGGTATCAAAAACTCAAAATTATTCTGGAGTACGAGTGCATTTTGTATGTGATTATAGATCTGGGACCTGAGGAGCCTGCTCCAACACTCATGGTATGGTTCAAGATACTTATTTGAAGTGGCTCAATGATTGCACCACAGTTCATTGCATAATGCGGACTTCGATGAATGACGAGTTCAGCCAAAAGTTCAAAGAGACTCAGCTAGAGGACATGCTCAAGGTATTGAGAGAGTCCTTTGGTACTGCCGATGATGCTGAGCGGTATAAGACTAGTTGTACCATTTTCAATGCTTGGATGAGGGAGAGAGCATCGGTCATGGATCATGTATTATACATGATCGAGCAGATCAGGTGACTGAGCAAGCTCGGCTTCTCCTTGTATAAACAACTAAGAAAAGATGCGATCTTGAACTCCGTGCCTAAATCTTACTTTTTATTTCTCAATCATTTTAAAATGACGAAGCCTATAGTCAACTACCACGATCTGTTGGGGTTGCTACAGACTTTTGAGAAGGATCACCAGCTCCACAAGGAGACAGTGAATGTAGTGGAAGGATCTTCTTTGGATGGACATCATCCCTTTAAGAAAGAGAAAAAATATAAAATAAAAAGGTGAAAAGTACTGAGAGTTAGACCCAGAAGCCCAAGTTTAAGGCTGACCAGAGTCAGACAGAGTACTTCTATTGCAAGAAGCAGAGTCACTGGAAGAGAAACTATCCTCAATATCAGCTTTTTTGATCCGAACAGGCCAAAAAAGAAGAAGCAATCGATTACTAGATAAGGTACTTATATGATAACACCTTGTAACTTCTCTATTTTGATACAATGAACTGATATTGGATATGAATCGTCCTATTAATATTTATAATTCATTGTAGGGTCTTCAAGTCAGTAGGAGATTTGGAGATGGTGAGAGATTTCTGAATGTTGGAGATGGAAGATCAGTTCTAGTTCTAACTTTAGAAATTATCAAGCTTGTATTCGAGTCTTATTTTATTATTCTCAATGAATGTCATTACTATCCCAGTTTTCTTTTAAATATTATTTTGTAGGCCTTTTGGCCAAATTAAATTATGAAATATCAATAAAAAAAAAATTATGATATTATTTTGAATAGTGTTACTATTTTGCATGGACAGTTGAACAATGAGATCTATGTTGTATCTAGGCCTAATGTAATGGACACTTCTAACAAACGCTTTAGAATAGATGATGTCACAGATGCCTACCTTTGGCATTGTAAGCTAGGTCATATTAACAAGAACAGGATGAATAGGTTAGGTCAAGAAGAGATTCTTGATAAAAATGATTATGAAAAGTTGCCTACCTGTGAGTCTTGTCTATTTGGAAAGATGATCAAATTATCTTTTACTGAAAAAGATGAACGAGCCAGTGATGTTCTGGGCTTGGTACATACTGATGTATGTGGACCCATGAGCACAAGTATCAGAAAAGGGTATAGTTATTTATTACATTCACAGACGACCTATCTAGATATGGTATGTCTACTTGATGAAACACAAATCCAAATCATTTGAAATATTCAAACGATTCCGTAATGAAGTAGAGAAACAAACTGAAAAAAGTATTAAAACTCTTCAGTCTGACTGAAGGGGTGAATATCTTTTTAGTAAATTTCTGACATATCTAGGAGAGAATAGGATTCTCTCACAATGGACCCTTCCAAGGATACCACAGCATAATGACATCTTAGAAAGGAAGAATCGAACCTTGTTGGATATGGTTCAGTCTATGATGGGGTTTGCAAGTCTGTCGATCTCTTTTTGAAGATATGCACTCGAGACAGTCCATCCTGTGCTCAATAATATTTCGAGCGAGTCAGTTAGTAAAATATCATATGAGATATGGTCAGGATGTAGGCTAAACTTTACTTACTTTAAGGTCTGGAGATGTCCGACTTATGTTAAATGATTACAAACCAACAAGCTAGGACCTAGGTCCGATAAGTGTAATTTCATAGGGTACCTCAAAAAAATGAGAGAATATTACTTTTACCTCCCTGCTGAACAAAAGATATTTATCAGCAGTAAGGCACACTTTTTGAAAAGAGAGTTCCTTAGTGAAGGAATAAGTGCCTCTAAAATTAAGCTTGACGGAGCTCGAGAGATAGAAGAATCAACACCAATTACTAAATTTGACCCAAATTTGATAAGATTAAACCTGGAGCCTAATATACAAACATCCTTAAGATGATCCAATAGAGTACCACATCAGTTGGACAGATACTTAGGTTTCTTGATCCGGAATGGAGATCCTGTTGAGCTCGATGAGAACGATAAGGATCCAATCATCTACATGGATCTATGCAAAGGGCTGACTCTGAGAAATGGCTTGAAGCCATGAAATCCAAAATGGAGTCCATGTAGATCAATGATGTATGGACATTAGTTGATCCACCTAAGGGGATAAAACTCATAGGGTGTAAGTGAGTCTTCAAAAGGAAGAGGGGCATAGATGGGAAGTCATTTGATTGTCAAAGATTATCGTCAGCATTATGATATTGACTATGATGAGATATTTTTTTCTATGGTAATGCTCAAATTTATTTGAATTATGCTTGCGATAGCAGCACACATGGACTATGAAGTCTGGCAAATGGATGTTAAGATAGCTTTCCGAAATGGAGAGCTAAATGAAGAGGTGTATATGATACAAACTGAAGAGTTCACATTCATAGATGAGTCCAAGGTGTGCAAGCTTCAGAGATCCATTTATGGATTGAAGTAAGTATCTCAGAGTTGGAACATACATTTTGATAAGGTGATCAGAACATATGGCTTCATTAGGAACAGAGAGGAATCTTGCATATATAAGTGGACTAATGATTCAGTAATTGTATTTCTTATTTTGTATATGGATGATATTCTTTTAATCAGAAATGATGTCCTTACATTATAAGGAATAAAAGTGTAGCTGTCGTCATAATTCTTCATGAAGGATCTGGGAGAAGCAGCCTACATCCTAGGGATGAAGATCTATAGGGATAGATCTAAGAGGCTACTTGGATTCTCTCAATCTACATACATAGATACTATGCTGAAATAGTTTAGCATGAAAAATTTTAAGAAAGACTATCTTCTGATAGGTCATAAAATTTCTCTCTCGAAGAAGGATTGTCTGACAACCCCTCAAGAAAGAGAGAGTATGAGTAGAGATCCATATGCTTCGGTAGTGGGTTCTATAATATACGTCATAATATGTACAAGACCAGACGTGGCATACTCACTAGGGATAGTGAGTAGATACCAGTCTGATCTAGAAAAGAACTACTGAAAGGTCGTAAAGAGCCAAAGTCCCATCAAGTACAACAACGTACCAAAGAGCCATTGCTCAAGCCAAAGAGCCAAAGTCCCATCAACGTACCAAACATATTCTACAACACTGTCACCTTATTCGAAAGATCATGGATCGAAGTGACGTCAACATTCAGAAGATCGATGGAAAGAAGAACCTAGCCGATCCATTTACTAAAGCTCTTAAAATCAAAGAGTTCAATGATCATAAGTCGAAGATGGGTATTCAATATTGTACCGATTAACTTTAGTCCAAGTGAGAGTTGTTGAAAAATATATCTCAAAGTCAATTGTCAGTCTGTTGATGATTATGCTCATAATTATAATTATATATGAATTTTTATTAATAAAAATTATTTAATCTTTTTTGTTATATTTTATCCATTTTATTAAAACTCCTGTGTTGTGATGAAGTACTTAGGACTATATTTAATTGACAAAGGAGGATTTATCATTTAGTCCTTAAAATATATTCGCGATCGAATGATATGCTAGTAATAGGATAATAGCAATATCGAGTATAGGTCGTTGTGTGCCATATGAGTCAGTTATCCTCTTAACTAAAGAGTGTGAAGACACTAGTATGACATGCAGGTGGAATATAGGAGTACATTCACACCGAACGTGACTATTTACTGATCACTCTCCTATCAAGAGTAGCTCGTGAAGAATATGGGTATAAGTGTCCCTCAGATCTGAGATCAATATGATGACTTATAAATAACTTACTGTATTTTAGTACTGGACCATTTGAGTTTCTAATTCAGTGATGGAAGGATACTGGGTGCAGTCAAATACTTATCAAATTAGTGTGTGAGTCAAGATGAAATTTATCCCTCTGAATTAGTAAGAGATATGTATCAGTGTATTTCAATTTAGTAAAATCTTGACCAGAATAATCCATTTGATGGATTTGAAAGGTTGAATATAATGTGGTGGACTATATTAGGGTTAACAGTCAAACCCTAAGTCCCTTTGAGCATTAGGGTCAAAGGGATGAAATATGCGGTACCCATATGCCAGTAGGTTCTAAAATGTTGCTTTGCAATTCTTTGACCTATCCGAATATTAAATCTCATTGCTAGATGGTTATATTAATTTGTATAAAAATTTCTCTTATGCTACTAGTTTAGGTTCAAACCTATGGGGTCACATACATGAGAAGATTCAATCAGATCTGATGGCTGAAGAGTCCAATTGGATTGTAACTCTGATGAGGAGTCCCACTGAGACTGAAACTCTGGAGGAGAATCTCACTGGACTGAAACTCTACTATTAATAAAAAATTAATTAATAATTAGATTACTAATTAACTCAATTTGATTGAGTAAAAAATTTTAGATTAAGTCTAATTGAATTAGATTCAGTTCGACTTAGATTGGGTTTGATATGATCTAGCTTGATTGCAAGAGAAATTTGATACTGATTTAATCAACACTTGGGCTCAGCTAATTCTTAATTGGGTTAAGAATTTATTAAGATAATTGAACTTCTAATTAGATTAGATTCATTTCTATCATTGGGTTCAAATCAAATTTGATTTGGATTAGAATCAAATTAGAAATGAAGAGTTCCAATCGGTAGGGACTCTATCCTTATCTCTTGCGCTATCCTAGACCCATGCCTTTTATTCTCAACACCAAAATAGTTTTGGCATAAGATTTTTGGCATGATGAGAGCGGGTCCAGTAAGGATGGGCAACAATGCATGGTGAGTCATGATCTTATCTCTTACCTAATTCAAATGCGATCCGAATTAGAGATAAGGAGATAAGAAGGAAAGGGATTTTTCGAATAAGAAAAGAGAGGAGGCACCAATTGCATTTTTCCTTAATTTTTATGAGGAGTTTTTGGGTGTGTGAGATACTAGATCCCCTCCTCACACTAAAGACTATTTTTTAGAAATTTTTGGATGCCAAGAATTGTGGTTGGCATGGACTCTTTGGTGCCCTCCCTCTGACCTAAACCGTAATCCCTATTCTATATAAAGGGGGCTCCAATCTTGGATGCCCCATATTGGTTCCTCTTGCTGGTTTTTATTTTTTTAGAGCTTCTTCTCCTCTTTCTCTCTTCCTCCTCTAGATCTCTTCATCCTTTGGAGCATCCAAGGTCCTTGAAGAAGAAGGAAGAATCAGCCTCCAAGATCCTGGCAAGCTAGCACTTCCAAGGAGCCTGATCTGTGCTAATCTTCATGTGGATGTTCTGTAGAGGCCAGACCACTTCATATGGTTGTGAGCAACTTGAAGGAGAGCCTATCCAATTGTTGGACCAGTAGAGATCAAGAGTTTTCAGTTTGGTCATGGTTTCTAAACTTCTTTGATCGATTTTGTTAAATCTAGAATTACAGCATCGATCAGATCGATGCGAGTTTTATTTTCAGATCTCATATGCATATTAAATTATATTATTTATCTTGGCATGATAGTTTAGATTAAATCTTATGCATGTAATTTAGATTAAATTATTTAATCTTATTATTCTGCTGCATAAAATTTTTGAAATTGCATGCATAGCACTACCTATATTTCCTTCACTTTTGCCCCTTAGGCATGGTATTTACCTCTCCAAGAAGATTCAATACATGAGCAAGATCTCTTATGCTTTGACTATAGAGAGTCTGATATATGTCATGCTATGTACTTGACCTGATATAGCACTTACTATGAGTGTTACTAGAAGATATCAGTCAAATCCAAATGAGAAACACTGGATTGCAGTTAAGAATATCCTAAAGTACTTGAGAAGGATTAAAGATTTATTCTTTATCTTTGATGGAGGATCGAAGCTGAAAGTGGAAGGATACACTAATTCAGACTTCATGTCTAATGTCGATGATGGAAAATCAACATCGGAATGTATTTTTTTATGTAATGGTGGATTGGTTAGTTGAAAAAGTTTCAAACAACCGGTAATTGTAGATTCAACCATGAAAGCTGAATACATCATCGCCTCTTTCGTTACAGAGCTGCTAAGGAAGCATACTGATTCAAGAAGTTCATTATGGAGCTGATTGTGATGCCATCGGATGCCATTGCACTGTATTGCGATAACAACGGTACCATAGCACTTGCTAAGGAGCTCAGATCTCATCAAAAGTTCAAGCATATAGAGTGACGGTTCCACATCATATGCGACTACCTTGAGAAAAAGTTTATCGAAGTGCAGAGAGTCAACTTCACATAGAATGCTGTGGACCCACTGATGAAGCCTCTTAGCCAGTAGAAGACTGAAGCTCACCTTAAGAAGATGGATCTTAGGTATATGGCCAATTGGCTGTAAGTCAAGTGAGAGTTTATTAGATGTGTACCTAGAAGTCAATTGTTGACTGACACATTTATATTTTCAGGACTTCTATTTATACTTGTAAAACTTTTATTATTAATAAAAAATATTTTTATTTTTAATCATGTTTATATGTTCATGATTTATCCTAAAAATTGATAAAGATAATTTTATATATTCTCAGTGTTAAGAATTTGAGACATTCATTATTAATGGTTGTTTCTAAATACTCCCGATCGTAAGATCGTCATAGAGGACAGTGATCAATCCATTTAAGATCGGTGCATGGATCATCTCCCTTATAGACAGATGAGTCTCGAATCTATGATATGGCGACACTGGAGTGAGGGTGCAAGTGGTTGTTAAAAATAACTTATACTAAGCGTGACCAACATAAAAAATTATTTGGACGTCTACTCACTTATCAGTGATCTTCTCGATGTTGCAGTGGTATGAGTGATCCTTTGACCTGTGGTGTCATCGGCTATTCGCAGCGAAGCTATTGAGTTTGACTACACATTCTTTTGATCCCTAGTCATTCAATCATTGCTGTGTATGTTAGCTACAATAGGTTCAGATTCACTGTTAGAGTAGGATGTACCTAGATGGAATCTATAGATTTTGATAGAAAAGGAGAAGTTCTATGCGATTAGCAAGACTGAGTTCAGGAAGTCTTTCGCCAAAGCAAATGTAAATACTAAAAAAAGTTTTCACGGGATTCATAGATGAACTCAAGTTGAAACAATCTAGCATATGACTGATGATGGAGTTTGACGAGTTCTCCATGACCTCCATCAAGTTGGAACTCATGATAGAGGGACTGAATCACACGATAACTGTACCTAAGATTTAAATTTTTTTGTTCTATTTGGTTGTCACTACATACTGCTAGACGTCGTTGGTGGATTATGAGAACTCACTTGGATTATTTTTGGATCAACGATCCTTGTTGGGTTGAGCTAAAATTATTATGGTCCATCGAAAGAAGTTTTGATGATACTATGTAGAGATCATGGTATGTGTTACTATTAGACAGAATAGAATCTAAGGGTCATACACAAAAGGAGTTTGATCCGATCAATGGCTTGGATCAAATTTAAATTATCAATTTGATTAATAGTTTAAATTTAGAAACTGCTAATTTGTAAGTATTACAGATTCAATAACTACAATTATTAGCATGGAGGCTTAATTATAAATATTATAATTTAATTAGAGCTGATTAAATTATGGATCAAATCTTAATTAATTTAAATTTAATTTAATTTAATTTAATGCTAATTAATTCAATTATCCAAATCAGATTTAGATTTCAAGCCTGATTGGATTAGATTTGATAGTCTTTTAAATTTGATTCAATTCGGACTCAATTTGAACTCAATTTGGATCTAGTTTGAACCAAATTGACCTTGACCCTTTGAGCTCAGGTTCCTTGGGCTTCTCTCTCCACTTGGCCAACCAGAAGAAGGATGGGATGGTAATTTTTCTTGCTGATTCCATTGGGTGCGCATGTGAGTTGTTTGGGATGTAGCACCTGCTTTCTTGGTTGGTTAGGACTCCTTCTTAATAAGGAATGATTTGAATTTTTATTCAAATCAGATCTTATCAGATTTTGGCAAGGGACAGCAAAAATTTTGTGTGACAAAATTATATAAAGGGGGCATTTTGGCATAAGGAAGTTATCCCCATGTGTGTGCGCTAATACCTTCTCATCACCCATCTTTCTTCATGCCCTCTTTCCTCCCTGTTCCATCTTCCACACCCCATTTTTTCTGGATCAGATCTAGAGAGAAGCCTTAGAGAGAGAGAAAGAAAATCAAAAAAAGATTTTTTGATTTTTTTTAGTGGTCAGGATCAATCCCTAGCATCCTATACAGTGATGCTTCAAGTAATATAAGGAAAAGGGCCCTGATCCAAGCCGAAAAATGAAGCCTGCAAGGGAGCTAGTACTCTGAAAGTTTCAGAGTTCTGATTGAAACATCTCTATGTGGACACCAGCAGAGATCAGATACTTGCACAGCTCCGACAGCAACCCCAGACATCCGTAGAATCCGATCCGAGGAAGGAGGAGGGAAAAATGATCAGGTATAATTTCTTTCTTCTTGTTTTGATATTAGATCTGATTTATTAATTTATTTATGCATGTTAGATGATCCTAGGATTGATTAAGATTGAAAATTTACATGTTTAGATCTGATTAAAAATTTTAAATTCTGCTTCTGCTGTGGTTAGTGTAACCATATCGATTTATGCATACGAATCAGCCTGTTTTCTAACAGGAGGGGGAGCAGTTATCTAGAGATCTATTGGTAACAAAGGGGGACTTGGAGGAGTGGTTGTCAAGAGGTGGCACACACACAAGATGGAGAGGGATAGGGCAAGGTGCAATGGAAAGGGAGGGTCGCAATGAGCAGAGGCTATGACATTAGGAGGTAGAGCAATGCTCGAGAGAGGAGTTTGGAGGATCTGATACCCTACTTGCTAAAGGAGATGAGGGAGATAGTTATGAGTAGGGCCATAAAGCCACCGATCTAAGGCAAGCAAAGAGATGGCTAGTGAAGGAGCAGGGGTCATTGGAGAGTGATTTTGTAATAACTTAGACTTTTAGGCCCATGGACCAATCAAAAAGATTCGGATCTTGACTTGTGCATGCTTGGCATGTGACCGAGGAGAAAGAAGACTCTAATTGGGAGTCTTCTTCCCTCCTAATTTTGATAGATGTCGGGAGTGATTGAGCATTCCAAATTTGAGTCAGAACTCTAGAATCCATCTATGAATAGTGGATCCCTTTCTCCCATGGACTCTATCATTGAAAACCATGAAAAAGTTACCACTAGTTCTAGAATTTTTCTAATTTTCTCTTAGTTTTTCCATCCAAAAAGATCATTAGATGTTCCTTTGACCTCACTAGATTTAGGTATGGACCTAAGCTTTTAATTCTCTTTCTTTTTTGGTCTCATGGCCGTCGTTCCATCCTAATTAGAGTTGGCAAGTTGCTGAAATCATGTTTGAAACAATGATGCCCTATTTCGGCTTATTCGTCAGTTGCTGGTTTTGATCAGACTTCACTAGTTTTTAGAATCCTTTGAGGTTGTACATCAGGGTATGATCGTCAATTAAAGATTCAGCCATGATCTAGGCCGAGTTTAATATGATTCTTCCATATTCTTTCTCTTGTTCTTCTCATCTTTTCTGTGCTGACTGAGCCACCACCGCAATTAGCCACCTCCACTATTGCTACCGAGTGTCATTGTAGACTGCCAATCCTGAACTTCTTGCTACCATATTGAGAAGAAGAGGGAAAGGGAAAGTTCCCTAATTATGAAGAAGAGAGGATTCTTTCTCTATCTCTCTCTTCTTTCTTTTCTCTCTTTTTCCTAGCTTTTATCTCTCCTCTCTCTTTAGATTGGTCAAGGAATCCATGGAAGATGGATTCAGGGATTTGATTGTAGACCCCTAGTGAACCCCATAAAGGATTTTGGATTAGCCCTTTATGACCATTCTACATGTTAAGTTCCATTTGATTAGTATCAAGCATCTTTGAACCTGATTATCAATGACCCTATCTTGTCCTTCTTGCTTTGGTCTGACATGGTTCATGATCCATTGTTTTCCTAGATCTAAACCACTTAGGTTACCAAGTATCATTATCTGAATAGTTGTGTCCTTCTCTCATAATTTTCCATCATGACCATATTCACTTTATTATTTCTCCTAGTTATTAGATTTGGTTATCTATGGGTATAATCAATTGGACAAGAAGATGTTAAGAAAGGGAATTGATGCTCTAATCCCAAATCAAGGTAAATCTATAAATCTTTATTTCTTAATTAGCCTTGTATTAGTTAGGGCCAAGAAATTTAGGATTAAGAGCAATTCAGATGTGTAGAGTTTTGAAAATAAAAATCTAATAATAATTTATTATTTCTTATGCTGATGATTGATCAGGTCAAGTTAGAATTATAATAATTAACTAGATATACTAGGCTTGGACTAGTAAACAATTATGATCAAGTTTATCATCAATAGAGATAAGAATTCTCATACTTGATCATCAGTGTAAATATTTATTTATTAATTTGCATCATTGAATTTGTATCATGAGATTCATAATGATAGATTCAATTTGCATGAGATGATATGGCTTAGATGATTTTCAGTATAAGTATTATTTATGTTTATTATATGTAAACATCGATTATTGAAGATATGCTTGAGACATATAACTTTAGTTATTTTGAAAATTTGTAAGGGATTCATTAGTAAATTCGTAATCCACTTTGTCAATAATAGAGCATAAGTATTCAAACAGATAATATATGGTTTGAACTAATCTCGTCATGTGAGATAGCCTCCAGAAGCTTATGCTTGGAATAGCCTCCACGAGCTTACATGTAGGATAGTCTCCAAGAGCTTATGCTTGGGATAGTTTTCACAAGCTTAAGCATGGGACAGCCTTCTGGAGCTGGTTATATATTGTGTAGAAAGTATGATATGTTGAGTCTTTCTTTGTTTTTCATCTCTTGCATGAGGTGATGATCTAAAAAACATGATAGCTTAGTTATTTTGGATCTGATTTGTATAAATTCATGATAATACTAAATTAATTATGTATAATATTATCATATCCAAATTTGGGACATAACACAGCCTTACTAATAAGGGATACCACCTCAATAACATGAAACTAGCATTCATTATCTTAAATAAAAGAAAAGAATTATCATAGATAAAATATAATAAAGAGCTTCAATTCAAATTATTAATTAAGTAATTAAACCAAGACTGTTTAAAGCATCTAAATCTAAAATTAAATATCAAAATTTATATTTTAAAATTATAAAATAATTAACTACAAGTCTACATTCATCCAATAAACTAAATTCAATGACAAAACTTTCAAGCTTTTTAACACAGGCCCCCAATCTTGGACAATCCTTTGTTTTTAATCTTATTCCTCTATAAAATAAAATAAAAAAATATGAGCTACACTAGCTTAATAAATAAAATTTATACTTTCTTAATGGATCAATCATAAATTTTTCTATGATAATACAATATTAAGAAAATAATAGATATTATATAAATAAAGTATTTTATAGAATAATATAATAAATCAAGTTATAAAGACAATCATGCATGTATAAATCATGAATATTTTAAAAATATGATTCATAAATTATTCTAATTATATTTTTATATTATATTTTAAAATATTACTTATAGATATTCATGTTATAGTCATTTTATACTAGTGCCAGGGCCTTTATTATAATTCATAAGTTTCATAATTCATATATGTTACCAACTTTATACTTATTAGTAGAGGGTCATTTGTCTTACTTTCATGAGACTGTTATAACTATTTGAAAGTCTTTAAAATATTTATATCTTTTTTTTAAATATACATATACATAGGTGAGAAAAATAATAAAAGATATTATAAGATTTTTATTTCATAAACATACTATTTTTATAAAATACATTCATAGAATCACTTAACATAATATAACATACTTTTTTATTTTATATATGCTCATTCTTTATCTTATAAAAAAATGATTTTATCACTAGCAAATTAAATATATAAAAAAAATAATTTAAAAATAAATAAGAAGCATAAGATCTACTTACAATTCAAAAATTAGCAAGAAGTATAAGATCTACTAATCTTATTCATCCTAGATCTTTGTACTTTGCTAGAAGAATTAGATAATTCTATTTAAAATATTAAAAATATATTTCATTTTTATTTGATAAATTTAATAAAATTAAATAAGAAAAAAATGGAGGTTGTTGATCGAATGATCAATCCAACAGACTGGATGGATCATATCTAAGCAACTCAATCAAAAAATCATAGAGCATGGATAAGAGCAAGATCAAAATTGATCAATAGGGTTTATTAATAGTGAATTGCAAAAACACTCATTAGAGTCAGAAGGATCGATCTGATAGACTGCTTGGGCTCCATGGTATCCCAGGCCTCTTTAAGTCAACTCGGGCCTATAGGATAGGAAGACAGAACTTTGGACTAGGATCCCTAGGTGCTCTTGGAGAGAGAAAGAGGGAGAGGAGAGAGAGAAACCCAAGAGAGAGCTATCTCTTTCTCTCTCTTCTTCTTCTTCTTCTTTCTTTTTCTTTCTTTCTTTCTACTTCTTTCTTGGAAAATAGTGGAAGGGGCTTGCACAATTTTTTTTGGCTATGGTTGTGGTTTGATAGCATTGTTGAAGATCCAGCAGTGGGCAGTGATACGTGAGTAGTGGTGGATAGTAGGGAACGGCTGGCGATGGTAACCATCCAATGAAAAAACAAAGGGAAAGGGTTCAAAAAATTAGGAAATGCATCTATGATGGAAATTTGGTGCTTTTCGATAAAATTGGTGGCCGATGGAAGCAAGGAAATTGAAAAAGGAGGAAGGATCAGGCCCATACCTAGACTCCAGTGAGTTTTCATGGCTAGCATAGTAAACCGAATGGAGGCTTCCAAGAAGAAGAAGGGGAGGAAAGAGGGGACAATAGCCAATGATTAGTGATCTTTCAGTGGGAGTTGAGGATTTCAAGAGCATGAGAAGCCTTTTAAAGATGGAGGCAAGCCTCTGTCTGCCTCAAGAATCGGACTCTTATTGAGAGTCGCTGAGGAATAAGACTCCTGATCGTTGAGGAAGAAGACTTCTGACTTTTCTTTCTTTCTTTCTTTGTTGTTGTTGTTATTGTTTTTCTAGATTTTGAATTTGATTGATCTAGTTTGAGGGGCTGGGCCTCATATTCTTCCCTCTTTAGAAAAAGTTTCATACTTGAAACTTGATGAAGCTTCTTTCTCAAATAAACAAAAATACTTAATTATCATCTAATACTCCACCATGCTTCCACTACACCACTTTAACTAAAGCAGTTCTCCTATACTTGTTCTATGCCTAATCCTCTAAACTATGGACCTAAGCTTAATTTTCTTCCCATGATCAAACCTATTGCTTTGATATCATAAAATATCACATCCTAAATCTGAAACATAACACAACTATTCTACCAAGAGGTACCACCCTCGATAATACAAAGCCAACATTCATAATCTTAAATAAAATAAAAGATCTATCATAGATAAAATATAATAAAGAGATTCAATTCAAATCATTAATTAAATAATTAAACCAAGACCAGCTCACAGCATCCAAATCCAAAATTAAATACCAAAATTCATATTTCAAAAGTCATAAAATAATTGACTACAAGTTCATATTATTTTAATAAACTAAATTTAAATATAAAATTTTTAAGTTTACTACTGCAGACCCCCAAGCTTGGACCATCCTTCGTTACAACCTTATTCTTCTATAACAGAAAAAGAAGAGTAAAAAGGTATAAGCTATACCAGCTCAATAAGTAAAATTTATACTTTCTTACTAGATTAAGCATAAGTATTTTTATGATAATATGATACTAAAAAAATAATAAATATTATAAAAATAAAAATTTTCATAGAATAGTATAATCAAACAAGTTACAAAGATAATCATGTATGTATAAATAATGAATATTTTATAAACATGATTCATAAGTCATTCTTATCATATTTTTACATCTTATTTCATAACATTAGTCACAATATTCATACTACAATCACTTTATATCCATGACAGAGTCATCATCATAATCGATAAGTTTCATAATTCATATTTATTACCAACTTTATACACATTAGTAAAGGATCATTTGTTGATTAATCTCACTTTCGTGAGGCTGTCATATCCATCTAAGAGCCTTTAAATTCTTTATATCTTTTTCTAAAAAAGACATACATAGGTGAAAAGAATAATAAAAAATATGATAAGATTCATATTTTATAAATATGCTATTTTCATAAAATATATTCATAAAATCACTTATCATAATATAACATACTTTTTTATTTTACATATGCTGATCATTTATTTTATAAAAAATATATTTTATCAATAACAAATCATGTACATAGAAAGCATATTAATTTAAAAATAAATAAGAAGTATAAGATTTACCTATAATTCAAAAATTAGCAAGGGTAAGATTACTTACCTTGTCTATCCTAGATCTTCAAACTTCACTAGAAGAATTAGTTAACTCTATTTAAAATATTAAAAATATAATTAATTTTTATTTGATAAATTTAATAAAATTAAATAATAAAAAAAAGAGACTGTTGATCTAGTGATTAGTCCGACGAACCTGAGAGGTCAAATCTAAGCGACTCATCCAAAAATCATGGAGCACAGATAAGATTAAGGCAAAAATCGATCAACAAGATTAATCAGTAATATACTCCAGAGGCACTCATCATGATCGGCCAGGGTGATCAGTCCGATAAGCTGCTTGGCTCCATGGTGATCCCAAGCCTCTTTGAGTCAACTTGGGCCCATAGGATAGGAAAATAAGACTTCAGATTGGGATCCCTAGGTGCTCTTAGAGAGAGAAAGAGGGAGAGCAAAGAGAGAAACACAAGAGAGAAATATCTCTCTCTCCCTCTTCTTCTTCTTTTTTCTTTTTTCTTTCTTTCTTTCTTCTTCTTTCATGGGAAACAGGGGAAGGGACTTTCGTTGTTTTTTCTAGACTATGGTCATGATATGGTAGCACAACCAAAGGTCCGACAATGGATGGTGATATGTAAGCAGGGGTGGGCAATAGGGAACACCCGCCGATAGTAATCGTCCGATGAGAAAACAAAGGGAGAGGATTTGAAAGACAAGGATAGGCATCTATGATAGAAATCCAGTGGTTTCCGACCAAATCGATGGCGGGAGACTATGGGAAGAAAGGAAAGTGAAAGAGAAGGAAGGATCAGGACCTTACCTGGACTGCAGCAAGTTAATTTTGTGGTTGACATAGTGAATCGGATGGCAGCCCAAGAAGAAGGGGAGGAAAGCGGCAACAGTGACCGACAATCAGTGATCTTTCGAGGTGAGGCAGAGGATTTCAGGAGGATGGGAGGCCTTCCAAAAATGGAGGAAAGTGTTCAATTGCCTCAAGAATCCAACTCCCACTAGGTGTTATTTTTTACTTCTTTGTTGTTTTTTTTCTGGGTTTGGGGTTAGGCCAGTCCAATTTGAGGGGCTGGGCCTCACAAGTAAAGCATTGTATTATACATTGGGTGGAGTTTCTATGGCATAGATTCCATTGGATGAGAAAGGAAGGCCATGAACTTACTTTGAATCCACAAGAAAATGTTTAGATCTAATTCTAATTTTATAGGCCTGAAGGCGTTCTCATTAGATAAGAGATGATAACTTATATACTTCATGAATAAGTTCAAGGATCATATAGATCCACCTTCTTTAATATATTCCTTGTTATATTTATTGTTGACAATTTTTAAATTCTATTATATGTGTGTCTTCTCCTTCATGTGATGAGGAAAGTGTTGGGTTCTGATCATGCAGTGGAATATAAATTTTAAAACTTTTTTATAATATGCATAAGAAAAAATTTTAACAATTAAAACTGTTAGGTATAAAATACCCTCGGCCGAAGTTCTTGGCGGGATTGACCCTCGCAAGTCTCTTCCGACTTTCGACTGCTGTTGGTGAACTCCCATCGCTCCACCCGGACTCCTACGGGAGCCGGGCCTCATCCTCGACTCCAACGACTGCGGACAGACTTCATCCGGACTCCTATGGGGGACGGACTCCGCCCGCGACTTCAACCGCAAGTAGATCTCGCCCGGGCTCCTATGGCCTAACATAATTATGGTGGCGAGTGTCCCTAGGCCAACCGGTGCTCACCGCGTGTCCCGCGTGTCCCATTCGCCGCTACCGAGGGTTGACTGTTCGCAAACTTTCATGGCACGATGCTTGGGATCATGTCCTGATGGAAGTTTCGAAAAGACTCTTCGGGTCGCCCTAATCGAAAAAAGGAACTCCGGCATGCGCGCATTAAATGCCAACATATCCGAGGATGGTTGCGCGCGGGCGTCAGGGGGAGAACTTCGGTTGCGACGACCTCTCTGTACTTCCTTCATTCGAAATTCAAACTCGAAAGTAGGGGACTGGTGTTAGGTATAAAATACCCTCGGCCAAAGTTCTTGGCGGGATTGACCCTCGCAAGTCTCTTCCGACTTTCGACTGCTGTTGGTGAACTCCCATCGCTCCACCCGGACTCCTACGGGAGCCGGGCCTCATCCTCGACTCCAACGGCTGCGGACAGACTTCATCCGGACTCCTATGGGAGACGGACTCCGTCCGCGACTTCAATTGCAAGTAGACCTCGCCCGGGCTCCTACAGGAGCCGGGCTCCGTCCGCAACTTCAACTGCTGGTAAGCCTTGTCCAGACTCCTACGGGAGCCGGACTTCGCTTTTGACTTTAATTGCAGAAGACTCCACCCGGGCTCCTACGGGAGCCGGGCCTCATCCTCGACTCCAACGACTGCAGACAGACTTCGTCCGGACTCCTACGGGAGATGGACTCCGCCCGCGACTTCAACCGAAAATAGACTTCGCCCGGGCTCCTACGGGAGCCGGGCTCCGTCCTCAACTTCAACTGCTGGTAAGCCTTGTCCGGACTCCTATGGGAGCCGGACTTCGCCTTTGACTTTAATTGCAGGAAGACTCCACCCGGACTCCTACGGGAGCCGGGCCTCATCCTCGACTCCAACGGCTGCGGACAGACTTCGTCCGGACTCCTACGGGAGACGGACACCGCCCGCAACTTCAACCAAAAATAGACTTCGCCCGGGCTCCTACGGGATCCGGGCTCCGTCCTCAACTTCAACTGCTGGTATGCCTTGTCCGGACTCCTACGGGAGCCGGACTTCACTTTTGACTTTAATTGCAGGAAGACTCCACCCGGACTCCTACGGGAGCCGGGCCTCGTCCTCGACTCCAACGGCTGCGGACAGACTTCATCCGAACTCCTATGGGAGATAGACTCCGCCCGTGACTTCAACCACAAGTAGACCTCGCCCGGGCTCCTACGGGAGCCGGGCTCTGTCCGCAACTTCAACTGCTGGTAAGCCTTGTCCGGACTTCTACGGGAGCCGGACTTCGCCTTTGACTTTAATTGTAGGAAGACTCCACCCGGACTCCTACGGGAGCCGGGCCTCGTCCTCGACTCCAACGGCTGCGGACAGAATTCGTCCGGACTCCTACGGGAGACGGACTCCACCCGCGACTTCAACCGAAAATAGGCTTCGCCCAGGCTCCTACGGGAGTCGAGCTCCGTCCTCAACTTCAATTGCTGGTAAGCCTTATCCGGACTCCTACGGAAGCCGGACTTCGCCTTTGACTTTAATTGCAGGAAGACTCCACCCGGGCTCCTACGGGAGCTGGCCTCCATCCTCGACTCGAACGGCAGCCAGACTCCGTCTTCTACTCCGACTGCGGGAAGACCTCGTCCAAACTCCTACGGGTATCGGATCTCGCTACCGACTCCTACCGAACTTCGGCCGACAAGTCTGGACCCCCTGGCAGGCCACAGTAACAGACAACACTGCTCCACTCCCCGCGGTGGATCCTATGCAGCCTCATTACCCCCTGGCAGGCTGTATTAACGGCCACGATTCTGCTCCACTCCCTGCGACGGATCCTGTGCGATTCCACCGCTTCCTGACAAGTCACGACGGCGGATGCCGCTCCACTCCCCATAACTGATTCCACATGGTGAGCCACGACGATAGCCACGATCCCACTCCACTATTCTTCGCAATAAATTCCTCCTGACTCTGGGCGGCCCACTACCAGACGGTTACAGGCGTCGCTATCAATTTGTTGCCCCCTCCGTCTATAAAAGGAGAACCCCAGATACGTTATTCAATAAGCTCTCGTTTTTACCTAGAAACTCTGCTAAAATTTTTGTTCGAGTACTCCATTCTTGTTGAGGCAGAGAACTGACTTGAGCGTCGGAGGATCTTGCCGGAGCAACCCCACCTCCAGTTTAGACTTCTTTTGCAGGTCCCAGTGGCGACCGCGACTCCAGCTTCTCCGACGTAAGCAGATTTTTGCACCAACAAAAACTATCCGATCGAAACTCAAATCCTAGATTCACCTTGTAGACTCCAATCAAATCATTCAAGCATGCAATAAGTTAGAAGTCATACTTTTTGAGGAAGGTGGTCAGGTAACAAGATGGTCTCTATAAGATTCCAAAGTAGAAGCCCTCCAATGGTGATCCACATGAAAAATGATCAAGGTCCTTCCCAATCAATGTAGTGCTACAGTCTTTTCTTCATAAAAATACTGTGGGCTTCCTTCTTAAGGAACGATCGCACCCCCACTTGTATACCTTCAATTCCTCCACCAAGACTACACCAAAAGCTTCTTCTCAAGTGATCTCACCATCTAAAACTAATTTGGAACTCCAACACTTGGAAAAATCAAACCCTAGGACAAGCAACCCTTGCTTTCTTTTTTTTTCTCTTCTATTGTTTCTATTTTTTCTCTCTTATTTTTCTTATCTTTTTCTCTAATTTTTTCCTATCTTTTCCTCTCTTATCACATGCCTAAAATCTCAAGAAATCAAGATTTAATCCATATGTAGCACCCCCTTTATATAAGGAATGAAGGGGTGCCAACATATCCCAAGGGGTGCCAACTCTTGGCACTCCACTTCCTTCACATGGAGAACAATTCTCCATGTGATAATTATTAGCATAAAAGAGCCTTCAAACAGAAGGAGTCCTCCTCTTCTACACTCATAAATTTCATTTATTTTTGGCATGTGCCATTTAAGGAATGGGGAGAGAATTTAAAGTGGTTAAGTTTCTTAACACAGAAGGACTCCTACCTTCTCATTAACGCCATTTAAGATGGGCAACATTTATATTTTGGCATGGACTCAGATAAGGGGGCATGGAGGACTTTTTTCTCACCTAAAACTCTTCCAAGTTAATGCAAGAAATCAACCTAATCCAATTAGATTCAAGGCTATAGGTTAGGTCTAGCTCCAATACTTTGAACTTAACCTAATTGAAAACTTGGGATAACACAATGTGCAAACATATCAAATTAACCTATAAAATTTATAATAAATCCTAATTAAATCAGACCAAGATTAAATTCTAAAGTGTGTAATCCATTGAGTTCCAAATCTAGCCAGCAGTAGATCCAGGCTCTTGATTTAATCCTAATCTGATTAGATTAGGTCAGCCTAATTGCACCAATTAATCAGAACTTTTTCTAATTAATTTTCAAATTAAACTTCTTTAATTCATGCAAGTCCATAAGTTAAGATTGACATTTAGCAATGTGTCATGACTATCCGAAAGAGATAAAATTTGATAAAAATATCAAAATTATTCTTCAGTGGTAAGGTAAGTACAATTCAATCCTTCAATCATACAACATCCCAGATGAACTATGGATATGGAATCATGTCAAATCCAAATACTTATCTATATATATCTCGATCAGAAGATGATAATTCAGATGATAATATATTAAAAATTCTTTTCTAATTATCATCCTGCTTTGGTCAAAGACTTTTCGAATCATCATCTTGCGAGATCACATAGGATATTCGCTCCCCTTATTAGGAGTGACTGACCCCTTATTGACCACTCACAACCTCCATGCACACTGCACCATATTCAGAACATCCCACATAAGGATCAGAGAACCAAGCTAAAGAATGATCCAAAATATGGATTCATGTAAACAAGATACCATGATGATCTCAGGTCTAAGGATCACTTGCACAACTCCCACTAGAGAACTACCAGCTGATATGTAAATAAAGCTCCATCAGATGTTCTCTCATAAGTCAATTCAGTAAACTCATTATCTAATGAGCAACTACATCTTTATATTAGGGTCACACACAAGTGGTTGTGAGATCAACTATCCTCTCTATCGAGTATACATAGGATGTGCCAGTCTTACCGATATCATTGATCCCTGACTCAATGAACCAATATCTGAGAATATTTTAGATAAGAACTATCAAGAATTTAGGTCCACTGGCAAGATCTCATCATGATCCTAAAATTATTATCTTAATTATGGAGTTCACTATAATCTTAAACAAGTATAAGATGCAGCATATAATTAATCAAAGTGCTTAACTTTATTAATAAATAATGTCAAATACATGAGTTTGAAAGATAAAATATAGAAAAATATCCCATCTTATCACATATGTGATTGGCTTGTAGGGTATTATTCTTTTAATCTCTCACTTACATTAAAATCAATCACCTCTATACTTGATGCCCATGAAATCTAGGTGGCATCAAAGTACTGCTGCAATGATAAGACCTTAGTGAATGGGTCTACTATATTGTTCATGGTGCCAACTCACTTAACGATCACATCGCATCTTTTGACTATCTCCTGAATGAGGTGGAACCATCTTAGGATGTACTTGGATTTGTGATGAGACCTCGGTTCCTTAGCTTGAGCAACTACCCCAGTATTGTCGCAATAAAAAGGCACTGATTGTTCAATTCTAGAAACCACACCCAACTTTGAAATAAACTTCTTCATCCAGATAGCCTCCCCAGCAGTCTCACTAGCAGCTGTATACTCGACTTCAGTGACTGATTCAGTAATAGTTTGCTATTTAAAATTTTTTCAACTCACCGCACCACCATACAGGGTGACCATATACCCATATATAAATTTGCTATCATCTGAATCAGATTGAAAACTAGAATCAATACAGTCTTCTAGTTTTAAATTAGATCCATTATATATAAGAAAAATATCTCTAGTCCTTCTCAAGTACTTAAAAATATTTTTCACAACTTTTCAATGATCCTACACTGGATCTATCTGAATCTACTCACAATGCCCAAGGCATAAACCACATCAGGCCTGGTACATAGCATAACATATATAATTCATTCTATAGCTGAAGCATAAGGAATAAAACTCATTCTATTTCTTTCTTCAGGTGTAGTAGGAGACATCTTCTTAAAGAGTTGTATGCCATGACTCATGGATAAGTAACCTCTTTTACTTCTCTCTATATTGAACCTTTTCAACACAAGATCTATGTACCTAGACTGGGACAAACCAAGCATTCTTTTCGATCTATCCCTATAGATCTTTTTACCAAGTATATAGGATGCTTCACCCAAGTCTTTCATGAAAAACTTTTGAGATTGCCATATTTTGATCGATTGCAATATAAGGATATCATTCTCAATTAGTAGTATGTCATCCACATACAAGACCAAAAAGACAATGACACTCTCACTTATCTTCTTATACATACATGGTTCATCCATATTTTTGATAAAACTAAATGATTTAAATGTCTCATCGATATTCCAACTCATCGATGCCTACTTTAATCCATAAATTGATTTTTTTAGCTTGTATACCTAATTTGTCCTCCTACTGGAGACAAACTCCTCTGACTGAGTCATATAGACTTCTTCCTCAAAGTTTCTATTGAGAAAAGAAGTCTTGGCATCCATCTACTAGATCTCATAGTTATAATATGCAGCTATAACAAGCATAATCCGAATAGACTTGAGCATGGCTACAGGTGAAAAGGTTCTTCATAGTCAACACCTTGCCTTTGTCTGAAATCTTTTACTACTAGGCTGGCCTTATAGGTCTTTATCTGACCATCTGCTCCAATCTTCTTCTTGAAGACCCATTTGTAGCCTATTGGGATCACACCCTAAGGTGCATCAACCAGAGTCCAAACTTGGTTGGCATACATGGAGTTTATTTCAAATTTTGTGGGTTTAAGCCATCTGTCAAAGTCACTACTTATGACTACTTCCGAATAGGTTATGGGATCATCATTCTCAATAATGTATGATGAGTTATCATTCTCAATGATAAACCCATACTTGAGTGGTACATTATGTACTCTACTTGACCTTCGAAGAAGAGGTGTGTATTATGGCTGTGCCTCAATAATGGGCACATCAGGTTGAGGATCAACTTGTGGACTCTCCACATATTGCTTCTGGATAAACTGTAGGTCTTGAACTTCCTCAAGTTTAATTGTCCTTCCATTGTCCCCTTCTTGGATGAACTATTTCTCTAAGAAAGTGGCATGCCTACTAACAAATACCTTTTGTTGAGTAAGGTGGTAGAAGTAGTATCTTATACTCTCCTTAGGATAACCTACAAACTTATATTTATCCAATCTAGCACTTAGTTCATGTTCTTTAGTATTCTTGACATAAACAGGATAGCCCCAAATCTTAAGATACTTAAGATTAAGCTTTCTACTTCTCCATTTCTCATATGGAGTACTAGGTATAGATTTACAAGGTACTCTATTTAAAATATGTGTGGCAGTCTCTAGGGCATAACTCCAGAAAGAGATCAGAAGATCTATGAAGCATATCATGGATCGCACCATATCTAATAAAGTACAATTCTTTCTTTCTGCAATATTATTTAATTGTAGAGTGTAGAAAAGAGTCCATTGAGAGAGAATTTTATTTTCTCTTAAGTGATCAAGAAACTTACTAGTTAAGTAGTCACCTCCTCGATCAGATCAAAGAGTTTTGATACTCTTATCAGTTTGTTTCTCAACCATTCCTTGGTACTCTTTAAATTTATCAAAGATTTTGAATTTGTATTTCAATAAATATACATATCCAAACCTAGATAAATTATCAGTAAATATGATGAAATAGGTGTATCCACCGCTAGCCTAAGTCAATATTGGACCACAAACATCAGTATGTACAAAGTCCAAAATGTCACTCATCCTATCTCCATATCCAGTAAATAGAGTCTTGGTCATCTTACCTATAAGACAAGATTCATAAGTTTCATATGATTCAAAATCATAAGGATCAAAAAATATTTTTTTGTATAATTTGTTAATCCTTGACTCATTTATATGATCAAGTCGGTAGTACCAGAGGTATGTGGCATTCACATCTTCTCTCTTTCTTTTCTTTATTTGATTAACATGAAGAATATTATTATTAAATGACTAGAATTAAAAATCATTATCTATAAAAGTATTTCTATAACATTCATTAGAAAAATAAACAGAGCAACTATTACGCTTTCCTTTTATTTCAAAATCTTGTTCCAGTAACATAGGTACAAAAATAATATTTCTAATAATGTTAGGGACATAATAATAGTCCTTCAATTCTAAATTTTTACTCAAAGGCAACTTCACTGGCTTGGTTTCTACAGCTTTGGCCTAGATGGACTCTCCACTAATATCGAACAGCATGAAGTCACCTTTATTCAGACTCCTTATGTCCAACAAACTCTACAACGATTTGCAAAGTTATAAACCACAAGCGGTATCTAATATCTAAGAATCTAAAGTTGAAGTACTTAATGATAAATTTATTTATATCATATACAAATCTTTAGCAACACTTACTTCCTTGTGCTTTAAACTTGCAAGGTGCTCTTTGCAGTTCCTCTTCCAGTAACCTTCTTTGCCACATTGATTACAGGTACCCTTGGCAAAAAAAATTTTTGCCTTCTTCTTCGAGATGCTAGCTTTAGAGTTCAATTTTTTCTTAGAACCCTTCTTGCCTTTCTTCTTGGAGATCTTATCTATAAGAAGAACAGGAGCCTTATCACCCTTGAAATGGCTCTCTGTTGTCTTAAGTATATTCAACAACTCAGACAAGCTAGTGTTCAGTTTATTTATATGATAGTTTATGATAAACTATGAGAAAGAATCAGGGAGTGATTGCAGGATCAAATCCTGACTAAGCTCACCATCCACTACAAAATTCAACTATCCCAGATGAGTGATCAGATCAATCATTTTCAGGACATGGGTCTGCATGGACATACCTTCACTCATCCTGGTATGGAATAACTGCTTAAATATCTCATATCTAGCAGTCTGACTTTGCTCTCCATATAACTCCTTTAGATTAAGGAGTATGGAAGGAACATCCATGCCTTCATGTTGCCTCTGAAGCTCATTGCTTATAGAGGCAAACATGACATATTTGACAGTTACACTATCATCTTGCCACATCTTGTATGTGGTCCTTTCCTCTTCAGTAGCATCTTCACCGATCGTATCAGGTGCAGGGGTATCCAAAATGTAGAAGATTTTCTCCTGTGTGAAAATAATTCTCAGATTCCTCAATCAGTCCACATAATTGAGTCCGATCAATTTGTTGGCATCAAGCATGCCATATAGTAAAAGTGAGGATGCCATTATATAGATTAATCTATAATAATAAGAAACCAATATAAGTGGACAACTCATGATGACATGCATAACTAGATTAGATCTTTTATCTAATTGTTACTCCCACTATTTATCGAATATTATAGCCCTCTCCTATGATAAACAAAAAATTTTATTGATTTTCTTAGTGGGGTTGAGATCCTAATTTTTCACAAAAGATCTTGTGGTCGCATAACAAATCTTCATGAGTTCAAAGGTAGGAAACTCTTTTCTAATTGCCTCTCATGCAACTCTCAACATCTTTCTACCTCTAAAATATTCATAGCTTTGTGGTTGCACAACAAACTATAATATTTTAGTTAAGTTAGATCTTTCATTTTTATATAGTCATATCTGAATAATGTTGTCCTTGTAGTTGCATAACAAAGCAACATATCTAAAATACTGTAACAATCAAATATGTACTAAGATAATCTCAGATCAATCTCCATAGTAAGCTTTGTGGTTGTACAACAAATTTACTATAATTCTTGACATGCTATTGGCTTAGCATGAAGGAAGGCACATGTAGTATCTACATCACTAAGCAATCCAAACTCGAAACTCAATAGACTAGACTGGCTAGGTAAGTTGGTGGGAGGCTCCCCAATGCTTTCTTTAGATACAAAAAACTTGGCCAAATAAGCAAATGGACCTAATTAAATAACCACTTTTGATACTTGCCTAGACACCAACTGATCAATGAATCTGACCTTCGGTTAGTAAGTGAATCTCGATGCTACAACTTAATATGATTTTTAATTAAAAATTTTAAACTAGTCTCTAACACATCCTAACAATTTACATCATATGTAAAATTGCATATCATAAGAAGGAAAACAATTTTTATGCATCATATCATGTTATAAACCATGATATTCAAGTTGTAATATCATTCATATGCTTATGCCAAAAACATGATAACAAAAATCATGTAGGGTGCATTCAACATTTGAGCCAATACCATTTGACAATAATTTGGACCCAACCATTTGGTCTAATTCACATGTCAAAATTGACTTAGGTCAACAAATTGAATCAACATCCAAACTCTAATCAAATTAGGTTTGACCAAGTCAGCAAATAGGCTAAAAATAATACATCCTAATAAAATTGATTCAAGCACCAATCTACCATGAATCATAAAATTTTAAAAATGATAAATTCAAAATTTAACAATTAAAACTTCAAATCATATTTGAATCATGGTCAAAAATAATTTTTGATTTTAAGATCGATGCAAAAAATCAATAGAACATTTCGGCATCATATGAATCAGATCAAATCTATACTACAACAATAGCACCTATCTGATTGAATCTAACAAGGGTGACTCTGATACCACTGTTGGATATCGATCACATAGTAGAATATAAATTTTAAATTTTTTTAACATGCATAAGAAAAAATTTTAACAATTAAGACTATCTGATCGGAACTCAAATCCTAGAATCATCTTGTAGACTCCACTCAAACTAGTCAAGCATGCAATAAGTCAAAAGTCATACTTCTTGAGAAAGATGGTCATGTAACAAGATGGTTTCTACAAGATTCTAAAGTAGAAGCCCTCCAATGGTGATCTACACAGAAAATGATCAAGGTCCTTTCCAATCGATGTAATGCTACTGCATTTTCTTCACAAGAACACTACGGGCTTCCTTCACAAGGAACGATCGCACCACCACCTGTATGCCTTCAATTCCTCCACTAAGACCATGCCAAGAGCTTCTTCTCAAGAGATCTCATCATCCAAAACTAATTTGAAACTCTAACACTTAGAAAAATCAAACCCTAGGACAAGCAACGCTTGCTTTCCTTTTTTCTCTCATCTCTTCTTTTTATATTTTCTCCCTTATTTTTTCTTGTCTTTTTATCTAATTTTTTTTTTAATCTTTTCCTATCTTATCACACACCTAAAATCTCAGAAAATCAAGGTCTAATCCATATGTGGTGCCCCCTTTATATAAGGAATGAAGGGGCACCAACATATCCCAAGGGGTGCCAACTCTTGGCGCTCCACTTCCTTCACATGGAGAACAATTCTCTATGTGATAATTATTGGCACAGAAGAGCCTTCAAATAGAAGGGCTCCTTCTCTTCTGTGCCCATAAATTCCATTTAGTTTTGGCATGTGACATTTAAGAAAAGGGGAGAGAATTTAAGGTGGTTAAGTTGCTTAATGCAAAAGGACTCCGACCTTCTCATTAACGCCATTTAAGATGGGGCGGCATTTATATTTTGGCATGGACTCAGATAAGGGGCATGGAGGACCCCTTTCTCACCTAAAATTCTTCCAAGTTAAGGTAAGAAATCAATCTAATCCAATTAGGTTCAAGGCTTTAGGTTAGGTCTAGCTCAAACACTTTAAACTTAACCTAATTAGAAACTTAGGTTAACACAATGTACTAGCATATCAAATTAACCTATAAAATTTATAATAAATTTTAATTAAATCAAATCAAGATTAAATTTTAAAGTGTGTGACCCATTGGATTTGAAATCTAGCCAGTAGTGGATCCAGGCTCTTGACTTAACTCTAATCTGATTAGATTAGGTCAGTCCATTTGTATCAATTAATTAGAACTCTTTTTAATTAATTTTTTTTAATTCATGTAAATTTATAATTTTAGATTGATAGCTAGCAATGTGTCATGACTATCCGAAAGAGATAAAATTTGATGAAAATATCAAAATTATCTTTCAGTGGTAAGTTACCGTGCAATTCAATCCTTCAGTCATACAACATCTCAAACGAGCTATAGGTATGGAATCATGTCAAATTCAAATACTTATCTATATATATCTCGATCAGAAAGTGATGATTCAAATGATGATACATTAAAAATTTCTTTCTAATTATCATCTTGTTTGGCCAAAGACTTTCCGAATCATCATCCTGTGAGATCACATAAGATGTTCGCTCTCCTTATTAGGAGTGACCGATCTTTTATTGACCACTCATAATCCCATACACATTGCACCACATCCAGAACATCCCACACAATGATCAGAGAATCAAGCTAAGGAATAATCTAAAATATGGATTCATGTACACAAGGTACCATGGTAATCTTAGATCTAAGGATTACTTGCATAACTCTTACTAGAGAACAACCAACTGACACACAAATAAGGCTCCATCAAATATTCTCTCATAGGTCAATTCAGTGAACTCATTTTCTAATGAGCATCTACATTCTTGTATTAGTGTCACACACAAGTGGTTGTCAGATCAACCACCCTCTCCATCGAGTATACATAGGATATGCCAGTCTTACCGATATCATTGATCTCTAACTCAATAAACCAACAACTAAAAATATTTTAGATTAAGACTATCAAAGATTTAGATCTCACAGGTATGATCTCATCATGGTCCTAAAATCATTGTCCTAATCTATGGGGTTCATTATAATCTTAAATAAGTATAAGATGCAGCATATAATGAATCAAAGTGTTTAACTTTATTAATAAATAATATCAAATACATGAGTTTCGAAGATAAAATACTAAAAATATTCTATCGTATCACATATGTGATTGGCTTGTAGGGCATTATTCTTTCAAAGGTGATCTTGTATATCCATAATATCTTTTTTGGGATTTAACAACATATATTCACCAATTTGATTTAAATTTAGCTAGATCCTATGATTTAAGGCTTTTTAGTTTGTTGTATGAGACTTTTGTACTTTTTTGTTAGCCATGGGGTTCTATATATTCTAACGATCCCATCTGACATCATAAGATAAGATTTTTTAGGCCTGCATGCGAGAAAACTAGCCCCAATTGATGTAGGACTTGCCTATTAGATGCTTGAAACCTTTTGTGATTCGATGAGACCTTTTGCTTTCCTTTCTCGCATTATTTGGTTGGTTTCTCTCTTGATTGGTAGCCAAACCATAGTTCTTCCATACATAGAACCAGGCCTTGGGCATCCATAAGTCACCCTATATGGCCAACCCTTTGGTTCTCATCCATATGAAAAATCCTAATTGGTTTCCAACTCTGTACACTATTATCCAGGACATAGTCTCCAATTCCAATTATGCTAGGATATAGTTTCCCCATGCTAACTATCTATCAACTATATATTATCTAAGACTAGTTTCCCCCATGTAGTCTAGTTCCATATTTCCTTTAGCAATTCAATTTTAAAATATATTTTCAATTCTTACTTCCAGGTTTAGTTTAATTCTTGCTCAATAATTAGATTACATCTAGTTTAGTTTTCCATAGGATGGCATTGAAGCTAGCAACAAGTATTTTCCACCGACATCATGCAATGTTTCATTTTTCCAAGAAAACAGAAATTTTCACAGTATATGACGTATACATAACTTTTGCCATCACATTATAGAAATGAAATGGAAGAAAATAACAATAGTAATTGTTTACATCACATCCTATGGTGACCATGTGCCAGCGCACACTCAGTAGGATCTAGAAAGGGGTTGCCAGTCGGAGGGGTGGCTGATGAATGTGGCAACAATATCTAGGGGGTCGATCTGGAGGGTCGACGTGCCCTTAGTGGATAGAGATTAAATGAGACTGACCACCCAACCTACCACTTGAGAGTGATCTGACTTGATGCGGGTCAACTCAAGCGCAAATCCTCTCATACGTGCCTATATACTTATTGTTGGGTATAAAATACCCACGGTCGAAGTTCTCGGCGGGATTAACCCTTGCGGGCTCCGTCCACAACTCCGAGAGGACTCCGCCCGGACTCCTACAGGAGCCGGGCTCCGCCCATGACTTCAACCGCAAGGAGGACTCCGTCCGAATTTCTACGGGAGCCGGACTTCGCACCCGACTTCAACCGCAAGGGGGACTCTGCCCGGACTCCTACGGGAGTCGGGCTCCGCCCACAACTTCAACTCCAAGAGGACTCTACCCGGACTCCTATGGGAGCCGGACTCCGCCCACAACTCCAACCTCAAGGAGGACTCCGCCCGGACTCCTACGGGAGCCGGGCTCCGTCACCAACTTCAACCGCTGGCAAGCTCCGTCTGGACTTCTACGGGAGCCGGACTTCGCACCCGACTTCAACCGCAAGGGGGACTCCGCCCGAACTCCTACGGGAGTCGGGCTCCGTCCACGACTTCAACCGCAAGGGGGACTCCGTCCGGACTCCTACGGGAGCCAGGCTCTGCCCACGACTTCAACCGCAAGGAGGACTCCGTCCGGACTTCAACGGGAGCCGGACTTCGCACCTGACTTCAACCGCAAGGGGGACTCCGCCCGGACTCCTACGGGAGCCGGGCTCCGCCCCCGACTTCAACCGTAAGGGGGACTCCGCCCGGACTCCTACGGGAGCCGGGCTCCACCCACGACTTCAATCGCAAGGAGGACTCCGTCCGGACTTCTACGGGAACCAAACTTCGCGCCCGACTTCAACTGCAAGGGAGACTCCGCCCGAACTCCTACAGGAGCCGGGCTCCACCCACGACTTCAACCGCAAGGAGGACTCCGTCCGAATTTCTACGGGAGCCGGACTTCGCACCCGACTTCAACCGCAAGGGGGACTCCGCTCGGACTCCTACGAGAGCCGGGCTCCGCCCACAACTTCAACTCCGAGAGGACTCCGCCCGGACTCCTACGGGAGCTGGGCTCCGCCCACAACTCCAACCTCAAGGAGGACTCCGCCCGGACTCCTACGGGAGCCGGGCTCCGTCACCAACTTCAACTGCCAGCAAGCTCCGTCCGGACTTCTACGGGAGCTGGACTTCGCACCCGACTTCAACCGCAAGGAGGACTCCGCCCGGACTCCTACGGGAGCCCGGCTCTGCCAACGACTTCAACCGCAAAGAGGACTCCACCCGGACTCCGACGGGAGCCGGGTTCCATCGCCAACTTCAACTACCGGTAAGCTCCGTCCGGACTCCTACGGGAGCCGGACTTCGCACCAGACTTTAATTGCAGGAGGACTCCACCTGAACTCCTACGGGAGCCGGGCTCCACTCACAACTTCAACTCCGAGAGGACTCCGCCCGGACTCCTACGGGAGCCGGGCTCCACCCACAACTCCAACCTCAAGGAGGACTCCGCCTGGACTCCTACGGGAGCCGGGCTCCGTCACCAACTTCAACTACCGACAAGCTCCGTCCGGACTTCTACGAGAGCCGGACTTCGCACCCGACTTCAACCGCAAGGGGGACTCCGCCCGGACTCCTACGGGAGCCGGGCTCCACCCACGACTTCAACCGCAAGGAGGACTCCGCCCTGACTCCGATGGGAGCCAAGTTCCGTTGCCAACTTCAACTACCGGTAAGCTCCGTCCAGACTCCTACGGGAGCCAGACTTCGCACCTGACTTTAATTGCAGGAGGACTCCGCCCGGACTCCTACGGGAGCCGGTCTCCACCCACAACTTCAACTTCGAGAGGACTCCACCCGGACTCCTACGGGAGTCGGGCTCCGCCCACAACTCCAACCTCAAGGAGGACTCCGCCCGGACACCTACGGGAGCCGGGCTCCGTCACCAACTTCAACTGCAGGCAAGCTCCGTCCTGACTCCTACGGGAGTTGGACTTCGCACCTGACTTTAATTGCAGGAGGACTCCGCTCGGACTCCTACGGGAGCCGGGCTCCACCCACGACTTCAACCGCAAGGGGGACTCCGCCCGGACTCCTACGGGAGCCGGGCTCCGTCGCCAGGTCCGACCGCTGCCGAACTTCAGCCGATGGATCTGCACTCCCAGGCGCGACACAGCAACTACCGCAATCCTGCTCCACTTCCTGCAGTAGATTCTGCGCAGCTCCATCATTCCCTGACAGACCGCTATAACAGCCACGACTCTGCTCCACCTTCTGCGATGGATCCCGCGTGGCTCCACTATTCCCTGGCAGACCGCTATGATGCCCACGATCCTGCTCCACCTTCTGTAACGGATACTGCACGATTCTTCCATCCTCCGACGAGTCGCGACAACGGACGCCGCCCCACTCCCTGTGGCAGACTCCACGTGGCGCGCTACAGTGAGGGCCATGGGTCCACTCCACTACTCCTCGCAATAAATTTCTTCTGACCGTGGGCCGCCCACTACCAGACGGTTATGAACGTCGCTATCAATCTGTTGCCCCCTCCATCTATAAAAGGGAAACCCCAGATACGTTATTCGATAAGCTCTCATTTTTACCTAAAAACTCTGCTAAATTCTCCGTTCGAGCACTCCATTCTTGTTGAGGCAGAGAACTGACTTGAGCGTCGGAGGGTCTTGCCGGAGCAACCCCACCTCCGGTTTAGACTTCCTTTGCAGGTCCCGGCGACGACCGCGACTCCCTCGACTCCAGCTTCTCCGGCACAAGCGGATTTTTGCACCAACAGGATTGGCGCTAGAGGAAGGGCCTGAACCTTCACAGTACCCTTGTCCTTAAAGGAGCGCTCAACGGGACCACCCCCGGGCATCTCTTCCGGCGTCCCCTCCCTCCTCCTTTCTCCACTTGGTCCTTGCTTGATGCCTCCCCGCAAGGCATCCACGCGACAGTCCACGGCCTCCGCGGCCAGATCTCAGGCTTCGGCCTCCCCTCCTATTTCTCAACCCCCTCCTCCTCCTCCGGCGATGGCGGTCGGTGCGAAGCAGTTTGACCTACTGGCGCAGCAGGTCAGAGGCCTCACAGAAGCTATGCAGGCTATGCAGCAGCAGCAGCCACAGGCATCAGTACGCCTGGAAAGGGTGTCCCCGGAACACCAGAATCCGACGGCAGGGCGGGCCACCTGGGCCAGCCACCCCATCCTTCCTGGGAAAATGAACCCGAGGGTGGAGAGCCCTCAATCGGACCACGACTCCACCCCTGGAAGATCCCTGCCCCCATTCTGTCAGAGGACCCTCGAGACCCGAAGTCGGGAGGACTTCTTGGACCGGAGACTCCAGGAGATGAACCGACGGATCAAAGAACTCCACCATGCTCCCCCCGCTTATGGTGAGGATATTTGTACTGACCCTCCCTTCTCTCAAATGATCATGCAGGAACCGATCCCACCAAACTTCAAGCTCCCCCAGTTCGAAAGCTACGACGGGACTTCGGACCCAGTTGATCATCTGGAAGCCTTCCGGACGATGATGCTGCTTCATGGTGCTCCCGACGCCATTCTATGCCGGGCCTTCCCATCCACCTTGAAGGGAGCGGCGAGAAACTGGTACTCGGCTTTGAAATCGGGTACCATCTTTTCCTTTGATCAAATGAGCCATCAATTTGTGGCCCATTTTGTCAGCAGCCGGCACCCCCGGAAGGGTTCGGAGTCCCTCATCAACATCAAGCAGAGGGAAGGGGAGTCCATTCGGGCCTACATCAACCATTTCAATGTTGCGGCGCTGGAGGTCCGAAACTTGGACCAATCAGTCGCAATGGCCGCTCTGAAGGGCGGCCTTCAGAAGAATGACCTTTTGTTCTCCCTGGAGAAAAAGTACCCCAGAGATTTTGCTGATTTATTGGCTCGGGCTGAAGGATACGCTCGAGCGGAAGAAGCCTTCAAAATGAAGGATGAAGAGACAGCGAGGGAGCGGTAGGCGGGAGACTCGAGTAAGCCCGCAATCGAAAAAAGACCAAGAGAAGCTCGGCCGTGTTCTCGATCCCCTCCTGGTTACAAGCGTGCCCATACTCCACCCCGGGTGCGCAGGCAGAGAAGTCCGGATCGTGGGGTTCGGCGGGGTTCTCCATCGGAAAGATTCTGCAACTACGCCCCCCTCAACGCCTCGAAGGCCCAGGTACTGATGGAGGTCAGGGAGCAGCTCCCTAGGCCGGAGAGGATGCGCACACACCTCGGGAAGTGCAACCCAACAAGTTCTGTCTCTACCACCGCGACCACGGCCACGACACGGAGGAATGCATCCAGCTCCGAGATGAGATCGAGGAGCTCATCCAGCGAGGTCGACTCGACAGGTTCGTCCGACGCAGGCCTGAGGGTAGAGGAGATCGGCCAAGGGCCCTTCCCCAACCTGAACCGTCAAGAAGAGAGGAGCAATCCGGGGATCGGCCTCCCATCGGGACCATCGACTCCATCACCGGAGGGCCTCAAGGAGGAGCAGACCTCCCGCAACTGTGGAACTCGGGAAACCTGTAAATGTATCACTTACGATTTCACCTTGAATCTAAATTCCTTTCTACTTAACGTGCTCTTCTCATTTCGCATGGATTTGTCACGACTGGGTATAACCCCTTCAAACGCCTAAAACAAAGTTATGTTAGGAACGGGGGGAGGACCTCATCCTAACATACCTAAAATGAAAGTCCGATTATCTCGAGATCGGATTGGGGGAGAGGCCTTACAGCGCCCTAATGTGCCCCCACAGCCATGTCAGGAACAGGAGGAGGACCTCGTCCTGACATGAGCAAAGTCAAAGGCCCAGTTCTTTTAGACCGGATGGGGGGAGAGGCCTTACAGCGCACTAATGTGCCCCCACAGCCATGTCAGGAACAGGAGGAGGACCTCGTCCTAACATGAGCAAAGTCAAAGGCCCGGTTCTTTTAGATCGGATGGGGGGAGAGGCTTTACAGCGCCCTAATGTGCCCCCACAGCCATGTCAGGAACAGGAGGAGGACCTCGTCCTGACATGAGCAAAGTCAAAGGCCCGGTTCTTTTAGACCGGATGGGGGAAGAGGCCTTATAGTGCCCTAATATGCCCCCACAGCCATGACCGAAACAGGAGGAGGACCTCGTCCTGACATGAGCAAAGTCAAAGACCCAGTTCTTTTAGACCGAATGGAGGGAGAGGCCTTACAGTACCCTAACGCACCCCCACGGCCATGCCGGGAACAGGAGGAGAACCTCGCCCCGACTTGAGCAAAGTCGAAGGCCCGAACTCCTATGGGAGCCGGGCTCCATCCGCAACTTCTGCAGTAAGGAAGACTACGCCCGGACTCCTATGGGAGCCGGGCTCCATCCGCGACTTCTGCAGCAAGGAAGACTATGCCCGGACTCCTACGGGAGTCGGGCTCCACCCACGACTTCTGCAACAGGGAAGACTCCGCCCGGACTCCTACGGGAGCCGGGCTCCACCCACGACTTCTGCAGCAAGGAAGACTCCGCCCGCCCTGGTGATGGCCCTTACGTGCCCCCACGGGAACGGGAGGAGAACCTCGTCCTGACGGTGACAAAACCCGACCGCCCAACGAGATCGGATGAAGGGAAAAAGCCCCTCAGCGGCACCTCCACGCTCCTATGCAACCCCGTAAAAAGCGAGGGGAGGGCCCTCACTCTGAGAAGAGGAGGAAAATTAAGAAGGAAGGGTGACGAGCTACGACGGAAACAGATGAAGGACGAACCGCACCAAAGACCTAAAGAATCTCGTCCCAACAAAGATGGGGAGTCCCTACCAAACACCCCCGGCCTCTAAGAAGACTCCCGACACAGGTCAAGAAGACAGCGACGTCTCCGAAGTAATGCGGAGTCCGAACCGCCAAGCTCGGGCTTGCGGCCATGTACGACGAGGAAGGCAAGCTAACGCATCGATGACTGGATGCCTCCCAACGACATCAACATCAGACAAGTCGAACGATAAGAAAAGTTCGACGGATGACAATTTAATACAACGCGCGGACGAGGTAACACAAAATACCCTTTTCATTCCATTTCCGAAATGCACACTACAAAGCCCGGAAGGCCAAGAAAAGAAAAGCAAAATGACAAAAGTGGAACGAAACAACAAAAAGGGAAGTATATACATGAAAAGACAGAAGGACGAAAAGAGCTCTAAGGAGGCTCTGCTCCCTCCGACCTAGAGTTATCTGCTCCACCCCTCATCCAGGACTGCCTTAGATTCTCAATCTCTTCTTCTAGCTCCCCCCTTCTCTGCAGCGCATCCTGGAGCGCCCGATGAAATCGCTGGCTCTCGGCCTTTGCCTCTCGATGCCTCTTCCTTAAGACCTCAGATTTCACCTCCGCATCCGCGATGGCCCGCTGCTCGTATGTCAGTTGGATCTTCAGTTGTTGCAGCTCAGCTGTCTTTTCCCTGAGGGTGACAGAAATCCCTTCAACAGTTCCTCTTAGGGACTGGAGCTCATCAGAATCCTGGGTGGAAATAAGCTGAGCCCTGTTGGCCAGCTGCCTCTGGAGACAGGCGACTTCGTCGGTCACCGCCCTGAGTCTCCCTTTATATTCCTCTACCTGCCTGCACCAGCTGGCCCGATGCACGTCGTGGCTCACCTCGGCGTCCTGAAGCTGCCACTGAAGGTCAGAGACCTTCTTCCACCACTCCTGGTCGCCGTCGGCCCGAGCCAAGAGCCAGGATGAACTTCCTCCCAGCTGGCCGATCTTCCCCATCGCAGCCGACAGTTCCACCTTGAGGGCGCTAATCTTTGCGGCCTTAGCCCAAATTCGGTCGCTGGTGCTCTTCTTGCATTTCGCGAGCTCCTTCACGAAATTCGCCTTCCACCAGCTATACTCCATGATCCCCTTCACGTGGAGATTCTGAAAGTGAGTGGCCTCCGCGATGGCTTCAGAATGACCCTCTCTCAACCTCGAAGCTCGCCTTCCATCTTCCTTAATTTTTTTGTCAAGTGAAGGACTTCCTTCTTCAGCCGCTGGATCGTCGACTTCAGCGGGATCCCCAGAAACAGGGGAAGTGCTTCTACAGGACACTACCATCAGAGGGCAAAAGCGTCAAAACATGACTCATCGCAGGAAGAAAAGCAGAAAGAAGAAGGGGAGGGAGGAGAAGCCATCCACGACAAGAAATTCAACTTTATTGATTGGATGATTCTTAAAGACACAAAAAAAAAGAAAAGGAAAAGAAAAATTGCGATGAAATAAAAATACAAGGTCGGAGGTCTCAGACCTCAGGGGCGGAGGTTGGAGAACTCGACATCCCCGGCAAGGGGGCTGTGATAGCCGTGGTGGCTGGCGAGGGACCGGCCTCGTCTTCGGACTCCTCGCCTAGGAAGCTAAGGTCGAGCTCCGAAAATTTTCTGGCCACCTTCTCTTGACAGAGCTCGAACCCCTTGATGAACGCCTCCTGGCCGAATTGGATATTCAGGTCCCTCATCTCCGCAGAGGTCTTGAATTCCTCTACCGCAAGGACTCTGGCCTCCGAGATCAGGACCGAAATCTGCTCAACCAAGTTGGCGACCTCGGCCTCTGCCTTTCTCGCCGACTCCTCCAAGGTCTGCCTCTCCTCCTCCCGGGCTTGTTTCTCTCTTTTCAGGGCCTCTTGGAGGGTGACTACTTCAGCCGTCTTTTCTTGGAGGCGAGCGACCTCGGCCCGACAGCGCTCCTCCACCTGGATGATGTCCCTCCTCGCACGATTCGTCGCCTCGATATTGGCAAGGAGCTGATGCCCGATCTGCAAGGGCAGCTAGAGGATCAGAACAAGGGCTGAATAGCCAGGCAAATGAAGATTTACTTACCTCAAAAAGGACCCCAAAGAGTCCCAGGCCCGCTGCTCAGGATCGGCACGGTCGATCCTCTCGACGACGTCGGGCAGAATGCAGTCGTCGACCAACCGCCTGATCAAGTCTCTGTCATTGAAGAGATTCTTCGGCCCCTCTTCGGAGCAGAGGGACTCGTCAGCAGCAGTTCGACGGCTACTCACCCTGCGTGCCATCGACTTCCTTCTCTTCCCCCTCTCGGCTACAGACGCCTCCGTGGAGCGGACCCCTGAAACAGGGGCCCCAGTCGGCGGACTCCTCGAGGAGGTCCGGGGAGCCGTTGCCTCGGCATCCGAGGGAATGTCAATCGCTGGAGCCACCTAGGCGGGTGCGGCCAAGCTCGACTCCTCCACCCTGGCCCTCTTTGCCGATCCGGAGGTCACGACGCCCTTCCTTTTGTGGGCCCTGAGGCTCCTGGCAAGCATCCGCACTGCCTCGGCGTCCATTCCTTAAAAAAAAAAAAAGAAGAGAGAGAGAAAGAAAAAGAAGCAGACCAATCAATCAAGAGTCAAAAAAAAAAAAAAAGAAGAGAGAAAGAAAAGAAAAAAGAAAGAGAGGAGAAAAAGAGAGAGAAGGAAGAAGAGTGAAAAAAGAGAAAGAAAAAGAAGAAGGGCAGAAGAAAAGAAGATAAGGGAAAAGATGAAGTACTCGCAGGATCCTGGGGGCTCAGGCCAATGTTGAACAGAAATTGCTCCCTCAGAAGATTGGGAAGGGAAGGAGCGAAATAGGCAAGAAGCTTCCGGGCAGTCTGGAGGTCATCCTCCCCCAGGCTGGGGGCCCGGCGGACAGAATCCCTCAGAGAGCCCCAAGGGGGCAGGCCCAGCCTCAGGTTCGGGCAGTGGACGAAGAGGTATTTCTCCTTCCAATTGTGGATTGAAGAAGGGGCACCTTTCAGCAACCCCTTCTTGCCGAACTGGGGGGAGAAGTACCACCAATCCTTCATCGAAGGATGGCGCTTGAAAGTATAGAAGTGCCTAAACAGGGAGAGGGACGGTTGGACCTCGACTACGTGGCAAAGGGAGAGAAATTCTATCAAAAACCTAAAAGAATTCGGGGCCACAGAAGCCAAGGAGATGTCTAAGAAGCGGAAGAGGGTGACAACAAAGGATGGAAGCAGAAGCCGGAGTCCGGCACGGAACGCCTCCTGATACAAGCAAAAATGATCGGGTGGGGGAGTGCTGGCCCGGTCAGAAGGGCCAGGCAGCTCCAGGTCGTACTCCAGAGGAACTCCATACTGAACCCTTATCAGAAGGAGTTCCTCCGGAGTCAGAGAACATGGAATGGCGCCCGGCACAAAAATCGGGCGGAGCCTAGCCCCAGACGCAGGTTCGTCTACAGAGCAAGGGACCTGGGGGTTTGAGGCGGAAGAACTCCCGAAACTGCAAGGAGCAGAAGAGCCGGACGACATTTCGAATAGCTTTGAACGAGGGCTCTAAAGATCCCGAAGAAGACGGACAGGATGAGGGGCGAGAGGTCACAGGAAACTAACTCGAAGAAGTACCAAAAATAATGGCAAAGAAGAGGTCCCTAAGCGGCGGAAAGAGAGATGAAGGTGCTGAAACTAACCTAGATCGCTCTGAGGGATACAGAGGGACGAAGACAGGGACGACTTGAAGGGCGCCTATGGCCCGAGAAGACACCAACTGAAACAGGGCTCTCGAAGGGAGGGCAGACACTGATAGAACTCTGGAACGGAATAGGGCCCCCTAAAGGTGGAAGGATGGGTTTAAATAGACCTTGGGATCCGGCGCCATAATGATCGCGAATCCTCCCAGGCCAGCCCGTGCCCGACACGTGTCCCACTCCCCCGGCAGGCGGCTAAAAGCGACTGACGGATTGGCAGAGTCATTATGGCACCGTGCCTGGGCCAGTGTACCGACGGGAATTTCGAAGGGTCCCTTCGTATCGCCCCGATTCGAAAAGACTCCAGCATGCGCATATTTAATGCCAAAATATCTGGGAGCGGTCGTGCGCAGGATTCGAGGGGATGACTTCGGCTGCGCCAATCTCTCTGTACTTCCTTCACTCGAAATTCAAACTCGAAAGTAGGGGGACTGGTGTTGGGTATAAAATACCCACGGCCGAAGTTCTAGGCGGGATTAACCCTTGCGGGCTCCATCCACAACTCCGAGAGGACTCTGCCCGGACGCCTACGGGAGCCGGGCTCCGCCCATGACTTCAACCGCAAGGAGGACTCTGTCCGGATTTCTACGGGAGCCGGACTTCGCACCCGACTTCAACCGCAAGGGGGACTCCGCCCGGACTCCTACGGGAGCTGGGCTCCGCCCACAACTTCAACTCCGAGAGGACTCCGCCCGGACTCCTACGGGAGCCGGGCTCCGCCCACAACTCCAACCTCAAGGAGGACTCCGCCCGGACTCCTACGGGAGCCGAGCTCCGTCACCAACTTCAACCGCCGGCAAGCTCCGTCCGAACTTCTACGGGAGTTAGACTTTGCACCCGACTTCAACCGCAAGGGGGACTCCGCCCGGACTCCTACAGGAGCCGGGCTCCGCCCATGACTTCAACCATAAGGGGGACTCCGCCCGTACTCCTACGGGAGCCGGGCTCCACCCACGACTTCAACCGCAAGGAGGACTCCGTCCGGACTTCTACGAGAGCCAGACTTCGCACCCGACTTCAACCGCAAGGGGGACTCTGCTCGGACTCCTACGGGAGCCGGGCTCCGCCCCCGACTTCAACCGCAAGGGGGACTCCGCCCGGACTCCTATGGGAGCCGGGCTCCGCCCATGACTTCAATCACAAGGAGGACTCCGTCCGGACTTCTACGGGAGCCGAACTTCGCGCCCGACTTCAACCACAAGGGGGACTCCACCCGGACTCCTACGGGAGCCGGGCTCCGCCCACGACTTCAACCGTAAGGAGGACTCCGTGTGGATTTCCACGAGAGCCAGACTTCGCACCCGACTTCAACCGCAAGGGGGACTCCACCCGGACTCCTACGGGAGCCGGGCTCCACCCACAACTTCAACTCCGAGAGGACTCCGCCCGGACTCCTACGGGAGCCGGGCTCCGCCCACAACTCCAACCTCAAGGAGGACTCTGCCCGGACTCCTACGGGAGCCGGGCTCCGTCACCAACTTCAACTGTCGGCAAGCTCCGTCCGGACTTCTACGGGAGCCAAACTTCGCACCCGACTTCAACCGCAAGGGAGACTCCGCCCGGACTCCTACGGGAGCCGGGCTCCGCCCACGACTTCAACCGCAAGGAGGACTCCGTCCGGACTCCGACGGGAGCCGGGTTCCGTCGCCAACTTCAACTATCGGTAAGCTCCATCCGGGCTCCTACGGGAGCCGGACTTCGCACCTTACTTTAATTGCAGGAGGACTCCACCCGGACTCCTACGGGAGTCAGGCTCCGCCCACAACTTCAACTCCGAGAGGACTCCGCTCGGACTCCTACGGGAGTCGGGCTCCGCCCACAACTCCAACCTCAAGGAGGACTCTGCCTGGACTCCTACGGGAGCTGGGCTCCATCACCAACTTCAACTGCCGGCAAGCTCTGTCCGGACTTCTACGGGAGCCGGACTTCACACCCGACTTCAACCGCAAGGGGGACTCCGCCCGGACTCCTACGGGAGCCGGGTTCCGCCCACGACTTCAACCGCAAGGAGGACTCCGCCCGGACTCCGACGGGAGTCGGGTTCCGTCGCCAACTTCAACTACCGGTAAGCTCCGTCCGGACTCCTACGGGAGCCGGACTTCGCACCTGACTTTAATTGCAGGAGGACTCCGCCCGGACTCCTACGGGAGCCGAGCTCCGCCCACAACTTCAACTCTGAGAGGACTCTGCCCGGACTCCTACGGGAGCCGAGCTCCGCCCACAACTCCAACCTCAAGGAGGACTCCGCCCGGACTCCTACGGGAGCCGGGCTCCACCCACAACTTCAACCGCAAGGGGGACTCTGCCCGGACTCCTACGGGAGCCGGGCTCCGTCGCCAACTCCGACCGCTGCCGAACTTCAGCCGACGGATCTGCACTCCCAGTCACGACACAGCAACCACCGTGATCCTGCTCCACTTCCTGCGGTAGATTCCGCGCAGCTCCATCATTCCCTGACAGACCGCTATAACAGCCACGACTCTGCTCCACCTTCTACGACGGATCCCGCGCGGCTCCACTATTCCCTGACAGATTGCTATGATGCCCACGATCCTGCTCCACCTTCTCTAACGGATACTGCGCGATTCTCCCATCCTCCGGTGAGTCGCGACAACGGACGCCGCCCCACTCCCTGCGGCAGACTCCACGTGGCGCGCTACAGTGAGGGCCATGGGTCCACTCCACTACTCCTCGCAACAAATTTCTCCTGACCGTGGGCCACCCACTACCAGACGGTTATGAACGTCGCTATCAATCTGTTGCCCCCTCCGTCTATAAAAGGGAAACCCCAGATACGTTATTCGATAAGCTCTCATTTTTACCTAAAAACTCTGCTAAATTCTTCGTTCGAGCACTCTATTCTTATTGAGGCAGAGAACTGACTTGAGCGTCGAAGGGTCTTGCCGGAGCAACCCCACCTCCGGTTTAGAATTCTTTTGCAGGTCCCGACGGCGACCGTGACTCCCTCGACTCCAGCTTCTCCGGTGCAAGCAGATTTTTGCACCAACACTTATCATGAGGTTCTGTGCAGTTAATGAAGACTAATAAACCCCACCTTCCCTCAAGAAATTATCTTTTGAAAAGTTAGTTAAGAACTACAGTGCTACGGCTAGTATCAGAGCAAGGTTGTAGGTTCAAAATCTGATAGATGCCTTAGGTGTCGCGAGGAAGATTATTGGCCATATACCAGCACCACTCGATAGGACCTAAAGAGGGGTTGCCAATCGAAGGGTGGTTGATGAACATGGCAACAATGCCTTGGAGGTCGACCCTCCTCGATCCTAGTGGGTAGAGATTAAATGGGACTGACCATCCAACCTACTGCTTGAGAATGATTTGGCTTGATGCAGGTCAACTCAGGTGCGAAACCCCTCATATGCACCTATATGCTTATCGCGAAAAACCCCAAATACCTATAACAATTCCCTATTCTCAAGAGATTGACGTCAGGTGAAGGAGTTGATACAATACATCTATGCGGAGTTGAACCGACCTTACCAGGCATAGATCTCCCTTCCAAGCACTCGACCATTGCTATGTCGGTAAATGGATTGGGGGCCAATGCACCCTTAGAGGTTTGGGAATGATCCAGACCTATTAATTGCCCCTCAGTTCTATGCAGTTAATAAAGGCTAATAAATCCTGCCTTCCTTTTGGCAATTATCTTTCGAAAAGTTATTAGGAGCTATGGTCTTATATCCCAATTGATTGTAGTAAACTGTTAGAAGGATCCTAGGGTATTATTCCTAATCTATCTAATTAAAGATCCTAGGATATTATTCCTTAGTATATTCATATTATTCTCTTTTTATATTTGGGTCTACATATCTATATTTATAGACCCCTTGTATACCCTCTTAATAAAAATAAATAAATCTTTTTCTTCATATTCATCATGGTATCAGAGACCTCAGGTTCTGATCCATTCCCCTCTTGTTCATAATCTTTTTCATCCCTCCCAACATCTTCCATGCTTCTCTTCCCTCATCGCACCCCCCCAAACTCAACACTGCCCCAACTCACAGATCCATCAACTCATCACCATCTTCCACCATCCCCTCCCATCGTCGCTCTTCCCTCCTGCCCGGCCCCATCTGATCATAGATCGATCACCGTCTGTGCCATACCCACCGTCGTCCACCACCACCTCTGTGCCACACCTGCCGTCCACCACCACCTCTATGCCGCACCCGCCATCCGCCATAGCCAAATCTTCTTCCCTTCCCTGATTCTGGCTCTGACTCCTTCGCCCCATCCCACCGCTAGCCCCTCTCCTTCCCAGCAGCTCCGACTCCCGCATGCCATGTGACCACCCCTTCATCCTCTACTGCCTCACCCCCTACACCCTCTCTCGCCTCCTACACCCTTGCATCCTCTGCCGCCCTACCCTGCCCCATCACCGACCTTCCCTCCTTGGCACCTCGTGTGATCGCCCCATCTCTCTCCTTACCACCGCCTCCGTCGTCACCCGCCGCACCATGCTCGAATCCATCGATCTGATCACTTGCTTTCCTTCCTTGGCGATGGAATTCGCTCGTGAACCACGGGATCAAGAAAGGAAATGGTCAGCCCCTTCCTTTCTTTATTTATAGTTGGTTTCTTTTTTTTTTCCTTCTTCTTCTCTTCGTAAAAAAAAAATAAATCAGACCAAGTTTATGGCTGAATGCTTGACAGCCTGTAGTTGAGGAGTATGTGGTGATTAATCGATAGTGTGTCGATGAGATTATGCATATTTTTTGAAGATGTCCAACCATGTGCAGCCACAGCAGTTAGGTGACAAGGTGTGCTTTCACTACAAAAAGCCTGGGCACACCAAGGTATTTTATTGGGATCTCTATGATCACCCAAATTAGCCTGGGTGTGGTAATCAAGGCTGTGGTGGTGGTCATCGTAGTGGTCGAAGAACTGAAGGTCGAAGTCATGATCGTGGATCTGTCCAACCTAATCTCTCTGAGGAGATTGAGGGCGTAGCACATAGCTTATCTACAGAAGAGTATCAGACCCTCCGATGAATGATGGACAAGTATGAGTCATCCTCTGGCACCACATCCTCTACTCTGGAGCAGCCTAGCCATCAAGATGGATATCTTGATTTCTCTCTTTTTGCCCAATCAGGTACTCCATATAGTTTAGCACATACATTTATTGTATAGATGGGACATCCAACTCATAGATAATAGACTCAGGAGCATCCAGTCACATGGTAGGTGCATCTAATAGTTTTATTTCATATTCACCATGTTTAGATTAGGATAAGGTCCATATAGCTGATGGATCATTTACCTCAATTTCAGGAAAAGGATCCGTTGACTGTATCCCTAGTTTGAGATTATCATCAGTACTGCATACACATCTTTTCCTACAAACTTACTCTCTATTAGCTCTGTTACTAGATATTTGAATTGCTCTATCACATTTTGGCCTTCTCATTGTTTGTTTTAGGAGTTCAAAATGGGGAAGATACTTGAGCATAGTAGGCTGCACAATGGACTTTATTACCTAGAAGATGGTGAGAGCAATGTGGAGTCTTCTTTGAAGGGGTATGCTTTGTCTACTGAAAATGCCACTTCAAAACTTATGTTACATCATCGTAGGCTAGGTCATATTTCTTTTTCTATTCTTAGTCATTTATTTCCTTCTCTATTGAAAAATTGCAATAAAAGTTTGTTAGTTTATGATCATTGTGAGTTGACTAAACACCCCAGGAGAGTGTTTCCTATGTCTTCAATTAAAAGTTCTGAATCTTTTGTTATAATTCACTCTAATGTGTGGGATCCATATCATACTACTACTACTCTGGGTCATAGGTGGTTTGTTACTTTTATTGATTGTTTTAGTCGGGTAACTTGGGTATATTTATTGAAGGAGAAGAATGAAGTTTTAAATTATTTCAAGGAGTTTCATAAATTGGTGGGTACTCAATTCGGTGCCAAAGTTAAAATTTTACGTTCTGACAATGGCATCGAATACATTAATTAGGAGTTCCATGTGTATCTTCACATTTATAAATTCTTCATCAAACCACCTATGTTGATACTCTTGCTCAAAATGGGGTTGCTGAGTAGAAAAATAGGCATTTATTGGAGATAGTTCGATCCTTACTCTTTACCATATAAGTTCCTAAGTTTCTATGGGGTGAGACTATCTTGATCACTACATAATCAATCGTATGCCCCTCAGGACACTTGGGTTTAAGTCTCTCGTACAGTGCTTAAAGGGGTCTACTGATTATGTGGTCTCTCCTAGAGTGTTTGGTGTGTTTGTTTTGCTCAGGATCATAGACCCTCAATAGGCAAACTAGATCCACGAGCATTAAATATGTCTTTGTTGGTTACTCTGCTATCCAGAAGGGATATAAATATTATTATCCTTTTGAGCGGTGGATGTTGTTACTATGGACATTACTTTTAGGAAAAGTGAAGCCTACTATGGGAATCGTCCATCAGATAGTGGGATACCAGAATTACTTCTTGCGAGAGAGTTTCTCTGCACTCTTGGATATTCTGGTATCTAGGGGGAGTGTCATAGTGATGATGTTCAGGGGGAGCCTAGTATTGGGTTAGCTAAAGAGTCTACTGTACATCCACCAACTATCCAGATGCCTCCACCGCTTGAAGCTTCTTCTCTAAAGTCTTCTTCTCCAAAGTCCTCAAATTGTAATGGTAATACTTTTTCATCTACTTCTTTCAACTCTGATCTTGACATTCTTATGGTAAAGCGGAAGGGTACTCACCCAATTATTCCTCCTACTCATTACCGTTATGATATAACTAACTATATTTCATATAAGAATCTGTCTCCATCTTACCAAAGTTTTGTAGCTGCATTAGACTCCATCTATATTCCTAATACTTGGCAAAAGGCTATGGCTGAACTTAAGTGGAAGGAAGCGATGTTGGAAGAAATGAGTGCTTTATCCAAAAATCAAATGTGAGATCTGGTCACTCTACTAGTTCGTAAGTGCCCTGTGGGGTGTAAGTGGGTGTACACCATAAAGCAAACTCCAGAGGATAAGGTGGAAAGATATAAAGCTCGGCTAGTAGTAAAGGGCTACACTCAGACATATGAAGTAGACTATGATAAGATCTTTGCTCCGATGGCCAAGATGAATTCTGTTCGAATGTTGATATTATGCATAGCTATCTTTGGTTGGGAGTTACATCAGTTGGATGTGAAGAATGTATTTCTTCATGGAGACCTTCAGGAGGAGGTATACATATAGATACCATCGGGATTTGAGATAGAGTAACTGTTGGAAGGGTTTGCAAGCTAAAGCGTTCATTGTATGGCCTCAAACAGTCCCCCCACACCTGATTTGATCGATTCAACCGGACTATGAGAGGAATGGGATATAGACAGAGTAATACAGATGATACTCTATTCTATAGACATTTCAAAGGAAAGAAAACTATACTCTTGGTTTATATTGATGATATTGTAATCACAGGAGATGACCATTATGAGATTAAGCAACTCAAGGAAAAGTTGAAGCAAGTATTCGAGGTGAAAAAAGACTAAGGTCCACTAAGGTATTTTTTGGATATAGAGGTTACACAATAATCCAGAGAGATTTTTCTGTCACAACGGAAGTATGTACTGGATTTACTTTCTGAAACAGGGATGTTGGAGTGTAAGCCTACTATTATCTCGATAAACCAGAATCATTAGCTAGTAGCAAATGGTGGAGCTCCAATTGATGGAGGGAGGTACCAGCGACTTATTGAGAAGTTGATATATCTCTCACATATGAGATCCGACATAGCCTACGCTATCAGTGTCATCAGTCAGTACATGCATGATCCACAAGAGTCTCATATGGAGGAGCTTTTAGAGTAGTGTGCTATCTGAAAGGATGTCCTGATCGTAGTTTGCTGTTCTCCCAACACAACACCTTCCAAATAGAGGGATTCACTGATATAAATTGGACTGGGTCACTGAATGATAGGCGGTCTACCTTTGGATACTGCATATATGTAGGGGGTAATTTAGTTACCTGGAGGAGTAAGAAATAGTCAGTGATGGCTCCGTCATCGGCAGAGGCTGAGTACAGAACAATGGCCCTAGGTATATGTGAGCTTCTCTAACTACAGAAGCTACTTCAGGAGTTATGACTTTTGAACAAGTTTCTTCTTCAACTGTACTATGATAGCAAGGCGGCAATTGAAATTGTGAATAATCCGGTATAGTATGATTGTACCAAATACATCGAAATCGACTGCCATTTTATCAAGAAGAAGATTGATCAGGGCCAAATCTACATTACCTTCATTCGATCATTCGATCAGATGGTAGATATTCTGACCAAAAGACTTAGCGTATCATCTTTTTTTGGATTGATTAACAAGATAGGGCTTCGTGATATCTTCTCCTCATCTTGAGAGAGAGTGTTAGAAGGATTGGACCTAATTAGAAATGTATCTAATTAAGAATCCTAGGGTATTATTCTTTGGTATATTCTTATTATTCTCTTTCTATATTTAGGTCTACATATTTGTATTTGTAGACCCTTTGTATATCCTCTTAATAAGAAAAAAAAATAAATCTTTCTCTCCGTATTCATCATAAACCAAAGATCGGCTAAGTAATGGCCATGATGTAGTTAGGGGCCTAAGGATAATGAGAAACCTTGGAATGGAAAGCAGGTTGAGAGCGTTCATGGAGCAGCATGGGACTCGGTAAAGGTTGGTGACAGGCTAATATAACGACGTGTGGTCATGAAAATTCTGATTGAACTACCAAGCAGTGTCGTGCAAATCTGGCAAGTGATAATTAAATAGATAAGGCTAAACGGTCATCTAAGGAATAGGTCGAGTAACATAGATTGTAAGTATAGGCCATTATGAAGGCGACTTCTGCATGAGAACAGAGGTCGATTAAGTCTAACAACCTGAAGTCATTGGCCAAGTACGAGATGAAGACATGCAGGCAAAACGTACGTGGAGTAGTTATGGATATGACTAATCATAGAAAGCAGACTGAAGAGATAAAATTGACTACAGTAACTTCTACGAGAATGCGGACAAGTGTAAGTATTAGAAGAAAACATAATTTAGTAGTTAGAGATAGTATATATCAATATACAATTGTAATCCTAAGAACAGGCCTTTCAAACAGTCACCAAATTAATTATCAATTTATCTTTACCATTTTAGCTTTCAGTTTATCGTTTTCAATTTCCCCCTTAGTCCATAGTGTATAGTTTGTAGGTCCTCATAACTACTCCCTCTCTGAAAACAAGGCATTCTCCATAGGTCAGTAAAAGTTAAGATGGTGAGACTCACTGCCATCCATCTTGTTTTTGGTTCAGACGTCGGTGGCATGCTTACATATCTATGCATTCAGGCTCAATGGTCTGTTCTCGTTTACATCCTCATCCCAAGAAGAAAGGAAGAAAAAATGCCAACACTAATGCTTCACTAAACAATGGGATGTTCTTTTAAAAAAAAAAAAAATCTGAGTCGTATCATAATATTTTTATCTTTAACGTTTCACAGTTTTGAAATTTGGCGCATGTATTACAAATGTTAGATTGTTATTAGAATCCTGTAAAATGAACTTGAACTTTACCAGGCTCATAATGGTCAACTCCTTGGCATTTCGAAACTAGAATTACTTTCATTGTATACAGCAATGTCACAGACTCCAAAGCTTTGTAATTGGGCATCTTACAAAACTTCTCATAATACAAATGGACCAACAGTAGCATATGTTCTTGGAAAAGAAATACACTTAACTGAATCTACCATCTTATAGTACTGAGTCTACTGTTTGGTTTGATCGAATTTGTCATTTTGCAAGAGGAAATTAATAATCTATCAGCATGCTGACATGTTTACTTTTGTCTACTCTTATTGTCATCATCTCCAAAAATAAAAGATTCAAAAATATGATGTCCTAACAATAATGGGCCAATTGAAAACAATCATGGGTCTACAAGATTCAGTTTGCGTTCTAGATTTTCATGGTATCATCATAGCTCGCAATTAAAGGAATATTTCTGAATTTGAAAAAAAAAAATCATGAGTGATTTTTCCCTTTAAGGCATCCCAAATCGAATATAAAGTCTTGCTTATTAACAGAGAATGTACATCACTCACTTATAAAAGTGAGTAAAGGGGAAAAAACCTTTCTTTTTTGGTAAAAAGGGGGAAAAACTATTAATATGATGTTTTTGCCATATCTATGACCTTAGTGCATAAGAATTTACCCAAGTTATCGTGTTTATCAGTCTGGTGCATAAGAATTTACCCAAGTTATCATGTTTATCAGTCAGGTCTAAGTTATATGAATTTATGTAATCCAACATAATAAATTAAGCCAAAGATATGTTAATGATGATGAAAGTTGGACAGTTAGACTTTTCATCCTATGACGTATAGGCAAATACAATTTTCCATTTCCAAACCCTATAATCTTAGATTATTGAAAATTACAGGCCAATATAAACATTATGAGATACAACATATAACTCATGATTTTTGGACCAAGAAATGCTTTTACATATTTGATTGTTTTGTCAATGCAAGAAAGAGGAATGTTAGGCAATAGCAACTATCATGTCCACGATCTGAGATCACGAGTCTAGGGACCATGACAACCATCGTATATTCATGAAGAATTTTATCAATAAGCATACAAGGCATCTCATTACGATATCATAAAATAACAGTGGAACAAAATTCAAAAAAATTAATGTTCAATTTTAATTCAAATAACTAAATTAAATATCTTATAAAATAATATTTTATAATTTTTTATTAATTTTAATAAATTTTAATCTAAAATAAAAATATCAAATTCTGCCTGTAATCTGCTCTTCCATATAGAATCTCTAAATAAAACTAGTCTTCTGAATCTATAAAAATAGTAAAATATAAAATAATAAACTAGACAGCCTAGTAAGCAATGTACACTTTAGTAAGATAAATTCAATAATAATAATATATTGAAAATAAGTATGCAAGATATATTAATTCAAAATATATAATACTAATCAAATAAGATCAATACAAATTTATTCTCATTCATAAATTGATTTTTTTTTCAAAACTTCATGTTTAACTCGATAGCCATGAACTAAATCCAATACCAATGCATAATTTTCACTGACAAGATATCAAATTATCAGCATTTAATCATCTCATTTGCATGGTATCAAAATACTAACGCATAACCCTCATCGACAGGTGTCAAGTACCAGTATTAACCACTTCATTAGCAAGGTATTAATTAGCAACTCACAATCTCCACTGATAGAGTATCCAAATACTAACATTTAATCCCCACTAGCGAGATATCAGAGTACCCATGTTTAACACCCATTGACAGGGTTCAATGCATAGTCAGACTGTGAGTCAAAATTCATTTTAAATCAATATATTTTTTTCAAAAATATATTTTACATTCCAAATCGAATAATTTATAATGCCATATGATATCAAAATCAATCAATATGATTCATATAAAATTCAATATATTCGATTATAAATTATTTGATATTTTGAAGAAATGATATATTTGGTAATTCAAAATACATTCATCATATTCATAAAATAATAAATAATCTAATACATAAAATATTTTATAATTTACTGATAAATCTAAAAAAATATAGCATTACTTATTTATATGTACTCTAATAAATCCATATAATTGTATAATTTTTTTTTAGAATCTTCAATTCATATATTATATTATAATATCCCACTATTAGATTTTTTTTTTTTGGTTGAGATGACTATACCCTTATACAAAATTAGGTTTACTAATTAGAAAAAATATGGATAATTAAGAAAGATAGAATTGACAGTTAATCATACTTAATGATTTGGATCAATCTAATTATTCAACTTCATCCAATCAAGATCAAATTAGGATATAGACAGTTCAACAGAGATCGAAAGTGATCAAATTAGTAGTGTCCAACAAGAATCAAGATGGAAATCAAGATGGCACTCGATAATCAAAGATGAATTTGATCAAATAATTTTATTTAATCAAGGTCATATTAAAAAATAATTGACTCCATAAAGATCAAATAGATCAAATCGATAGTATCAAGATTTGATCAAGATTGATGTCGGTATATTATACAACGATCATAGATCATGATCCTTCAATAAGCTCGATCAAAATCATTGAAAAAATGCTCTTTACTTGATCAATCTTAGAGAGATAAATTTTATAGAGAGAGAAAGTAGAGAGAAGCTAGAGAAAAAAATGGAAAGAGAAAGAAAGGAGAGAGGAGAGAGGGAAGACAGAGAAACTCTCTTTTTCTTTTTTCTTTCTTTCTTTCTCTTTTTTTCCTTTTCTTTTCCCTTTTTTCTTTTTTCTTTTTCTTTTCCTTTTTCTTTTTCTTTCTTCTCTCTTTTTCTTTCTTCTTCCTCTTTTCTCCCCATGGCTTCTTGGCAAAAATAAGAGACATTATGGTCCCTATTTGTTCCCAGATTAGAGGCCACAGCCGGTATGGCTAGGATTGGGAGTGGCCAGGGTGATGGCAGTGCAGTCAAGGCTTCCCTTTCTGATAATTAGCAGTGATGAATAGCATTGAAAATTCAAAGAAAACTCAGCAAAAAAATAGGAAAAAAGGTTTAGTTTATTCCAAGAGAAATCTGACGATTGCCGATCGAAAACTATGGTTAAGGGCTAAGAAAGAGGAAACAAAGGGTCAATAAGGTTTGCCGGTCTCTTCTGACATCTCGATGATGGTCGGGCTAAAATCTGGTGAACTCAAGAAGAAGAAGATAAGTCCTTCTCGATGACGATTAGAGGCTGACGATGGGGTGGTCTCATAAGGAACTCAGTACTTTTAAATAGAGATGGATAGGAAAGGAGTTAGACTCCTTCCGGCCTCCAATTTCAACTCCGATTAGGAGTCCAATGGAAGAGAGTTCAACAAAAGAGTTTTTCATTTTTTTTTTTTTTATAGCAGAGTTCTAGGTATCACAGCAACTCTCGCAGATATTCCTAAAATAACAAAGTTAGCACTTAAATCACATTCATGGAACCCTCAAGTTATACTCAATTGTCTTTTTTATCACCATCACTTATTCAGCATATATCTTACATAATACTGATATACCAAAACAACTGCACATTGCATCTGCAAAAGTATTGATTTTATTTTGTCTTATATTAGCTTCATTGCCTTGACATTTTAACTAATAGGGTTTATTATTTTGCAAGAGGGATTATTTTCCATTGATATTTTATATACCTAGTTTTATGTACCAAATATCATAAAGCAAGGAGCATGTTAGATTGCCTTGTCACCTGTTTCAAGATCTACTTATTGGATAAAAAATCATAATGTGAAGCACTTTTTCAAAATTTCAGCACAACAGCTTTATTCACTAAAGATTCCTATACAATATGTAAGCAAAATCATTCCCTTCAAAAGATAGCTCCTGTGTTGAGTAGATGCATCATATTTTAAAAGTAGATAGCGTCTCTACTGATCGAGATTAATAATGTTTTTTTTTTTTGTGGACTATTTGAAGAATTAACATCAACCTTTTCCTGCAACTAAAGTACTTGAAATAAAGATGAAGGCCACAAGTAGGTTCAAGGATTAGTAGACCCCAAACCCAAGCATAATTTCATTTGTACCTGCACTACATTTAGGACCAAGGACGGCGAGTAGAGGTCTGCTATAGTATTACGTACAAGCAAGGAGCAATTTCTTTCAGTTGCGACCTCAATTGCTCCTCAAAATTAACAGACATCGAACATCATGGTTCTAGGCCCCCTCTGAAAAAAGCCACACTGTCACGTGAGTGAGACATGGCTCCACATGTGGGCCCCGCTCGTCCTCCGCTTCCCTCCCCTTATATGTGGCCCCGTACCCGTCACTCACCCACATCTCACTTTAAAACAAAATTACCTCTAAGAAGATGCACATTTTAACAAAGTCAACCATAGGAAACAAGTATCATCCTTCATCAAGTCTAGCGGCTTTTTAGTCTTTTCATGTTATAATGACCGTACGCTCCGTACGTTGATCATAGGGCACGGGCGAACGGTGTAAAAAGATGGTTATACCCTTGAAGCTAACCGAGGGCAAACAGCCGCGTACGGTATCCGAGCACGGGGGTATTTTGGCCCGAGGATGAAAAGATGGTTGTACCCTTGAAGCTAACCGAGGACAAACAGCCGCGTACGGTATCCAAGCATGGGGGTATTTTGGACGGAAGCGCATGTGCGCGAGCTCGGGCTCCCCATCTCGGCGGGTGAGTGCCGCTTACCGCCAGCACCGTGGATTTCAACTCATTTATCAAAAGCGGTTTTTCTCCTAACCTGTGGCCCCGTCTGGAGAGGTAGGTGAGCCTGTAGGTGGCGGGCCGGTGATGGAGAAAAGAATTAATAAATAATAAAAGATAAAAGAAAAGGGCTATAAACTAGGTTGACAGGTGAGAATCGAGAAAGGCGGAGAGAACAGGGGAGTAATCCTTCCAGACGACGCGCAAGGCGAACTCCGCCCCTCTCTTTTACAATCTATTTTTTTAGATAAATATTATAAAATAATTGATTAATTTTTTTATTAATTATTTAATTTATTTTTTATAATTTTAAAAATAAATAAATTATTTTTTTATAAATAATATTTATCCATCAAAAAATTTTACTCACTTAGAGGATGGTTGAATCATTTTCCTATCAATCAAAAAAATAATATTTTTAATTCATTCCTAGTATATCTTTAACCTTATAATAATAATAATAATATAATATATTATTATATAAAATAATATTATATAATATATATTATATTATGTTGGGTATAAAATCCCTCCCAGTCGAAGTTCGTGTCAGGGTGACCACTCAGGGATTCTACCAGCGTCCGACCTTCGGCGACTTCTCTCCGGCGGCTGAGTCTCCGCAACATTCCCGAGTTCTGCCGATGGAAAACCCCACCAGCGTCGACCAGATTCTTCACGACTGTAGGAAGACTTCGTCCGACTCCTACGGAGCCGGACTTCGTCCCCGACTTCAATTGCAGGTAGACTTCGTCCGGACTCCTACGGAGCCGGACTTCGTCCCCGACTTCAATTGCAGGTAGACTTCGTCCGAACTCCTATGGGAGCCGGACTTCGTCTCCGATTTCAATTGCAGGAAGACTTCGTCCGGACTCCTACGGGAGCCGGACTTCATCCCCGACTTCAATTGCAGGTAGACTTCGTCCGGACTCCTACGGGAGCCGGACTTCGTCCCCGACTTTAATTGCAGGTAGACTTCGTCCGGACTCCTACGGGAGCCGGACTTCATCCCCGACTCCGACTGCATGAAGACTTCGTCCGGACTCCTATGGGAGCCGGACTTCATCCCCGATTCTGGCTGCAGGAAGACTTCGTCCGGACTACTACGGGAGCCGACTTCATCCCCGACTTCAATTGCAGGTAGACTTCGTCCGGACTCCTACGGGAGCCGGACTTCGTCCCCGACTCCAATTGCAGTAGACTTCGTCCGGACTCCTACGGGAGCTGGACTTCGTCCCCGACTTCAATTGTAGGTAGACTTTGTCCGGACTCCTACGGGAGCCGGACTTCGTCCCCGACTTCAATTGCAGGTAGACTTCGTCCGAACTCCTACGGGAGCTGGACTTCATCCCCGACTTCAATTGCAGGTAGACTTCGCCCGGACTCCTACGGGAGCCGGACTTCATCCCCGACTTCAATTGCATGTAGACTTCATCCGGACTCCTATGGGAGCCGGACTTCATCCCCGACTCCGAATGCAGGAAGACTTCGTCTATAGAAAGCCTCTGATTGGGCTCCTACAGCAAATGACCCTCGCCTATAGTACTAACACTCAAGGCACCCAACGGTAGACAGCCCGCCCGAGCATCCGAGCTCCTTTCAGATAGATAGCCACCTCTCTTCGCCAGGTGCTTCAATCGAACTTCGGTCGACAGGCCTAGACTCCTGACAGGCCACAGTAATGGCCACGACTCTGCTCCACCTCCTGCGACGGATTCTGCCGGCTCCATCACTCCCGTAACAGGCTCCACGCGGCAGGCCGCAGTAATGGCCACGATTCTGCTTCACTTCCTGCGATGGATACTACGCGGCTCCACCACTCCTGGCGAGTTGCGACAACGGATGCCGCTCCACTCTCCGCAACAGACTCCACGTGGCGAGCCATGGTGACAGCCACGACTCCACCCATTACTCTTCATAATAAATTCTTTTGCCCCGAGCGGCCCACTACTAGGCGGTTACAAACATCGCTATCAATCCATTGCTCCCTCTGCCTATAAAAAGGGGGCCCCAGATATGTTACTCTCTAAGCTCTAATTTCTATCCCAAAAACTCTGCTAAAATTTTCGTTCAAGCACTCCATTTTGTTGAGGCAGAGAACTGACTTGAGCGTCGGAGGGTCTTGCCGGAGCAACCCCAACTCCAGTTTAGACTTCTTTTGCAGGTCCCGGCAGCGACCGCGACTCCCTCGACTCCAGCTTCTCCGACGCAGGCGGATTTTTGCACCAACAGGATTGCGCTAGAGGAAGGGGCGTGTCTTCGCAGTACCCTTGTTCTTAAAGGAGCGCTCAATGGGACCGCCTTCGGTCATCTTTTCCGACGACCTCTCCTCCTTCCCCCACTAGATCTTCGCCCGATGCCTCCCCGCAAAGCATCCACACGGTGATCCACGGCCTCCGCGGCCAGATCTCAGGCTCTGACCTCACCTCCAGTTTTCCAGCCTTCTCCTCCTCCTCCGGTAACGGCTGTCGGCTGGGGCGGTCTGGCGATCGGCTTCCGACGGATTTCGCCAACACCATCTCGGGAGAATCCCGGCAGGGAGCAACCGACGTATTGGCGTACCTCCCAAGCGACAAAAGATTGAGGAGTCCATAATCTTTACTGAAGAAGATGCTCGGGGAGTCCAATTTCCTCATAACGACGCAGTTGTAGTTTCTTTGAATATAGCTAATTACGATGTCCGCCGTATTCTTGTCGACAATGAAAGTTCGGCCGATATTTTGTTCTATGACGCCTTCTAAAAAATGTCCATCCTTGACGGTCAGTTGGGGCCGATTAGCTCCTCCTTGGTAGGGTTTACCGACGATGCTATCCCGGTGGAAGGGGTAATAACCTTGATGTGGTTGCGGGTCAATATCCAAGGCAATCCAGGGCTTTGGTGAATTTCTGGTGGTGAAGGCACCATCAGCCTACAATGCTATCCTCGGCTGACCTGGTCTCAACGCTCTCCGGGCCGTGGTGTCAACCTATCATTTGAAATTGAAATTTCCTACTCACCAGGGGGTCGGAGAAGTCAGGGGAGACTAGGCCAGGC
>NC_026000.2:110094974-110137896 GCF_000442705.2 Elaeis guineensis | reverse complement strand
GAAGGAAAAAAAAAAGAAACCAACTATAAATAAAGAAAGGAAGGGGCTGACCATTTCCTTTCTTGATCCCGTGGTTCATGAGCGAATTCCATCGCCAAGGAAGGAAAGCAAGCGATCAGATCGATGGATTCGAGCATGGTGCGGTGGGTGACGACGGAGGCGGTGGTAAGGAGAGAGATGGGGCGATCACACGAGGTGCAAGGAGGGAAGGTCGGTGATGGGGCAGGGTAGGGCGGCAGAGGATGCAAGGGTGTAGGAGGCGAGAGAGGGTGTAGGGGGTGAGGCAGTAGAGGATGAAGGGGTGGTCACATGGCATGCGGGAGTCGGAGCTGCTGGGAAGGAGAGGGGCTAGCGGTGGGATGGGGCGAAGGAGTCAGAGCCAGAATCAGGGAAGGGAAGAAGATTTGGCTATGGCGGATCGCGGGTGCGGCATAGAGGTGGTGGTGGACGGCAGGTGTGGCACAGAGGTGGTGGTGGACGTCGGTGGGTATGGCACAGACGGTGATCGATCTATGATAAGATGGGGCTGGGCAGGAGGGAAGAGCGACGATGGGAGGGGATGGTAGAAGATGGTGATGAGTTGATGGATCTGTGAGTTGGGGCAGTGTTGAGTTTGGGGGGGTGCGATGAGGGAAGAGAAGCGTGGAAGATGTTGGGAGGGATGAAAAAGATTATGAACAAGAGGGGAATGGATCAGAACCTGAGGTCTCTGATACCATGATGAATATGAAGAAAAAGATTTATTTATTTTTATTAAGAGGGTATACAAGGGGTCTATAAATATAGATATGTAGACCCAAATATAAAAGAGAATAATATGAATATACTAAGGAATAATATCCTAGGATCCTTAATTAGATAGATTAGGAATAATACCCTAGGATCCTTCTAACAGTTTACTACAATCAATTGGGATATAAGACCATAGCTCCTAATAACTTTTCGAAAGATAATTGCCTAAAGGAAGGCAGGATTTATTAGCCTTTATTAACTGCATAGAACTGAGGGGCAATTAATAGGTCGGGATCATTTCCAAACCTCTAAGGGTGCATTGGCCCCCGAATCCATTTACCGACATAGCAATGGTCGAGTGCTTGGAAGGGAGATCTATGCCTGGTAAGGTCGGTTCAACTCTGCATAGATGTATTGTATCAACTCCTTCACCTGACGTCAATCTCTTGAGAATAGGGAATTGTTATAGGTATTTGGGGTTTTTCGCGATAAGCATATAGGTGCATATGAGGGGCTTCGCACCTGAGTTGACCTGCATCAAGCCAAATCATTCTCAAGCAGTAGGTTGGATGGTCAGTCCCATTTAATCTCTACCCACTAGGACCGAGGAGGGTCGACCTCCAAGGCATTGTTGCCATGTTCATCAACCACCCTTCGATTGGCAACCCCTCTTTAGGTCCTATCGAGTGGTGCTGGTATATGGCCAATAATCTTCCTCGCGACACCTAAGGCATCTATCAGATTTTGAACCTACAACCTTGCTCTGATACTAGCCGTAGCACTGTAGTTCTTAACTAACTTTTCAAAAGATAATTGCTTGAGGGAAGGTGGGGTTTATTAGTCTTCATTAACTGCACAGAACCTCATGATAAGTGTTGATGCAAAAATCCGCTTGCACTGGAGAAGCTGGAGTCGAGGGAGTCGCGGTCGCCGCTGGGACCTGCAAAAGAAGTCTAAACCAGAGGTGGGGTTGCTGCGGCAAGACCCTCCGATGCTCAAGTCAGTTCTCTGCCTCAATAAGAATGGAGCGCTCGAACAAAGAATTTAGCAGAGTTTTTAGGTAAAAATGAGAGCTTATCGAATAACGTATCTGGGGTTTCCCTTTTATAGATGGAGGGGGCAACAGATTGATAGCAACGTTCATAACTGTCTGGTAGTGGGTGGCCCACGGTCAGGAGAAATTTATTGCGAGGAGTAGTGGAGTGGACCCATGGCCCTCACTGTAGCGCGCCACGTGGAGTTTGCCGCAGGGAGTGGGGCGGCGTCCGTTGTCGCGACTCGTCGGAGGATGGGAGAATCGTGCAATATCTGTTACAGAAGGTGGAGCAGGATCGTGGGCATCATAGCGGTCTGTCAGGGAATAGTGGAGCCGCGGGGGATCCGTCGCAGAAGGTGGAGCAGAGTCGTGGCTGTTACAGCGGTCTGTCAGGGAATGATGGAGCTGCACGAAATCTGCCGCAGGAAGTGGAGCAGGATCGCGGTGGTTGCTGTGTCGTGCCTGAGAGTGCAGATCCGTCGGCTGAAGTTCGACAGCGATCGGAGCTGGCGATGGAGCCCGGCTCCCGTAGGAGTCCGGACAGAGTCCCCCTTGCAATTGAAGTTGTGGGCGGAGCCCGGCTCCCGTAGGAGTCCGAGCGGAGTCCTCCTGCAATTAAAGTCAGGTGTGAAGTCCGGCTCCCGTAGGAGTCCGGACGGAGCTTGTCGGCAGTTGAAGTTGGTGACGGAGCCTGGCTCCCGTAGGAGTCCGGGCGGAGTCCTCCTTGAGGTTGGAGTTGTGGGCGGAGCCCGGCTCCCGTAGGAGTCCGGGTGGAGTCCTCTCGAAGTTGAAGTTGTGGGCGGAGCCCGACTCCCGTAGGAGTCCAGGCGGAGTCCTCCTGCAATTAAAGTCAGGTGCGAAGTCCGGCTCCCATAGGAGTCCGGACGGAGCTTACCGGTAGTTGAAGTTGGCGACGGAACCCGGCTCCCGTCGGAGTCCGGGCGGAGTCCTCCTTGCGGTTGAAGTCGTGGGCACAGCCCGGCTCCCGTAGGAGTCTGGACGGAGTCCCCCATGCGGTTGAAGTCGGGTGCGAAGTCTGGCTCCCGTAGAAGTCCGGACAGAGCTTGCCGGCAGTTGAAGTTGGTGACGGAGCCCAGCTCCTGTAGGAGTCCGGGCAGAGTCCTCCTTGAGGTTGGAGTTGTGGGCGGAGCCTGACTCCCGTAGGAGTCCGGGCGGAGTCCTCTCAGAGTTGAAGTTGTGGGCGGAGCCCTGCTCCCGTAGGAGTCCGGGCGGAGTCCTCCTGCAATTAAAGTAAGGTGCGAAGTCTGACTCCCGTAGGAGTCCGGATGGAGCTTACCGGTAGTTGAAGTTGGCGACGAAATCCGGCTCCCGTCGGAGTCCGGACGGAGTCCTCCTTGCGGTTGAAGTCGTGGGTGGAGCCCGGCTCCCGTAGGAGTCCGGGCGGAGTCCCCCTTGTGGTTGAAGTCGGGTGCAAAGTCCGGCTCCCGTAGAAGTCCGGACGGTTCGACAGTTGAAGTTGGTGACGGAGCCCGGCTCCCGTAGAAGTCCGGGCGGAGTCCTCCTTGAGGTTGGAGTTGTGGGCGGAGCCCGGCTCCCGTAGGAGTCCGGGCGGAGTCCTCTCGGAGTTGAAGTTATGGGCGGAGCCTGGCTTTCGTAGGAGTCCGGGCGGAGTCCCCCTTGCGGTTGAAGTCAGGTGCGAAGTTCGGCTTCCATAGAAATCCAGACGGAGTCCTCCTTGCGGTTGAAGTCATGGGCGGAGCCCGGCTCCCGTAGGAGTCCGGGCGGAGTCTCCCTTGCGGTTGAAGTCGGGCGCGAAGTTCGACTCCCGTAGAAGTCCGGACGGAGTCCTCCTTACGATTGAAGTCGTGGGCGGAGCCCGGCTCCCGTAGGAGTCCGGGCGGAGTCCCCCTTGTGGTTGAAGTCGGGGGTGGAGCCCGGCTCCCGTAGGAGTCCGGGCAGAGTCCCCCTTGCGGTTGAAGTCGGATGCGAAGTCCGGCTCCCATAGAAGTCCGGACGGAGTCCTCCTTGCGGTTGAAGTCGTGGGTGGAGCCCGGCTCCCGTAGGAGTCTGGGCGGAGTCCCCCTTATGGTTGAAGTCATGGGCGGAGCCCGGCTCCTGTAGGAGTCCGGGCGGAGTCCCCCTTACGGTTGAAGTCGGGTGCAAAGTCTGACTCCCGTAGAAGTCCGGACGGAGCTTGCCGGCGGTTGAAGTTGGTGACGGAGCCCGGCTCCCGTAGGAGTCCGGGCGGAGTCCTCTCAGAGTTGAAGTTGTGGGTGGAGCCCAGCTCCCGTAGGAGTCCGGGCGGAGTCCCCTTGTGGTTGAAGTCTGGTGCGAAGTCCGGCTCCCGTAGAAATCCGGACGGAGTCCTCCTTGCGGTTGAAGTCATGGGCGGAGCCCGGCTCCTGTAGGAGTCCGGGCGGAGTCCTCTCGGAGTTGTGGACGGAGCCCGCAAGGGTTAATCCCATCGAGAACTTCGACCGTGGGTATTTTATACCCAACACCAGTCCCCCTACTTCTGAGTTTGAATTTCGAGCGAAGGAAGTACAGAGAGATTGGCGCAGCCAAAGTCGTCCCCTCGAATCCTGCGCACGACTGCTCCCAGATATTTTGGTATTAAATGTGTGCGTGCTGGAGTCTTTTTGAATCGGGGCGATACGAAGGGACCCTTCAAAATTCCCGTCGGTACACTGGCCCACGCACGGTGCCATAATGACTCTGCCAATCTGTCAGTCGCTTTTAGCCGCCTGCCGGGGGAGTGGGACACGTGTCGGGCATGGGCTGGCCTGGGGGGATTCGCGATCATTATGGCGCCGGATCCCAAGGTCTATTTAAACCCGTCCTTCCACCTTTAGGGGCCCTATTCCGTTCCAGAGTTCTATCAGTGTCTGCCCTCCCTTCGAGAGCCCTGTTTCAGTTGGTGTCTTCTCGGGCCATAGGCACCCTTCAAGTCATCCCTGTCTTCATCCCTCTGCATCCCTCAGAGCGATCTAGGTTAGTTCCAGCACCTTCATCTCTCTTTCCGTCGCTTAGGGACCTCTTCTTTGCCATTATTTTTGGTACTCCTCCGAGTTAGTTTCCTGTGACCTCTCGCCCCTCATCCTGTCTGTCTTCTTTGGAATCTTTAGAGCCCTCGTTCGAAGCTATTCGAAATGTCGTCCGGCTCTTCTGCTCCCTACAGTTCCGGGAGTTCTTCCGCCTCAAACCCCCAGGTCCCTTGCTCTGTAGACGAACCTGCATCTGGGGCTGGGCTCCGCCCGGTTTTTGCGCCGGGCGCCATTCCATGTTCCCTGACTCTGGAGGAACTCCTTCTGATAAGGGTTCAGTATGGAGTTCCTCCGAGTACGACCTGGAGCTGCCTGGCCCTTCTGACCGGGCCAGCACTCCCCCACCCGGTCGTTTTTGCCTGTATCAGGAGGCGTTCCGTGCCGGACTCCGGCTTTCGCTTCCATCCTTTGTTGTCGCCCTCTTCCGCTTCTTAGACATCTCCTTGGCTTCTGTGGCCCCGAATTCTTTTAGGTTTTTGATAGGATTTCTCTCCCTTTGCCACGTAGTCGAGGTCCAACCGTCCCTCTCCCTGTTTAGGCACTTCTATACTTTCAAGTGCCATCCTTCGACGAAGGACTGGTGGTACTTCTTCCCCCAGTTCGGCAAGAAGGGGTTGCTGAAAGGTGCCCCTTCTTCAATCCACAATTGGAAGGAGAAATACCTCTTCGTCCACTACCCGAACCTGAGGCTGGGCCTGCCCCCTTGGGGCTCTCTAAGGGATTCTGTCCGCCGGGCCCCCAGCCTGGGGGAGGATGACCTCCAGACTACCCGAAAGCTTCTTGCCTATTTCGCTCCTTCCCTTCCCAATCTTCTAAGGGAGCAATTTCTGTTCAACATTGGCCTGAGCCCCCAGGATCCTGCGAGTACTTCATCTTTTCCCTTATCTTCTTTTCTTCTGCCCTTCTTCTTTTTCTTTCTTTTTTTTCACTCTTCTTCCTTCTCTCTCTTTTTCTCCTCTCTTTCTTCTTTTCTTTTCTTTATCTCTTCTTTTTTTTTTTTTTTTGACTCTTGATTGATTGGTCTGCTTCTTTTTCTTTCTCTCTCTCTTCTTTTTTTTTTTTAAGGAATGGACGTCGAGGCAGCGCGGATGCTTGCCAAGGGCCTCAGGGCCCACAAAAGGAAGGGCGTCGCGACCTCCGGATCGGCGAAGAGGGCCAGGGCGGAGGAGTCGAGCTTGGCCGCACCCGCCCAGGCGGCTCCAGTGATTGACATTCCCTCGGATGCCGAGGCAACGACTCCCCGGACCTCCTCGAGGAGTCCGCCGACTGGGGCCCCTGTTTCGGGGGTCCGCTCCACGGAGGTGCCTGTAGCCGAGAGGGGGAAGAGAAGAAAGTCGGTGGCCCGCAGGGTGAGTAGCCGTCGAACTGCTGCTGACGAGTCCCTCTGCTCCGAAGAGGGGCCGGAGAATCCCTTCAATGATAGGGACTTGATCAGGTGGTTGGTCGACGGCTGCATTCTGCCCGATGTCGTCGAGAAGATCGACCGCACCGATCCTGAGCAACGGGCCTGGGACTCTTTGGGGTCCTTCCTTGAGGTAAGCAAATCTTCATTTGCCTGGCTATTCGGCCCTTGTTCTGATCCTCTAGCTGCCCTTGCAGATCGAGCATCAGCTCCCCGCCAATATCGAGGCGACGAACCATGCGAGGAGGGACATCGTCCAGGTGGAGGAGCGCTGCCGGGCCGAGGTCGCTCGCCTCCAAGAAAAGACGGCTGAAGTAGTCGCCCTCCAAGAGGCCCTGGAAAGAGAGAAACAAGCCCGGGAGGAGGAGAGGCAGACCTTGGAGGAGTCGGCGAGAAAGACGGAGGCCGAGGTTGCCAACTTGGCTGAGCAGATTTTGGTCCTGATCTCGGAGGCCAGAGTCCTTGCAGTAGAGGAATTCAAAACCTCTGCGAAGATGAGGGACCTGAATGTCCAATTCGGCCAGGAGGCGTTCATTAAGGGGTTCGAGCTCTGCCAAGAGAAGGTGGCCAAAAAATTTTTGGAGCTCGACCTCAGCTTCCTAGGCGAGGAGTCCGAAGACGAGGCCGGTCCCTCGCCAGCCACCACGGCTATCGCAGCCCCCTTGCCGGGGACACCGAGTTCTCCAACCCCCGCCCCTGAGGTCTGAGACCTCCGACCTTGTATTTTTATTTCATCGCAATTTTTCTTTTCCTTTTCTTTTTTTTTGTGTCTTCAAGAATCATCCAATCAATAAAGTTGAATTTCTTGTCGTGGATGGCTTCTCCTCCCTCCCCTTCTTCTTTCTGCTTTTCTTCCTGCGATGAGTCATGTTTTGACGCTTTTGCCCTCTGATGGCAGTGTCCTGCAGAAGCACTTCCCCTGTTCCTGAGGATCTCACTGAAGTCGACGATCCAGCGGCTGAAGAAGGAAGTCCTTCACTTGACAAAAAATTAAGGAAGATGGAAGGCGAGCTTCGAGGTTGAGAGAAGGTCATTCTGAAGCCATCGCAGAGGCCACCCACTTTCGGAATCTCCACGTGAAGGGGATCATGGAGTATAGCCGGAGGAAGGCGGATTTCGCGAAGGAGCTCGCGGAATGCAAGAAGAGCGCTAGCGACCGAATTTGGGCTCAGGCCGCCAAGATTAGTGCCCTCAAGGTGGAACTGTCGGCTGCGATGGGAAAGATCGGCCAGCTGGGAGGAAGTTCATCCCGGCTCTTGGCTCGGGCCGACGGCGACCAGGAGTGGTCGAAGAAGGTCTCTGACCTTCAGCGGCAGCTTCAGGACGCCGAGATGAGCCACGACGTGCATCAGGCCAGCTGGTGCAGGCAGGTAGAGGAATATAAAGGGAGACTCAGGGCGGCGACCGACGAAGTCGCCCGTCTCCAGAGGCAGCTGGCAACAGGGCTCAGCTTACTTCCACCCAGGATTCTGATGAGCTCCAGTCCCTAAGAGGAACCGTTGAAGGGATTTCTGTCACCCTCGGGGAAAAGACAGCTGAGCTGCAACAACTGAAGATCTAACTGGCATACGAGCAGCGGGCCGTCGCGGACGCGGAGGCAGAATCTGAGGTCTTAAGGAAGAGGCATCAAGAGGCGGAGGCCGAGAGCCAGCGATTTCGTCAGGCGCTCCAGGATGCGCTGTAGAGAAGGGGGGAGCTAGAAGAAGAGATTGAGAATCTAAGGCAGTCCTGGATGAGGGGTGGAGCAGATAACTCTAGGTCGGAGGGAGCAGAGCCTCCTTAGAGCTCTTTTCGTCCTTCTGTCTTTTCATGTATATACTTTCCTTTTTGTTGTTTCGTTCCACTTTTGTCGTTTTGCTTTTCTTTTCTTGGCCTTCCGGGCTTTGTAGTGTGTATTTCGAAAATAGAATGAAAAGGATGTTTTGTGTTACCTCGTCCGCGCGTTGTATTAAATTGTCATCCGCCGAACTTTTCTTATCATTCGACTTGTCTGATGTTGATGTCATTGGGAGGCATCCAGTCGTCGATGCGTTAGCTTGCCTTCCTCGTCGTACATGGCTGCAAGCCCGAGCTTGGTGGTTCGGACTCCGCATTACTTCGGGGACGTCGCTGTCTTCTTGACCTGTGTCGGGAGTCTTCTTAGAGGTCGGGGGTGTTTGGTAGGGACTCCCCGTCTTTGTTGGGACGAGATTCTTTAGGTCTTTGGTGCGGTTCGTCCTTCATCTATTTTCGTCGTAGCTCGTCACCCTTCCTTCTTAATTTTCCTCCTCTTCTCAGAGTGAGAGCCCTCCCCTCACTTTTTGTGGGGTTGCATAGGAGCGTGGAGGTGCCGCTGAGGGGCTTTTTCCCTTCATCCGATCTCGTTGGGCGGTCGGGTTTCGTCACCGTCAGGACGAGGTTCTCCTCCCGTTCCCGCGGGGGCACGTAAGGGCCATCGCCAGGGCGGGCGGAGTCTTCCTTGCTGCAGAAGTCGTGGGTGGAGCCCGGCTCCCTTAAGAGTCCGGGCGGAGTCTTCCCTGTTGCAGAAGTCGTGGGTGGAGCCCGGCTCCCGTAGGAGTCCGGGCGTAGTCTTCCTTGCTGCAGAAGTCGCGGATGGAGCCCGACTCCCATAGGAGTCCGGACGTAGTCTTCCTTGCTGTAGAAGTCGCGGACGGAGTCCGGCTCCCATAGGAGTCCGGACCTTCGACTTTGCTCAAGTCGGGGCGAGGTTCTCCTCCTGTTCCCGACATGGCCGTGGGGGCGCGTTAGGGCACTGTAAGGCCTCTCCCCCCATCCGATCTAAAAGAACCGGGTCTTTGACTTTGCTCATGTCAGGACGAGGTCTTTTTCCTGTTTCGGTCATGGCTGTGGGGGCACATTAGGGCACTGTAAGGCCTCTCCCCCCATCCGGTCTAAAAGAACCGGGCCTTTGACTTTGCTTATGTCAGGACGAGGTCCTCCTCCTGTTCCTGACATGACTGTGGGGGCACATTAGGGCGCTGTAAGGCCTCTCCCCCCATCCGGTCTAAAAGAACCAGGCCTTTGACTTTGCTCATGTCAGGACGAGGTCCTCCTCCTGTTCCTGACATGGCTGTGGGGGCATATTAGGGCGCTGTAAGGCCTCTCCCCCATCCGGTCTAAAAGAACCGGGCCTTTGACTTTGCTCATGTCAGGATGAGGTCCTCCTCCTGTTCCTGACATGGCTGTGGGGGCACATTAGGGCACTGTAAGGCCTCTCCCCCCATCCGGTCTAAAAGAATCGGGCCTTTGACTTTGCTCATGTCAGGACGAGGTCCTCCTCCTGTTCCTGACATGGCTGTGGGGGCACATTAGGGCGCTGTAAGGCCTCTCCCCCTATCCGATCTCGAGATAATCAGACTTTCATTTTAGGTATGTTAGGATGAGGTCCTCCCCCCGTTCCTAACATAACTTTGTTTTAGGCATTTGAAGGGGTTATACCCAGTCGTGACAAATCTATGCCAAATGAGAAGAGCACGTTAAGTAGAAAGGAATTTAGATTCAAGGTGAAATCGTAAGTGATACATTTACAGGTTTCCCGAGTTCCATGGTTGCGGGAGGTCTGCTCCTCCTTGAGGCCCTCCGGTGATGGAGTCGATGGTCCCGATGGGAGGTCGATCCCCGGGTTGCTCCTCTCTTCTTGACGGTTCAGGTTGGGGAAGGACCCTTGGCCGATCTCCTCTACCCTCAGGCCTGCATCGGACGAACCTGTCGAGTCGACCTCGTCGGATGAGCTCCTCGATCTCGTCTCGGAGCTGGATGCATTCCTCCATGTCGTGGCCGTGGTCGCAATGGTAGAGACAGAACTTGTTGGGGTTGCGCTTCCCGGGTTGTGTGCGCATCCTCTCCGGCCTAGGGAGCTGCTCCTTGACCTCCATCAGTACCTGGGCCTTCGAGGCGTTGAGGGGGGCGTAGTTGCAGAATCTTTCCGGTGGAGAACCCCGCCGAACCTCGCGATCCGGACTTCTCTGCCTGCGCACCCGGGGTGGAGTATGGGCACGCTTGTGCCCAGGAGGGGATCGAGAACGCGGCTGGGCATCTCTTGGCCTTTTTTCGATTGCGGGCTTACTCGAGTCTCCCGCCTGCCGCTCCCTCGCTGTCTCTTCATCCTTCATTTTGAAGGCTTCTTCCGCTCAGGCGTATCCTTCAGCCTGAGCCAATAAATCAGCAAAATCTTTGGGGTACTTTTTCTCCAGGGAGAACAAAAGGTCATTCTTCTGAAGGCCGCCCTTCAGAGCGGCCATTGCGACTGATTGGTCCAAGTTTCGGACCTCCAGCGCCGCAACATTGAAATGGTTGATGTAGGCCCGAATAGACTCCCCTTCCCTCTGCTTGATGTTGATGAGGGACTCCGAACCCTTCTGGGGGCGTCGGCTGCTGACAAAATGGGCCACAAATTGGTGGCTCATTTGATCAAAGGAAAAGATGGTACCCGATTTCAAAGTCGAGTACCAGTTTCTCGTCGCTTCCTTCAAGGTGGATGGGAAGGCCCGGCATAGAATGGTGTCGGGAGCACCGTGAAGCAGCATCATCGTCCGGAAGGCTTCCAGATGATCAACTGGGTCCGAAGTCCCGTCGTAGCTTTCGAACTGGGGGAGCTTGAAGTTTGGCGGGATCGGTTCCTGCATGATCATTTGAGAGAAGGGAGGGTCAGTACAAATATCCTCACCATAAGCGGGGGGAGCATGACGGAGTTCTTCGATCCGTCGGTTCATCTCCTGGAGTCTCCGATCCAGGAAGTCCTCCCGACTTCGGGTCTCGAGGGTCCTCTGGCAGAATGGGGGCAGGGATCTTCCAGGGGTGGAGTCGTGGTCTGATTGAGGGCTCTCCACCCTCGGGTTCATTTTCCCAGGAAGGATGGGGCGGCTGGCCCAGGTGGCCCGCCCTGCCGTCGGATTCTGGTGTTCCGGGGACACCCTTTCCAGGTGTACTGATGCCTGCGGCTGCTGCTGCTGCATAGCCTGCACAGCTTCTGTGAGGCCTCTGACCTGCTGCGCCAGTAGGTCAAACTGCTCCGCACCGACCGCCACCGTCGGAGGAGGAGGAGGGGGTTGAGAAATAGGAGGGGAGGTCGGAGCCTGAGATCTGGCCGCGGAGGCCGTGGACCGTCGCGTGGATGCCTTGCGGGGAGGCATCAAGCAAGGACCAAGTGGAGAAAGGAGGAGGGATGGGACGTCGAAAGAGATGCCCGGGGGCGGTCCCGTTGAGCGCTTCTTTAAGGACAAGGGTACTGCGAAGGTTCAGGCCCTTCCTCTAGCGCCAATCCTGTTGGTGCAAAAATCCGCTTGTGCCGGAGAAGCTGGAGTCGAGGGAGTCGCGGTCGCCGTCGGGACCTGCAAAGGAAGTCTAAATCGGAGGTGGGGTTGCTCCGGTAAGACCCTCCGATGCTCAAATCAGTTCTCTGCCTCAACAAGAATGGAGTGCTCGAACGGAGAATTTAGCAGAGTTTTTAGTAAAAATGAGAGCTTATCGAATAACGTATCTGAGGTTTTCCTTTTATAGATGGAGGGGGCAACAGATTGATAGCGACGTTCATAACCGTCTGGTAGTGGGCGGCCCACGGTCAGAAGAAATTTGTTGCGAGGAGTAGTGGAGTGGACCCATGTGAAGCGAAAATTTAGTGCAGGGGCAAAATGGTAATTTTAAAACTTTTTCAAAATTACTATTTTACAGTGGAATTATTAATTAATCTCATTAATTAATACTAATTAACCCTACACTAGGATCTAAATATGATACTACAGCATGCATTTAAATTTGAAATTCAAATTTGAATCAGTAAGCATTTTACAGTACTGTGTTCAGAACACATCACCTTTTGCGGGTAGTCGATCACCGCAATTTGATCACCGTCGGAGGGCTTTGATCATCACGTCACAGCCACCCAACTGTCTGGCCTCTGCGGATCGTCCACACGAAGCTCCCATCTGATCAGCTCCTCACGAATGCTAGTTCGTGATTTCACCCTTTTGATGGTAGATGTTGATCGAACTCCTTCGATCGATGTGTGCTGACTTCTCGGATGCTCCGGATCATCTGCACAGTTACTTGAGAGGTTGATGGATCTCTCTCTGAAATTTGGTGGACTCACGACACTCTTGGCACACAAATCTCACTTCCCGAACCCTAGGTAGAAACCCTAGGGTACACACCAAAAACCCTGCGCCCAATTTTCTCTCTTTTCTTTCTTTTTCTCTCGAAAGGTATTGGACCTTCACATTGCGCAAAAGTCTTCCTCACGCCCCAAAGTTTCTCTCCTAATTTTTCTACGCACGTCCCACCTTTCTCCTCTTTTTAAAACAACATCGAACGTATCTTATCCGCGTGAGAGGATAAAGACAAGAGGTTACACATTTGAATTCAAATTAAATTTGAATTCAAACGAAAACCAACTTATCCCTATCCTTTTGGGCGTGAGAAGAGAAGGGGCGTGGCTCTTTGTGCGTGGAAAAAGTTTCATGAGAAACCTTTTCTCGTGTAAGTAATGTGGCGCACAAAATGGATAAGGATGAAAGGGCAAGTGATAAGTTATCCATTCAAATTCAAACATGCTTTGAATTTGAATGGCTAACTAATTATTTTATCCATCCATATGGTGCACAAATGAGGACGTGGGGAAGGGTTTTGCGTGAGAAAAATTTCACGAGAAGTTTCTTCTCGTGAATTCAAATGGGTGCAAGGAAGTTAGGTGACGCAGGAAATTTAAAACAAGGTGGTTTGATTCAAATTGAGCCAACCTAGTTTAAAATAGGTTGAGCACAATTAGACCAAATTAAACCCAACATAATTAGGCTTAATAAAATCCTAATCAAATCAGGAATTAACTAAACCTAACCCCTGATCAAATCAAGGACTAAACCACCTTAGCGATTAGGTCAATATTTAACCTAATCGGGTCAATCCAAACTGAATCCAATTCAATTGGACTTGATCCAAAAATAATTACTCAATCAAATTGAGTTAATTAGTAATTAAATCACTAATTAAACCTCTCATAAATATTGAGTCCAAATCCGATGGGCAATTAGACATCAGAGACCATCGATATGAAACCCTGATCAAAGAGTTCAAATTTCAAATTCAAAATTCGAAATTCAAAATTTTGACCCCGGTACCCAAAATGTGTGGAACTCATGATTAGAGAATCCTAATTCTCAATCATAGAGTTCCAGATAGATAAGACTCATAATCAGCCATCAGATCAGAAAGGAACCTCTAATGTGTGTGACCCCACAGGTTCGAACCTAAGCCGGTAGCACAGGAACCAATTTCTGTACTAATCGAAGTGACCATCTAGCAATGGTACCCGACGACCGGATAGGTCGAATAATCACAATCGCAACATTCAGAACCTACGTGAATATGGTTACCGTATAATTCATCCCTTTTGACCCCTGTGTTTAGGATGACTCAGGGTTAAACTGTCAACCCTGATGATATCATCCGAATCATGCTCAACTCAATTAGTCCTGTGACTCCTCACTAGGACTACCTTGGCCAAGGTTTTGCTAAATTGAAACACGACGGTACACAGCTCCTAAACTGGAGTGGTCAATCCCATCTTGACACACGCACCGACAAGTCAAGTACTTGACTACACCCAGCAACCTTCCGTCACTGAATTAGAAATTCAGGTAGTCCAGTGCCTAAGTGCAGTGAGTTGCTTGCAAGTCACCGTGGCGGTCTCAGGTCGGAGGGACATTTATACCCATATCCCATCGGAGCAAATTTTGACAGCAGAAATAGCTCCGGAGTTGGTCACGTTCAGTGCAGATGTACCATTACATCTCACCTGTATGCCATACCAGTGTCTCCACACTCTTTAGTTATGAGGACAACCAACCCATATGGCACACAACGACCTATGCTCGATAAATATTGTCATCCTTGGTAACAACGTATCATTTGGTCGCGAACATGTTTAAGGACTAAACGACAAATCCTCCTTTGTCGAGTCTAAATAGTCCTAAGGACTTCACCACAACATAGGAGTTCATTAGAAGATGAAACATTTGTGATGAAAAAATACCAAAATAACTTTTATTTATTTATAATTCATGTACTAATACAAAAGGAGCACAACCGTCAACAGGCTGACGATTGGCTTTGGGACACTATTCCCAACAATCTCCCACTTGGCCTAAAGCCTATCGGTGCAGTATCTAATACCCATCTTCGACTTGTAGTTGTTGAACTCCTTCACTGCAATGGCTTTAGTGAATGGGTCGGCCAGGTTCTCCTTCCCGTTGATCTTCTAAAGGTCGACGTCACCTCGATCCACGATCTCCCGGATGAGATGGTAGCGGCGCAGAATATGCTTCGTCCGCTGGTGTGCCTTTGGTTCCTTCGCCTGAGCAATGGCTCCAGAGCTGTCGCAGTAGAGCAGAACTGGACCAACAAGGGAGGGTGCTACTCCGAGCTCGGTGATGAATTTCCTCAGCCACACCGCTTCTTTGGCAGCTTCTGATGCAGCAATATACTCCGCCTCGCATACTGAATCAGCCACAGTGTGCTGCTTGGAACTCTTCCAGCAGACAGCCCCACCATTAAGGGTAAAAATAAATCCTGACACACTCTTGCTATCATCTCGATCAGACTGAAAACTAGAGTCTGTAAACCCTATAAGTCTCAAGTTCAATTCACCATATATAAGCCACTGGTCCTTAGTATTTTTCAAATACTTCAGGATGGTTTTAACAACCTTCCAGTGATTCTCTCCTGGATCAGATTGGTATCTACTCACTACCCCTAGTGAGTATGCCACATCTGGTCGTGTACATGTCATGGCGTACATGATAGATCCCACTGTCGAAGCATATAGAATCCTACCCATACGCTCTCTCTCTTGAGGTGTTGTCGGATAATCCCTCTTCGAGAGAGAAATTCCATGGCCTATCGGTAGATAGCCTTTCTTGGAATTTTCCATGCTGAACCTTTTCAGCATAGTATCAATGTACGTGGACTGGGATAAGCCAAGCAACTTTTTGGATCTATCCCTATAGATCCTCATCCCTAGGATGTAGGAAGCTTCTCCCAAATCCTTCATGGAGAACTGTGACGATAGCCAAATCTTTATTCCCTGTAATGCAGGGACATCATTTCCGATTAAGAGAATGTCATCCACATACAATACAAGAAATACTACTGCTGGACCATTAGCCCACTTATAAATGCAGGGTTCTTCTCCGTTCTTAACGAAGCCATACGTTTTGATCGTCCTATCAAAACGTATGTTCCAACTCCGAGATGCCTGCTTAAGTTCATAAATGGACCTCTGTAGCTTGCACACCTTAGACTCATCTGTGGATGTGAACCCTTCAGGTTGTATCATATACACCTCTTCATCCAGCTCTCCGTTTAGGAAAGCTGTCTTCACATCCATCTGCCAGATTTCATAGTCCAGATGGGCAGCTATCGCAAGCATAATCCGAATGGATTTGAGCATTGCCACAGGAGAAAACGTCTCGTCATAGTCTATACCATAACGTTGACGATATCCCTTGGCAACCAGACGGGCTTTATAGGTCTCCACCTTTCCGTCTGCGCCCCTCTTCCTTTTGAAGACCCACTTACACCCTATGGGTTTTACTCCTTTGGGTGGGTCAACCAATGTCCACACATCGTTGACCTTCATGGACTCCATTTCGGATTTCATGGCCTCTAGCCATTTCTCAGAGTCAGGTCTCTGCATTGCATCCATGTAGGTGATCGGATCCTCATCGTTTTCATCAAGTTCGATAGGATCACCATCCCGGACCAAGAAACCATAATATCTGTCCGGTTGATGTGGTACTCTACCAGACCGCCTTAAGGGTGCTAAATCAATGGGCTCCGGATCTGATCTAATCAAATCCGGTTCAGGTTCAGTAACATGTGTCGGTTTTTCCACCCGTCGAACTTCGTCAAGTTCGACTTTAGAGGCAACAGTTCCTTCACTAAGGAACTCCTTTTCTAAAAAGATTGCCTTAAGGCTGACAAACACCTTTTGCTCATCAGCAAGGTAGAAATAATACCCTTTGGTCTCTTTTGGGTACCCTATAAAATTACACTTGTCAGACCTAGGTCCAAGCTTGTCTGTAATTAAACGTTTAACATAAGTCGGACACCCCCAAACCCTAAGGTGCGAGAGTACTGGCTTACGTCCTATCCATATCTCATATGGCATTTTGGCTACAGACTTACTCGAAACTCTATTTAGAAGGTAACAAGCCGATTCGAGCGCATATCCCCAGAGAGAGATCGGCAGACCAGCAAACCCCATCATGGATCGAACCATGTCTAACAGGGTCCGATTCCTCCTTTCAGACACACCATTATGCTGTGGTGTTCCAGGAGGAGTCCACTGAGAGAGAATCCCATTCTCCCCTAGATACGTCAGAAACTCATTGGAAAGGTATTCACCTCCTCGATCAGATCGAAGAGTTTTAATACACTTCCTAGTTTATTTTTCTACCTCATTTCGAAATAGTTTGAACATTTCAAATGATTCCGACTTATGCTTCATTAAATAGACATACCCATACCTAGATAGGTCGTCTGTGAAGGTTATAAAGTAAAAAAATCCATCTCTTGCACTTGAGCTCATGGGTCCACATACATCAGAATGTACCAGACCTAAGAGTTCACTGGCTCGCTCACCTTTTCCAGTAAAAGGTGACTTGGTCATCTTTCCAAGAAGACAGGACTCACAGGTTGGAAGTGATTCACAATCACTAACTTCAAGAATTCCTTCTTGAGCCAACCTGTTTATCCTTTTCTTATTGATATGACCTAGCCTACAGTGCCAAAGGTAGACTTCTGACACATTATCTATTCTAGAGCGTTTACCGAATTTTTGAACCACATTAACAGGCTGTGATAGTAAGTAAATTCCATTATTTAATTGTCCAACAAATATTGTAACACCATTCAAAATGATATTGCAAATATTTCCTTTTATTAAAAAATCATAACCGTACATGGCCAAAAGGCCTACAGAAATAATATTTAATAAAAAACTTGGACAATAGTGACATTCACTCAGAATTACATTACGAGAATTGATTACAAGACTCATGATTCCTAAAGCTAGAACTGGAACTTTGCTTCCATCTCCAACATTCAGGAACCTCTCGCCTTCATCAAATCTTCTACTGACCTGCAGACCCTGCATCGAATTATAAATATGATAAGGGCTTCCGGTATCCAATACCCAGGCAGTAGCATCACAAATCGAAAAGTTGCAGGGAGTTATCATATAATTACCTTGCTTCTTCTTTGGCCTGTTCGGGTCCAGGGAGGCAATGTATTGAGGACAGTTCCTCTTCCAATGCCCGTGCTTCTTGCAAAAGAAGCACTCCGCCTGGCTCTGGTCATGCTTGCGCTTCTTGGTCTGACCCCGTGCTACTGTCCCAGCATGAGATTGCACCTTCTTATTTTTTTTCTTCTTGTTCTTCTTCCCCTTCCCAAAGGGTTGACGACGAGAAGAAGACCCTCCCACTACATTCACCGACTCCTTATGGAGTTGGTGATCCTTCTCAAAGTTCTGCAGCAACCCCAACAATCTGTGGTAGTTTACTGCAGGCTTTGTCATTCGAAAATGAGTAAGGAATGGGAGGAAGGACTTGGGCAAGGAATTAAGGATCGCATCCTTACCGAGCTGCTCGTGCAGAGGAAAGCCCAATTTGCTTAGGCGCTCAATCATCTTGATCATATACAGTACATGATCAGTGACTGAGGCCCCATCCCTCATCCGAGCATTGAAAATAGCACAACTAGTTTTGTGCCTTTCAACGTCGTCAGGCGTGCCAAAGGAGTCGTTCAACATTTGAAGCATCTCCTGTGGCTGGGTGTTCTCAAACCTTCGGCTGAACTCGTCATTCATTGCTGCCAGCATAATACATCGAACGGTGGTGCAGTCATTGAGCCACTTCAAGTAAGTGTCTCGGATCGTTTTACTAGCGTTCGGAGCTGGCTCCTCAGGTGCTGGATCCGTTACTACATAAAGGATCCGTTCATGCTCAAGGACGATTTTCAATTTTCGATACCAGCTATCAAAATTGGGTCCCATGAGCTTGTCATTATCTAATAATGACCGGAGCGACAGGGTAGTGGCCATAGCTGCTTAAAGGAAAATGAGACCTCTATTAGTACATAAATTAATACTAAAGACTTGGACTTTAGTCTAAAGTTTTTTCCAATATTTTTACGAACTGGTAGCCTCATCCTCCAATTCGAGAAATTACTTTAATTCCTTAATGGGTACTAGAATCCACACAGACTATACACGAGCCCAACTTTGGTTGGTCAACCCATGTGCATCTATGGGTAGGTTCTTAACCAGTTGTTTCTCTAAACAACTTCTAGTAATTTATTTTGCCCCAGAACCTAATCAGTAGGCTTTGGCCTCCACTGAAAAGATCTGGTTAGGTCCAACCATTAACATGACTTAATTTAGTGAATCGGACCAATAAATGATCAGGCCCGACTTTGGCCGGCCAACCTAACCACCATCAGAAAGACTCAATCAAATTATCATATTATGAATAATAATTCTATTAGCCAATGAGCACCAGGCCTTTGGGCCTTCAATGATCATTGAACTAATGGACTTATTATCATTCACTTAATGGGAGGCTATGACTTAGTTATCATTATAACTTAATCATTTTAGGGACCTAATAATTTTGAGGATTTTATTAAAGAATAGTAGAGAAGAAATCATCCAGCCAATTTTAATCCTCCCACTGACTTCACCAAGTCAGATTAAAAAGGATTTAATTAAAGCTGGCATTAGGAGCACCTAAATCAGTCTTACTGATTTACCTAATGACATGGGTGAGCTCTAATCACCAAGTGATCTAATCAAAATCTAACTTACCAGATTGGCCAGGTAAGTGAGATCAGTGGTGGGGATTTGCCATTAACTCGTCAATGATCGAATCAATGCGAGTAGCTCCCGCTTAAGAACCACTGGTCAAAACTGCCAAACTTACCTTAGACACCAACCGGTTCATTAGTTTTAATTTTGATCAACTTAGTAAATAGAGCTCCACCGCGTAGCCATGAATTAAGTCCATCTTGGTCTAGTTAAAGATATGGACCCATTCAACTACAACTATTGAAGTTGAGTCTAGAGTATCCTTGACCTAATCTAATTGAACTTTTGATTAGATTTGACCAATTACTCCAATTAGTCCATTTTTTTAAACTAACCTTAGGTCTAACCCAATTATGGACCTAATTCATCTAACCCATTGACCCAAAAGTTTATGCAATTGTCTTAGGTCTTAATTCACAATTCTAGACCTACTAGACAACACTTAATTCTTTTAATTAAGTACTTGGGCTGATGGGTCAGGGTTTGGCATTTCGAAAACAATTTTCAAATTTGAAAGATTTTATTTTCTGTTCACCAAATATGTTAACTCATTTCACAAACGGGTCAGCACATTTCATAAACAGCAATTCTATTGCTCATTTCATAACAGAAAATAACTCAAAATAAATCATAAATTTTCTTTTAGATCTAATCTAACATATTCATGATAAATTTCTTAATTAAGTCCTTTCGCTGCTTCATCGGCATGGGATATAATTGCATCGGCACCCCTACCGCCATAGGAGACCCCATCGAATGGAAAGAGAGGGCCTTTAAACCCTACTTTTCTCCTATGACCGGACGGCCATGGCAACCAACCCAATTAGATTACTTGCTACTTGGATCAAGTATATCTAAATATACAAATTTCAAAATTTAAATTTTTGAATTTCAAATTTCAAATTTCAAATTTTAAATTTCAAATTTGAGATTTCAACCAAATTTCAAATTTTGAATTTTCAATCTTTGAATTTTAAATTTTGAATTTTGAATTTCAAATTTCAAATTTCGAATTTCAAATTTTAAATTTCAAATTTGAGATTTCAACCAAATTTCAAATTTCAAATTTTTAATTTTGAATTTTAAATTTTAAATTTCGAATTTCAAATTTCAAATTTCAAATTTGAGATTTCAACCAAATTTCAAATTTCAAATTTCAAATTTGAGATTTCAAATTTCGAATTTTGAATTTCAAATTTAAACTTATAGATTACACCTTAATCTACGCATGCATATGTATATCATATTCTAGAACCTGCTCTGATACCAATTGAAGCGAAAATTTAGTGCAGGGGCAAAATGGTAATTTTAAAACTTTTTCAAAATTACTATTTTACAGCGGAATTATTAATTAATCTCATTAATTAATACTAATTAACCCTACACTAGGATCTAAATATGATACTACAGCATGCATTTAAATTTGAAATTCAAATTTGAATCAGTAAGCGTTTTACAGTACTGTGTTCAGAACACATCACCTTTTGCGGGTAGTCGATCACTGCAATCTGATCACCGTCGGAGGGCTCTGATCATCACGTTGCAGCCACCCAACTGTCTGACCTCTGTGGATCATCCACACGAAGCTCCCGTCTGATCTGCTCCTCACGAATGCTAGTTCGTGATTTCACCCTTTTGATGGCAGATGTTGATCGAACTCCTTCGATCGATGTGTGCCGACTTCTTGGATGCTCTGGATCATCTGCACAGTTACTTGAGAGGCTGATGGATCTCTCTCTGAAATTTGGTGGACTCACGACACTCGTGGCACACCAATCTCACTTCCCGAACCCTAGGTAGAAACCCTAGGGTACACACCAAAAACCCTGCGCCCAATTTTCTCTCTTTTCTTTCTTTTTCTCTCGAAAGGTTTTGGACCTTCACCTTATGCAAAAGTCTTCCTCACGCCCCAAAGTTTCTCTCCTAATTTTTCTACGCACGTCCCACCTTTCTCCTCTTTTTAAAACAACGTCGAACGTGTCTTATCCGCGTGAGAGGATAAAGACAAGAGGTTACACATTTGAATTCAAATCAAATTTGAATTCAAACAAAAACCAACTTATCCCTATCCTTTTGGGCGTGAGAAGAGAAGGGGCGTGGCTCTTTGTGCGTGGAAAAAGTTTCATGAGAAACCTTTTCTCGTGTAAGTAATGTGGCGCACAAAATGGATAAGGATGAAAGGGCAAGTGATAAGTTATCCATTCAAATTCAAACATGCTTTGAATTTGAATGGCTAACTAATTATTTTATCCATCCATATGGCGCACAAATGAGGATGTGGGGAAGGGTTTTGCATGAGAAAAATTTCACGAGAAGTTTCTTCTTGTGAATTCAAATGGGTGCAAGGAAGTTGGGTGACGCAGGGAATTTAAAACAAGGTGGTTTGATTCAAATTGAGCCAACCTAGTTTAAAATAGGTTGAGCACAATTAGACCAAATTAAACCCAACATAATTAGGCTTAATAAAATTCTAATCAAATCAGGAATTAACTAAACCTAACCCCTGATCAAATCAGGGACTAAACCACCTTAGCGATTAGGTCAACATTTAACCTAATCGGGTCAATCCAAACTGAATCCAATTCAATTGGACTTGATCCAAAAATAATTACTCAATCAAATTGAGTTAATTAGTGATTAAATCACTAATTAAACCTCTCATAAATGTTGAGTCCAAATCCAATGGGCAATTAGGCATCAGAGACCATCGATATGAAACCCTGATCAAAGAGTTTAAATTTCAAATTCAAAATTCGAAATTCAAAATTTTGACCCCGGTACCCAAAATGTGTGGAACTCATGATTAGAGAATCCTAATTCTCAATCATAGAGTTCCAGATAGATAAGACTCATAATCAGCCATCAGATCAGAAAGGAACCTCTAATGTGTGTGACCCCGCAGGTTCGAACCTAAGCCGGTAGCACAGGAATCAATTTCTGTACTAATCGAAGTGACCATCTAGCAATGGTACCTGACGATCGGATAGGTCGAATAATCGCAATCGCAACATTCAGAACCTACGTGAATATGGTTACCGTATAATTCATCCCTTTTGACCCCTGTGTTTAGGATGACTCAGGGTTAAACTGTCAACCCTGATGATATCATCCGAATCGTGCTCAACTCAATTAGTCCTGTGACTCCTCACTAGGACTACCCTGGCCAAGGTTTTGCTAAATTGAAACACGACTGTACACAGCTCCTAAACTGGAGTGGTCAATCCCATCTTGACACACGCACCGACAAGTCAAGTACTTGACTACACCCAGCAACTTTCCGTCACTGAATTAGAAATCAGGTAGTCCAGTGCCTAAGTGCAGTGAGTTGCTTGCAAGTCACCGTGGCGGTCTCAGGTCGGAGGGACATTTATACCCATATCCCATCGGAGCAAATCTTGACAGCAGAAATAGCTCCGGAGTTGGTCACGTTCAGTGCAGATGTACCATTATATCTCACCTGTATGCCATACCAGTGTCTCCACACTCTTTGGTTATGAGGACAACCAACCCATATGGCACACAACGACCTATGCTCGATAAATATTATCATCCTTGGTAACAACGTATCATTTGGTCGCGAACATGTTTAAGGACTAAACGACAAATCCTCCTTTGTCGAGTCTAAATAGTCCTAAGGACTTCACCACAACACACGAGTTCATTAGAAGATGAAACATTTGTGATGAAAAAATACCAAAATAATTTTTATTTATTTATAATTCATGTACTAATACAAAAGGAGCACAACCGTCAACAGGCTGACGATTGGCTTTGGGACACTATTCCCAACACCATGGCCCTCACTGTAGCGCGCCACGTGGAGTCTACCGCAGGGAGTGGGGCGGCGTCCGTTGTCGCGACTCACCGGAGGATGGGAGAATCGTGCAGTATCCATTACAGAAGGTGGAGCAGGATCATGGGCATCATAGCGGTCTGCCAGGGAATAGTGGAGCCACGCAGGATCCATCGCAGAAGGTGGAGCAGAGTCGTGGCTGTTATAGCGGTCTGTCAGGGAATGATGGAGCTGCGCGGAATCTACCGTAGGAAGTGGAGCAGGATCGCGGTGGTTGCTGTGTCGCGCCTGGGAGTGTAGATCCATCGGCTGAAGTTCGACAGCGGTCGGAGCTGGCGACGGAGCCCGGCTCCCGTAGGAGTCCGGGCGGAGTCCCCCTTGCGGTTGAAGTCGTGGGTGGAGCCCGGCTCCCGTAGGAGTCTGGGAGGAGTCCTCCTGCAATTAAAGTCAGGTGCGAAGTCCAGCTCCCGTAGGAGTCCGAAAGGAGCTTGCCGGCAGTTGAAGTTGGTGACGGAGTCCGGCTCCCGTAGGAGTCCGGGCGGAGTCCTCCTTGAAGTTGGAGTTGTGGGTGGAGCCCGACTCCCGTAGGAGTCTGGGCGGAGTCCTCTCGAAGTTGAAGTTGTGGGTGGAGCTTGGCTCCTGTAAGAGTCCGGGCGGAGTCCTCCTGCAATTAAAGTCAGGTGCGAAGTCTGGCTCCCGTAGGAGTCTGGATGGAGCTTACCGGTAGTTGAAGTTGGCGATGAAACCCGGCTCACATCGGAGTCAGGGCGGAGTCCTCCTTGCGGTTGAAGTCGTGGGCGGAGTCCGGCTCCCGTAGAAGTCTGGGCGGAGTCCCCCTTGCGGTTGAAGTCGGGTGCGAAGTCCGGCTCTCATAGAAGTCCGGACGGAGCTTGCTGGCAATTGAAGTTGGTGACGGAGCCCGGCTCCCGTAGGAGTCCGGGCGGAGTCCTCCTTGAGGTTGGAGTTGTGGGCGGAGCCCGGCTCCCGTAGGAGTCCGGGCGGAGTCCTCTCGGAGTTGAAGTTGTGGGCGGAGCCCGGCTCCCGTAGGAGTCCGGGCGGAGTCCTCCTGCAATTAAAGTCTGGTGCGAAGTCCGGCTCCCGTAGGAGTCCAGACGGAGCTTACTGGTAGTTGAAGTTGGCGACGGAACCCGGCTCTCGTCGAAGTTCGGGCGGAGTCCTCCTTGTGGTTGAAGTCATGGGCGGAGCCGGGCTCCCGTAGGAGTCCGGGCGGAGTCCCCCTTGCAGTTGAAGTCGGGTGCGAAGTCCAGCTCCCGTAGAAATCCGGACGGAGCTTGCTGGCAGTTGAAGTTGGTGACGGAGCCCGACTCCTGTAGGAGTCCGGGTGGAGTCCTCCTTGAGGTTGGAGTTGTGGGCGGAGCCCGACTCCCGTAGGAGTTCGGGTGGAGTCCTCTCGGAGTTGAAGTTGTGGGCGGAGCCCAGCTCTCGTAGGAGTCCGAGCGGAGTCCCCCTTGCGGTTGAAGTCAGGTGTGAAGTCCGGCTCCCGTAGAAATCCAGACGGAGTCCTCCTTGCGGTTGAAGTCGTGGGCGGAGCCCGGCTCCCGTAGGAGTCCGGGTGGAGTCTCCCTTGCGGTTGAAGTCGGGCACGAAGTCCGGCTCCCGTAGAAGTCCGGACGGAGTCCTCCTTGCGATTGAAGTCGTGGGCGGAGCCCGGCTCCCGTAGGAGTCCGGGCAGAGTCCCCCTTGCGGTTGAAGTCGGGGGCGGAGCCCGGATCTCGTAGGAGTTCGGGCGGAGTCCCCCTTGCGGTTGAAGTCGGGTGCGAAGTCCGGCTCCCGTTGAAGTCCGGACGGAGTCCTCCTTGCGATTGAAGTCGTGGGCAGAGCCCGGCTCCCGTAGGAGTGCGGACGGAGTCCCCCTTGCGGTTGAAGTCGTGGGTGGAGCCCAACTCCCGTAGGAGTCCGGGCGGAGTCCCCCTTGTGGTTGAAGTCGGGTGCGAAGTCCGGCTCCCGTAGAAGTCCGGACGGAGCTTGCCAGCGGTTGAAGTTGGTGACGGAGCTTGGCTCCCGTAGGAGTCCGGGCGGAGTCCTCCTTGAGGTTGGAGTTGTGGGCGGAGTCCGGCTCCCATAGGAGTCCGGGTAGAGTCCTCTTGGAGTTGAAGTTGTGGGCGGAGCCCGGCTCCCGTAGGAGTCCAGGCGGAGTCCCCCTTGCGGTTGAAGTTGGGTGCGAAGTCTGGCTCCCGTAGAAATCCAGACGGAGTCCTCCTTGCGGTTGAAGTCGTGGGCGGAGCCCGGCTCCCATAGGAGTCCGGGCGGAGTCCTCTCGGAGTTGTGGACGGAGCCCGCAAGGGTTAATCCCGCCGAGAACTTCGGCCGTGGGTATTTTATACCCAACAATAAGTATATAGGCACGTATGAGAGGATTTGCGCTTGAGTTGACCCGCATCAAGTCAGATCACTCTCAAGTGGTAGGTTGGGTGGTCAGTCTCATTTAATCTCTATCCACTAAGGGCACGTCGACCCTCCAGATCGACCCCTTAGATATTGTTGCCACATTCATCTGCCACCCCTCCGACTGGCAACCCCTTTCTAGATCCTACTGAGTGTGCGCTGGCACATGGTCACCATAGGATGTGATGTAAACAATTACTATTGTTATTTTCTTCCATTTCATTTCTATAATGTGATGGCAAAAGTTATGTATATGTCATATACTGTGAAAATTTCTGTTTTCTTGGAAAAATGAAACATTGCATGATGTCGGTGGAAAATACTTGTTGCTAGCTTCAATGCTATCCTATGGAAAACTAAACTAGATGTAATCTAATTATTGAGCAAGAATTAAACTAAACCTAGAAGTAAGAATTGAAAATATATTTTAAAATTGAAATGCTAAAGGAAATATGGAACTAAACTACATGGGGGAAACTAGTCTTAGATAATATATAGTTGATAGATAGTTAGCATGGGGAAACTATATCCTAGCATAATTGGAATTGGAGACTATGTCCTGGATAATAGTGTACAGAGTTGGAAACCAATTAGGATTTTTCATATGGATGAGAACCAAAGGGTTGGCCATATAGGGTGACTTATGGATGCCCAAGGCCTGGTTCTATGTATGGAAGAACTATGGTTTGGCTACCAATCAAGAGAGAAACCAACCAAATAATGCGAGAAAGGAAAGCAAAAGGTCTCATCGAATCACAAAAGGTTTCAAGCATCTAATAGGCAAGTCCTACATCAATTGGGGCTAGTTTTCTCGCATGCAGGCCTAAAAAATCTTATCTTATGATGTCAGATGGGATCGTTAGAATATATAGAACCCCATGGCTAACAAAAAAGTACAAAAGTCTCATACAACAAACTAAAAAGCCTTAAATCATAGGATCTAGCTAAATTTAAATCAAATTGGTGAATATATGTTGTTAAATCCCAAAAAGATATTATGGATATACAAGATCACCTTTGAAAGAATAATGCCCTACAAGCCAATCACATATGTGATACGATAGAATATTTTTAGTATTTTATCTTCGAAACTCATGTATTTGATATTATTTATTAATAAAGTTAAACACTTTGATTCATTATATGCTGCATCTTATACTTGTTTAAGATTATAATGAACCCCATAGATTAGGACAATGATTTTAGGACCGTGATGAGATCATACCTGTGAGATCTAAATCTTTGATAGTCCTAATCTAAAATATTTTTAGTTGTTGGTTTATTGAGTTAGAGATCAATGATATCGGTAAGACTGGCATATCCTATGTATACTCGATGGAGAGGGTGGTTGATTTGACAACCACTTGTGTGTGACACTAATACAAGAATGTAGATGCTCATTAGAAAATGAGTTCACTGAATTGACCTATGAGAGAATATTTGATGGAGCCTTATTTGTGTGTCATTTGGTTGTTCTCTAGTAAGAGTTATGCAAGTAATCCTTAGATCTAAGATTACCATGGTACCTTGTGTACATGAATCCATATTTTAGATTATTCCTTAGCTTGATTCTCTGATCATTGTGTGGGATGTTTTGGATGTGGTGCAATGTGTATGGGATTATGAGTGGTCAATAAAAGATCGGTCACTCCTAATAAGGGGAGCGAACATCTTATGTGATCTCACAGGATGATGATTCGGAAAGTCTTTGGCCAAACAAGATGATAATTAGAAAGAAATTTTTAATGTATCATCATTTGAATCATCACTTTCTGATCGAGATATATATAGATAAGTATTTGAATTTGACGTGATTCCATATCTATAGCTCGTTTGAGATGTTGTATGACTGAAGGATTGAATTGCACGGTAACTTACCATTGAAAGATAATTTTGATATTTTCATCAAATTTTATCTCTTTCGGATAGTCATGACACATTGCTAGCTATCAATCTAAAATTATAAATTTACATGAATTAAAAAAATTTAATTAAAAAGAGTTCTAATTAATTGATACAAATGGACTGACCTAATCTAATCAGATTAGAGTTAAGTCAAGAGCCTGGATCCACTACTGGCTAGATTTCAAATCCAATGGGTCACACATTTTAAAATTTAATCTTGATTTGATTTAATTAAAATTTATTATAAATTTTATAGGTTAATTTGATATGCTAGTACATTGTGTTAACCTAAGTTTCTAATTAGGTTAAGTTTAAAGTGTTTGAGCTAGACCTAACCTAAAGCCTTGAACCTAATTGGATTAGATTGATTTCTTACCTTAACTTGGAAGAATTTTAGGTGAGAAAGGGGTCCTCCATGCCCCTTATCTGAGTCCATGCCGAAATATAAATGCCGCCCCATCTTAAATGGCGTTAATGAGAAGGTCGGAGTCCTTTTGCATTAAGCAACTTAACCACCTTAAATTCTCTCCCCTTTCCTTAAATGTCACATGCCAAAACTAAATGGAATTTATGGGCACAGAAGAGAAGGAGTCCTTCTATTTGAAGGCTCTTCTGTGCCAATAATTATCACATAGAGAATTGATCTCCATGTGAAGGAAGTGGAGCGCCAAGAGTTGGCACCCCTTGGGATATGTTGGTGCCCCTTCATTCCTTATATAAAGGGGGCACCACATATGGATTAGACCTTGATTTCCTGAGATTTTAGGTGTGTGATAAGATAGGAAAAGATTAAAAAAAAAATTAGAGAAAAAGACAAGAAAAAATAAGGGAGAAAATATAGAAAGAAGAGATGAGAGAAAAAAGGAAAGCAAGCGTTGCTTGTCCTAGGGTTTGATTTTTCTAAGTGTTAGAGTTTCAAATTAGTTTTGGATGATGAGATCTCTTGAGAAGAAGCTCTTGGCATGGTCTTAGTGGAGGAATTGAAGGCATACAGGTGGTGGTGCGATCGTTCCTTGTGAAGGAAGCCCGTAGTGTTCTTGTGAAGAAAATGCAGTAGCATTACATCGATTGGAAAGGACCTTGATCATTTTCTGTGTAGATCACCGTTGGAGGGCTTCTACTTTAGAATCTTGTAGAAACCATCTTGTTACATGACCATCTTTCTCAAGAAGTATGACTTTTGACTTATTGCATGCTTGACTGGTTTGAGTGGAGTCTACAAGATGATTCTAGGATTTGAGTTCCGGTCAGATAGTCTTAATTGTTAAAATTTTTTCTTATGCATGTTAAAAAAATTTAAAATTTATATTCTACTATGTGATCGATATCCAACAGTGGTATCAGAGTCACCCTTGTTAGATTCAATCAGATAGGTGCTATTGTTGTAGTATAGATTTGATCTGATTCATATGATGCCGAAATGTTCTATTGATTTTTTGCATCGATCTTAAAATCAAAAATTATTTTTGACCATGATTCAAATATGATTTGAAGTTTTAATTGTTAAATTTTGAATTTATCATTTTTAAAATTTTATGATTCATGGTAGATTGGTGCTTGAATCAATTTTATTAGGATGTGTTGGTGCAAAAATCCGCTTGCACCGGAGAAGCTGGAGTCGGGGAAGTCGCGGTCGCCGTCGGAACCTGCAAAGGAAGTCTAAACCGGAGGTGGGGTTGCTCCGGCAAGATCCTCCGACGCTCAAGTCAGTTCTCTGCCTCAACAAGAATGGAGTGCTCGAACGAAGAATTTAGCAGAATTTTTAGATGAAAGATTAGAGCTTATAGAATAACGTATCTGGGGTCCCCTTTTATAGGTGGAGGGGGCAGTAGTCTGATAGCGACATCCGTAACCGTTTGGCAGTGAGCTACCCTGGGTCAGGCGGAGTTTGCTGCGAAGAGTAGTGGAGTGGACCCGTGGCTATCACCGGGGTGTGCCACGTGGAGTCAGTTACGGGGAGTGGAGCGACGTTCGCTGTCGTGACTCGTTATGGAGTGGTGGAATCGCACAGGATCCGCCGTGGGGAGTGGAGCAGAATTGTGGCCGTTAATACGGCCTGTCGGGGAGTAATGGAGCCGCGTAGGGCCCACCGCAGGGAGTGGGGCCAAATCATGGCCGTTACTGTGGCCTGCCAGGGGGTCCAGACTTGTCGGCCGAAGTTCGGTTGGAGTCGGTAGTGAGGTCCGGTATCCGTAGGAGTTTGGGCGAGGTCTACCTGCAGTTGAAGTTAAAGGCGAAGTCTGGCTCCCGTAGGAGTCTGGTCAAGGCTTACCGGCAGCTGATGTTGAGGACGGAGCCCGGCTCCCGTAGGAGTCCGGGCGGAGTCTGCTTGCGGTTGAAATTGTTGGCGGAGTCCAGCTCCCGTAGGAGTCTGGATGAAGTCTGTCTGCAGCCGTTGGAGTCGAGGATGAAGCCCGGCTCCCGTAGGAGTCTGGGCGGAGTCTTTCTGCAATTAAAGTTAAAGGCGAAGTCTGGCTCCCGTAGGAGTCCGGACAAGGCTTACCGGCAGCTGATGTTGAGGACGGGGCCCGGCTCCCATAGGAGTCCGAGCGGAATCTACTTGCGGTTGAAATTGTTAGTGAAGTCTGGCTCCCATAGGAGTCCGGACGAAGTCTGTCTGCAGCCGTTCGAGTCGAGGACGAAGTCGGGCTCCCGTAGGAGTCCGGGCGGAGTCTTTCTGCAATTAAAGTTAAAGGCGAAGTCCGGCTCCCATAGGAGTCCGGACAAGGCTTACCGGCAGCTGATGTTGAGGACGGGGCCCGGCTCCCGTAGGAGTCCGGGCGGAGTCTACTTGCGGTTGAAATTGTTGGTGGAGTCTGGCTCCCATAGGAGTCCGGACGAAGTCTGTCTGCAGCCGTTGGAGTCGAGGATGAAGCCCGGCTCCCGTAGGAGTCCGGGCGGAGTCTTTCTGCAATTAAAGTTAAAGGCGAAGTTCGGCTCCCGTAGGAGTCCGGACAAGGCTTACCGACAGCTGATGTTGAGGACGGAGCCCGGCTCCCGTAGGAGTCCGGGCGGAGTCTACTTGCGGTTGAAATTGTTGGCGGAGTCCGGCTCCCGTAGGAGTCCGGACGAAGTCTGTCTGCAGCCGTTGGCATTGGCGCCCCGTAGGAGTCCGGGCTGACCTCCTGGAGCTGATCCTGCTGAGGACTTCAGCCGTGGACATTTTATACCCAACCGGATGTATTATTTCTAGCCTATTTGCTGACTTGGTCAAACCTAATTTGATTAGAGTTTGGATGTTGATTCAATTTGTTGACCTAAGTCAATTTTGACATGTGAATTAGACCAAATGGTTGGGTCCAAATTATTGTCAAATGGTATTGGCTCAAATGTTGAATGCACCCTACATGATTTTTGTTATCATGTTTTTGGCATAAGCATATGAATGATATTACAACTTGAATATCATGGTTTATAACATGATATGATGCATAAAAATTGTTTTCCTTCTTATGATATGCAATTTTACATATGATGTAAATTGTTAGGATGTGTTAGAGACTAGTTTAAAATTCTTAATTAAAAATCATATTAAGTTGTAGCATCGAGATTCACTTACTAACCGAAGGTCGGATTCATTGATCAGTTGGTGTCTAGGCAAGTATCAAAAGTGGTTATTTAATTAGGTCCATTTGCTTATTTGGCCAAGTTTTTTGTATCTAAAGAAAGCATTGGGGAGCCTCCCACCAACTTACCTGGCCAGTCTAGTCTATTGAGTTTCGAGTTTGGATTGCTTAGTGATGTAGATACTACATGTGCCTTCCTTCATGCTAAGCCAATAGCATGTCAAGAATTATAGTAAATTTGTTGTACAACCACAAAGCTTACTATGGAGATTGATGTGAGATTATCTTAGTACATATTTGATTGTTACAGTATTTTAGATATGTTGCTTTGTTATGCAACTACAAGGACAACATTATTCAGATATGACTATATAAAAATGAAAGATCTAACTTAACTAAAATATTATAGTTTGTTGTGCAACCACAAAGCTATGAATATTTTAGAGGTAGAAAGATGTTGAGAGTTGCATGAGAGGCAATTAGAAAAGAGTTTCCTACTTTTGAACTCATGAAGATTTGTTATGCGACCACAAGATCTTTTGTGAAAAATTAGGATCTCAACCCCACTAAGAAAATCAATAAAATTTTTTGTTTATCATAGGAGAGGGCTATAATATTCGATAAATAGTGGGAGTAACAATTAGATAAAAGATCTAATCTAGTTATGCATGTCATCATGAGTTGTCCACTTATATTGGTTTCTTATTATTATAGATTAATCTATATAATGGCATCCTCACTTTTACTATATGGCATGCTTGATGCCAACAAATTGACCGGACTCAATTATGTGGACTGATTGAGGAATCTGAGAATTATTTTCACACAGGAGAAAATCTTCTACATTTTGGATACCCCTGCACCTGATACGATCGGTGAAGATGCTACTGAAGAGGAAAGGACCACATACAAGATGTGGCAAGATGATAGTGTAACTGTCAAATATGTCATGTTTGCCTCTATAAGCAATGAGCTTCAGAGGCAACATGAAGGCATGGATGTTCCTTCTTTACTCCTTAATCTAAAGGAGTTATATGGAGAGCAAAGTCGGACTGCTAGATATGAGATATTTAAGTAGTTATTCCGTACCAGGATGAGTGAAGGTATGTCCGTGCAGACCCATGTCCTGAAAATGATTGATCTGATCACTCATCTGGGATAGTTGAATTTTGTAATGGATGGTGAGCTTAGTCAGGATTTGATCCTGCAATCACTCCCTGATTTTTTCTCATAGTTTATCATAAACTATCATATAAATAAACTGAACACTAGCCTGTCTGAGTTGTTGAATATACTTAAGACAACAGAGAGCCATTTCAAGGGTGATAAGGCTCCTGTTCTTCTTATAGATAAGATCTCCAAGAAGAAAGGCAAGAAGGGTTCTAAGAAAAAATTGAACTCTAAAGCTAGCATCTCGAAGAAGAAGGCAAAAATTTTTTTTGCCAAGGGTACCTGTAATCAATGTGGCAAAGAAGGTTACTGGAAGAGGAACTGCAAAGAGCACCTTGCAAGTTTAAAGCACAAGGAAGTAAGTGTTGCTAAAGATTTGTATATGATATAAATAAATTTATCATTAAGTACTTCAACTTTAGATTCTTAGATATTAGATACCGCTTGTGGTTTATAACTTTGCAAATCATTGTAGAGTTTGTTGGACATAAGGAGTCTGAATAAAGGTGACTTCATGCTGTTCGATATTAGTGGAGAGTCCATCTAGGCCAAAGCTGTAGAAACCAAGCCAGTGAAGTTGCCTTTGAGTAAAAATTTAGAATTGAAGGACTATTATTATGTCCCTAACATTATTAGAAATATTATTTTTGTACCTATGTTACTGGAACAAGATTTTGAAATAAAAGAAAAGCGTAATAGTTGCTCTGTTTATTTTTCTAATGAATGTTATAGAAATACTTTTATAGATAATGATTTTTAATTCTAGTCATTTAATAATAATATTCTTCATGTTAATCAAATAAAGAAAAGAAAGAGAGAAGATGTGAATGCCACATACCTCTGGTACTACCGACTTGGTCATATCAATGAGTCAAGGATTAACAAATTATACAAAAAAATATTTTTTGATCCTTATGATTTTGAATCATATGAAACTTATGAATCTTGTCTTATAGGTAAGATGACCAAGACTCTATTTACTGGATATGGAGATAGGATGAGTGACATTTTGGACTTTGTACATACTGATGTTTGTGGTCCAATATCGACTTAGGCTAGCGGTGGATACACCTATTTCATCATATTTACTGATAATTTATCTAGGTTTGGATATGTATATTTATTGAAATATAAATTCAAAATTTTTGATAAATTTAAAGAGTACCAAGGAATGGTTGAGAAATAAACTGATAAGAGTATCAAAACTCTTTGATCTGATCAAGGAGGTGACTACTTAACTAGTAAGTTTCTTGATCACTTAAGAGAAAATAAAATTCTCTCTCAATGGACTCTTTTCTACACTCTACAATTAAATAATATTGCAGAAAGAAAGAATTATACTTTATTAGATATGGTGCGATCCATGATATGCTTCACAGATCTTCTGATCTCTTTCTGGAGTTATGCCCTAGAGACTGCCGCACATATTTTAAATAGAGTACCTTGTAAATCTATACCTAGTACTCCATATGAGAAATGGAGAAGTAGAAAGCTTAATCTTAAGTATCTTAAGATTTGGGGCTGTCCTGTTTATGTCAAGAATACTAAAGAACATAAACTAAGTGCTAGATTGGATAAATATAAGTTTGTAGGTTATCCTAAGGAGAGTATAAGATACTACTTCTACCACCTTACTCAACAAAAGGTATTTGTTAGTAGGCATGCCACTTTCTTAGAGAAATAGTTCATCCAAGAAGGGGACAATGGAAGGACAATTAAACTTGAAGAAGTTCAAGACCTACAGTCTATCCAGAAGCAATATGTAGAGAGTCCACAAGTTGATCCTCAACCTGATGTGCCCATTATTGAGGCACAGCCATAATACACACCTCTTCTTCGAAGGTCAAGTAGAGTATATAATGTACCACTCAAGTATGGATTTATCATTGAGAATGATAACTCATCATACATTATTGAGAATGATGATCCCATAACCTATTCGAAAGTAGTCATAAGTAGTGACTTTGACAGATGGCTTAAACCCACAAAATTCGAAATAAACTCCATGTATGCCAACCAAGTTTGGACTCTGGTTGATGCACCTTAGGGTGTGATCCCAATAGGCTACAAATGGGTCTTCAAGAAGAAGATTGGAGCAGATGGTCAGATAAAGACCTATAAGGCCAGCCTAGTAGTAAAAGATTTCAGACAAAGGCAAGGTGTTGACTATGAAGAACCTTTTCACCTGTAGCCATGCTCAAGTCTATTCGGATTATGCTTGTTATAGCTGCATATTATAACTATGAGATCTAGTAGATGGATGCCAAGACTTCTTTCCTCAATAGAAACTTTGAGGAAGAAGTCTATATGACTCAGTCAGAGGAGTTTGTCTCCAGTAGGAGGACAAATTAGGTATACAAGCTAAAAAAATCAATTTATGGATTAAAGTAGGCATCGATGAGTTGGAATATCGATGAGACATTTAAATCATTTGATTTTATCAAAAATATGGATGAACCATGTATGTATAAGAAGATAAGTGAGAGTGTCATTGTCTTTTTGGTCTTGTATGTGGATGACATACTGCTAATTGAGAATGATATCCTTATATTGCAATCGATCAAAATATGGCAATCTCAAAAGTTTTTCATGAAAGACTTGGGTGAAGCATCCTATATACTTGGTAAAAAGATCTATAGGGATAGATCGAAAAGAATGCTTGGTTTGTCCCAGTCTAGGTACATAGATCTTGTGTTGAAAAGGTTCAATATAGAGAGAAGTAAAAGAGATTACTTATCCATGAATCATGGCATACAACTCTTTAAGAAGATGTCTCCTACTACACCTGAAGAAAGAAATAGAATGAGTTTTATTCCTTATGCTTCAGCTATAGAATGAATTATATATGTTATGCTATGTACCAGGCCTGATGTGGTTTATGCCTTGGGCATTGTGAGTAGATTCAGGTAGATCCAGTGTAGGATCATTGAAAAGCTGTGAAAAATATTTTTAAGTACTTGAGAAGGACTAGAGATATTTTTCTTATATATAATGGATCTAATTTAAAACTAGAAGACTTTATTGATTCTAGTTTTCAATTTGATTCAGATGATAGCAAATTTATATATGGGTATATGGTCACCCTGTATGGTGGTGCAGTGAGTTGGAAAAATTTCAAATAGCAAACTATTACTGAATCAGTCACTGAAGTCGAGTATACAGCTGCTAGTGAGACTGCTGGGGAGGCTATCTGGATGAAGAAGTTTATTTCAAAGTTGGGTGTGGTTTCTAGAATTGAACAATCAGTGCCTTTTTATTGCGACAATACTGGGGTAGTTGCTCAAGCTAAGGAACCGAGGTCTCATCACAAATCCAAGTACATCCTAAGATGGTTCCACCTCATTCAGGAGATAGTCAAAAGATGCGATGTGATCGTTAAGTGAGTTGGCACCATGAACAATATAGTAGACCCATTCACTAAGGTCTTATCATTGCAGCAGTACTTTGATGCCACCTAGATTTCATGGGCATCAAGTATAGAGGTGATTGATTTTAGTGTAAGTGGGAGATTAAAAGAATAATACCCTACAAGCCAATCACATATGTGATAAGATGGGATATTTTTCTATATTTTATCTTTCAAACTCATGTATTTGACATTATTTATTAATAAAGTTAAGCACTTTGATTCATTATATGCTGCATCTTATACTTGTTTAAGATTATAGTGAACTCCATAATTAAGATAATAATTTTAGGATCATGATGAGATCTTGCCAGTGGACCTAAATTCTTGATAGTCCTTATCTAAAATATTCTCAGATATTGGTTCATTGAGTCAGGGATCAATGATATCGGTAAGACTGGCACATCCTATGTATGCTCGATAGAGAGGATAGTTGATCTCACAACCACTTGTGTGTGACCCTAATATAAAGATGTAGTTGCTCATTAGATAATGAGTTTACTGAATTGACTTATGAGAGAACATCTGATGGAGCTTTATTTACATATCAGCTGGTAGTTCTCTAGTGGGAGTTGTGCAAGTGATCCTTAGACCTGAGATCATCATGGTATCTTGTTTACATGAATCCATATTTTGGATCATTCTTTAGCTTGGTTCTCTGATCCTTATGTGGGATGTTCTGAATATGGTGCAGTGTGCATGGAGGTTGTGAGTGGTCAATAAGAGGTCGGTCACTCCTAATAAGGGGAGCGAATATCCTATGTGATCTCGCAAGATGATGATTCGAAAAGTCTTTGACCAAAGCAGGATGATAATTAGAAAAGAGTTTTTAATATATTATCATCTGAATTATCATCTTCTGATCGAGATATATATAGATAAGTATTTGAGTTTGACATGATTCCTGTTGGTGCAAAAATCTGCTTGCGCCGGAGAAGCTGGAGTCGGGGAAGCCGCGGTCGCCGCCGGGACCTGCAAAGAAAGTCTAAATCGGAGGTGGGGTTGTTCCGGCAAGACCCTCCGACGCTCAAGTCAGTTCTCTGCCTCAACAAGAATGGAGTGCTCGAACGGAGAATTTAGCAGAGTTTTGAGATAAGGAATGAGCTTAGAGAATAACGTATCTGGGTCCTCCTTTTATAGGTGGAGGAGGCAACGGATTGGTGGCGATGTTTGTAACCGTCTGGTAGTGGGCCGCCCATGGTCAGGGGAATTGATTGCGAAGGATAGTGGAGTAGACACGTGGCTATTGTTACGGCCTGCCACGTAGAGCCAGTTGCAGGTAGTGAAGCGGCGTCCGTTGCCGCTAGCTGTCAGGGAGTAGTGGAGTCGTGCAGCACCTGCCGCAGGGAGTGGAGCAGAATCGTGGCCGTTGACACAGCCTGTCAGAGAGTAATGGGTCCGCCGCAGGGGGTGATGGAGCCGCACGGAATCTGCTACAGGAAGTGGAACAGGATCACGGTTGTTATTGTGATCTGCCAGGGGGTGCGGATCTGTTGATCGAGGCTCGGCAGCGGTCGGAGTTGGGGACGAGGCCCAGTCTTCGTAGGAGTCCGGGTAGAGTCTTCCTGCAATATAAGTCAGGTGCGAAGTCCGGCTCCCGTAGGAGTCCAGATGGAGTTTACCAGCAGCTGATATTGAAGGTGGAGCTCGGCCCCCGTAGGAGTCCGGGAGGAGCCGTGTTGCTCGAAGTCGAAGGCGGAGCCCGGCTTCCGTAGGAGTCCGGGCGGAGCCGTGCTGCTCGAAGTCGAAGGTGGAGCCCAGCTCCCGTAGGAGTCCGGGCGGAGCCGTGCTGCTCGAAGTCGAAGGCAGAGCCCGGCTCCCGTAGGAGTCCGGACGGAGCCGTGCTGCTCGAAGTCGAAGGCGGAGCCCGGCTCCCGTAGGAGTCCGGCGGAGCCGTGCTGCTCGAAGTCGAAGGCGGAGCCCGGCTCCCGTAGGAGTCCGGGCGGAGCTGTGCTGTTGTCGATGTCGGTGGTGGAGCTCGGCTCCCGTAGGAGCCCGGGCAGAGTTGTGCTGCTCGAAGTCGAAGGTGGAGCCCGACTCCCGTAGGAGTCTGGGCGGAGCCGTGCTGCTCGAAGTCGAAGGCGGAGCCCGGCTCCCGTAGGAGTCCGGGAGGAGCCGTGCTGCTCGAAGTCGAAGGCGGAGCCCGACTCCTGTAGGAGTCCGGGCGGAGCCGTGCTGCTCGAAGTCGAAGGCGGAGCCCGGCTCCCGTAGGAGTCCGGGCGGAGCTGTGCTGCTCGAAGTCGAAGGCGGAGCCCGGCTCCCGTAGGAGTCTGGGCGGAGCTGTGCTGCTCGAAGTCGAAGGCGGAGCCCGGCTCCCGTAGGAGTCCGGGCGGAGCCGTGCTGCTCGAAGTCGACGGCGGAGCCCGGCTCCCGTAGGAGTCTGGGCGGAGCCGTGCTGCTTGAAGTCGAAGGTGGAGCCCGACTCCCGTAGGAGTCCGGGCGGAGCCGTGCTGCTCGAAGTCGAAGGCAGAATCCGGCTCCCGTAGGAGTCCGAGCGGAGCTGTGCTGCTCGAAGTCGAAGGCGGAGCCCGGCTCCCGTAGGAGTCCGGGCGGAGCCGTGTTGCTCGAAGTCGAAGGCGGAGCCCGGCTCCCGTAGGAGTCCGGGCGGAGCTGTGCTGTTGTCGATGTCGGTGGTGGAGCCCGGCTCCCGTAGGAGCCCGGGCGGAGCTGTGCTGTTCCGTCGTTGATTCCGCTGGTTTCGACTGTGGGTATTCTATACCCAACACTAGCCCCCCTACTTCCGAGTTTGGATTTCAAATGAAGGAAGTACAGAGAGAGAGATGGGTACAGCCGGAACTGTCCCTTCGAATCCTACGCACTGCTGCCTCTAGATATTTTGGTATTTAATGTGTGTACGTCAGAGCCCGCTTTTCGGTGAAGGTGACCTGAAGAGTTTTTTCGGAACCCCCGTTGAAACGCGATCCCAAGCACCATGCCACGAGAATTGTGAGCGGTCAACCTTCGATAGCAATGAAGGGGATAAGCGCGACACGTGGCACACACCAACTGGCCCAAGAATACTCGCCGCCATAACTGCGCTAGGATCCGTCGGCTATTTAAACCCCTCTGTCCCTTCACGGCTTCATCCTGGCGCTTTTCTTTCGTCTGAGAGTCTTGCCTCTCTCGCACCAGTCCTTGCCCCCTTCAGCCCCCCCCCCAATTCTTTTCTGAGGGTTTCCACACCATGTCCTCTACCCTGGAGGCTGTTCTTGAGGGGATTTTAGGGCTTGGAGGAAGGTGAGGAGGAGAATGGCGTCCGGTGAGAATCTCCGTCGTTTCAAAGGGGCCCGGGGAAGAATTCCTTCAACAACAGGGGTTTAGTAATGGGGGCTGTCGGCGAAGTTATTCTGCCCGCGAATTTCGGAGTAGCAAGGCGGGGTGACACCGGTCAAGAGGCAGAGCTGCCGTCATAAGCCATGATGGGATCCTTAACGCCGTCGGAGCTGAGGGACCGGAGGCGGTCGGCGTCGACGGTGGGGCAGTGGAACTTGTTGCGGGGACGGTGGAAGTAGCGCATGCCGACCCTGTCGGAGCATTTTGGGTGGTGGCTGTTGTGGGGCATTCGGAGATGAGGCACATCTCTGGCGTCGCTGCCGCTTCCGAGGTGACTCCGATTCTTCTTGAAACAGGTCTTCGCTACTGCCGCCGTTGCCCTTACCGTCTCCGGAGATCTATCCCACCCTTTTCCCGCTAGGGTTGGGACTTCGGAGACAGAATGAGGCGAGATGGGGCGAGAGCTGTTACACGCACTGGAGAACACGACTGAGAAGGATAGAGATGGAGAGAGGAGCTCGTAGCTCGGAGCGGCCTCCGGTTCGTCCTGCCCGAACCGTGCTTGCGAGACTTGCGATGACGTGTATCTTCTCTTCTTTTTTTTTTTTTTTTTTTCTGACCCACCGGGTCCTGTGACGTATACTCCTGTTAAATGAAAAAGAGATTTTGTTACCTCGTCCGTATCTCGCATAAAATAGTTGTCTGTCGAACTTCTTCATTTTCCTCTTTCTTCCTTCTCCTCTTCTTTTCTTTTTCACGTTGTCCCAAGGTCATTGACGAACTCTTCTGTTCATGTGGGGTTGTCGTTTGCCGAGCTCCTTTTCGGCCTTTATGCCGTTCGAAGATACCTGATTGTTATTCCATCGATGGCTGCAGGTTCGCTTGGGGCCCTTCAGGCCCGAAGTCCCTCCTAGGGCTTGGATTTGGGGGTTCAAGCTTCCGTTGCCTTCGGGCACTGTTTGCTTTCCTTTTTTGCTTGGATTTTCTCCGCTGAAGTCGGAGCTAAGTTCGGCTCCCTTGGTAGCCCGAACCGGCTCTCGTAGGAGTCAGGGCAAAGTTTTCCTGCAATCAAAGTCATAGGCAAAGTCCGGCTTCCGTAGAAGTCCGGGCGGGGTTGTCCTGTAGCTAATATCGGCGATGGAGCCCGGCTCCCGTAGGAGTTCGGGTGAAGTCTTCCTTGGCGTCGCGGACGGAACCCGGCCTCAGTAGGAGTCCAGGTGGAATCTTTTTTGTTGTTGAAACCCGGCTCCCGTAGGAGTCCGGGAGAAGTCTTCTTTGTCGTTAGAACCCGGCTCCCGTAGGAGTCCGGGGGAAGTCTTCTTTGTCGTTGGAACCCGGCTCCCGTAGGAGTCCGGGGGAAGTCTTCTTTGTCATTGGAACCCAGCTCCCGTAGGAGTCCGGGGGAAGTCTTCTTTGTCGTTGGAACCCGGCTCCCGTAGGAGTCTGGGGGAAGTCTTCTTTGTCGTTGGAACCCGGCTCCCGTAGGAGTTCGGACCTTTCATTTTGCTTGAGCCGGCATGAGGTCCTCACGTTACCAGCCTGGCTGGCAGGGGCACTTTGGGGCGCTGTGGGGTCTCTTCCCCATCCGGTCTAAAAGAACCGGGTCTTTGAGTCAGGACGAGGTTCTCCTCCTGTTCCTGACACGGCTGTGGGGGCACATTGGGGCGTTGTAAGGCCTCTCCCCCCATCCGGTCTAAAGGAACCGGGCCTTCGACTTTGCTCAAGTTAGGGCGAGGTTCTCCTCCTGTCCCTAACAGGGCTGTGGGGGCACATATGGGCGTTGCGAGGCCTCTCCCCCCATCCGGTCTAAAAGAACCGGGCCTTCGACTTTGCTCAAGTTAGGGCGAGGTTCTCCTCCTGTCCCTAACAGGACTGTGGGGACACATATGGCGTTGCGAGGCCTCTCCCCCATCCGATCTAAAAGAACCGGGCCTTCGACTTTATGAGATTGCCCTACAGTCTGCTTGAATTATCCCAAGACATATGGGCACGCATTTTTTGATTAAGACGAAATTACTCGTAGTACATCCGTAAGTTTTCTGAGCTCCATGGTCGTGGGAGGTCGGCTCCTCCGAGCTCCTTAAGATAATAAGTGCCAGGCCGAACTACTTCCTTGACCTCGTAAGGTCCTTCCCAGTTTGGGGCAAGTTTCCCCTGGCCCTGTGGTTGCGAGACAGCAGCTCGTCGGAGCACTAGGTCTCCTGCTTTAAATGCCTTGTTCTTGACTCGGGCATTGTAATATCGGGCAACTTTCTGTCTGTAGGCTGCCATTCGAACCTGAGCAATCTCCCGCCTTTCTTCCAGCAGGTCGAGGTTGGCTCTGAGACTTTGTGCGTTTTGGGGTTCGTCGAATGCCAGGACTCGTGCCGACGGGAGTTTAAGCTCGATCGGGATGACGGCTTCCGTACCAAAGGCTAAAGCAAAGGGGTCTCCCCTGTAGGCAACCTCTGGGTGGTTTGATACGCCCATAGCACATGATAAAGTTCGTCCGCCCAAGTTCCTTTTGCTTTTTCGAGCCTTGTCTTAATCTCCTGCAAAAGGGTTCTGTTAGTTACCTCAGCTTCACTGTTCGCCTGAGGATGGGCCACTGATGTGAAGTTGTGGGAGATGTTTAGATCTTCATAGAATTCAGTGAATCTGGTCCCGCGAATTGCCGTCCATTATCAGTGATTAGGGTTCTAGGCAAACCGAACCTGCATACGATCGATTTCCAGACGAAATCCTATACTTTCGCTTCTGTGATTTTGCTAGTGGCTCGGCCTCGACCCATTTGGTGAAGTAGTCGATCGCTACAAGGAGAAACTTCCTTTGACCGGACGCCATGGGAAAGGGGCCAAGAATATCCATCCCCCACTGTGCGAAAGGCCATGGGGCACTCAAGGGTGTAGCTCGGTAGCAGTTGTCTCTGGATGTTGGCGTATCTCTGGCATCGATCACACTTTTTGACATATTCGATCGAATCATTATGCATTGCTGCCAGTAATACCCTTGGCGAGTAGCTTGTGGGATAAAGATCTGGCACCCAAATGGCTCCGCAGCTCCCTCGTGTACTTCCCGTAAAGCGTAGTCAGCTTCTGAGGCCAGAGACACCTTAAAAGGGCAAGGAGTATGATCTTTTATACAATTTGCCCTCATAAAGGATGTACCGGGAGGCTTGATTCGGAGTTTCCGGGCCTCTTTCGCGTCCTGGGGAGAATCCCATCTTTAAGGTAGGTGTCAGTGGGTCGACCCACTGGGCTCATGGTCGATCTCCATTACGGCCACGGCTCTTCCGTACTCGGATGTTTTAAAACTTCAAAGAGGACGCCTTTGGGCAGTTCGGCCGGAGCCCGATGTCGCCAGTTTGAAGAGAAGATCGGCCCTGATATTCTCCGACCTTGGAATTTGCCTGATGTCGAAACTGCTAAAGTAGGGGTGAACTCCTTCACCTTCTCAAGATATTTGGCCATGCTGTCCTCCCGTGCTTCATAGCTCCCGCTGACTTGCCCCACCACAAGTTGGGAGTCGCTGTGCACCCGGAGTTGACCTATTCCGAGCTCTTTGGCGGACCCTTAATCCTGCAATCAGAGCTTCATATTCCGCTCCGTTGTTTGTTGCGGGAACTCGAAACGCAAGCGTACTCCACGACGACTCCCTCCGGCTGACCAAGATCAATCCTGCACCCGTGCCCCCATGTGGAAGATCCATCCACATAGAGGGTCCAAAGCAATCGGAGGACTGACTTCTTTGTTGGGGAGTTCGGTTGATCTTCAGGTCGTCAACTTTGCTCTGCTCGGGTTCGCCTCCTCGGGATAGTGCACTCTACTATGAAATCTGCCAATATTGGGCCTTTATTGCTGGTCTAGGTTTGTAGTTGATGTCGAATTCTGTAAGCTCGATTATCCATTTCGCCATTCTTCCAGAGGTATCAGCTCGGTGCAAAACCGCCTTGATCGGGTTGATCGGTGAGTAGCGTCACCGCGTGCCCTGAAAGTAAGGTCGGAGTCTCCGAGCTGCAATCAACAAGGCGTAGGTCAGTTTTCTAATTTGGTATACCTGGTCTCGGTGTCCCTCAGCGCACGGCTAATGTAGTAGACCGGCCGCTGGACTTTCATTTCTTCTTTGACAAGGACAGCTGCGAGGGCTGTGGGAGAGACTGCCAGGTACAAAAATAGTTCCTCCCCAGGTTCGGGCTTCGCCAGCAGTGGGGGACTAAGGTAAGCCTTTTAATTCTTCGAATGCCTGTTGGCATCAGAGGTCCAACAGAAGTTCTTCGACTGCTTGAGGGTTTGGAAAAGGGCAAACATCGTTCGGCCGACCTCGCGACAAAGCGATTAAGAGCCACAATCCCTCCCCGTGAGGCACTGAACCTCCTTGATCGACCTTGGGGCGG
>NC_026000.2:109942515-110094874 GCF_000442705.2 Elaeis guineensis | reverse complement strand
GAGGTGCTCAAGAGTTGGGCGTCCCTTAACTTGCCATGTTTGGATAAGCCTTGACTAGGTGTTTGACCTAGACAAGGACTCTATCATATCTCTCTATATAAGACGTGTTTCTCTGTAAATTTTAGGAGAAGTCAAACTTGAGAGACTTTGCGCATCCAAAAATCAGAGAGAAATACCTTTGGGTCTGGAGATATAAAAGAGCACGTTTGGGTGTCTAGAGAGAAAAATGTGAAGAGAAGAGGGTCTTCTTCTAGGGTTTTTGTTTTTATATCTTTTTCCCTCCATCTTGAGTTTCTGAGAGGCATCTCAGATCTGAAACTCCTCCTTCTACTTTCCATCTTTGGAAGAGTTCAAATTAAGAAGAAGGAGGCACCTGATCAACCATCAAAGAAGGATCAGCGCAGTACTAGCATACTGTGCTGATTTCCTGAAAGCAGGACTTCTGATCGAGATTCGTGGCCTCGTGTGGACGACTCCTAGAGGTCGGACGCATGTGTGGCTTGCAACATCATCCTTAAGCCCGGATCAGCAAGGTTAGAGCATCTAACTTGCAAGGTAATAGATCTGATCTATTATTTAATACATACATTAGATGTGGTATAAAAACATGTTGATATGATCAACATGTAGTTCATGCTATATTTATATATTTTAATTTTGATTTAATGCTATGTAATAATCATATAATAGGATCTTAGATCTAGGAATTCTCTGATTTTAGAAAATAAATTTTGATTTATTTTAGTCTTCCGCTGTATGATCTTGAAAAAATTTTAAGATCTAACCCTGAAACCCTAGATCTGGTTCCAACAATTGGTATCAGAGCCCAGGTTCTTTATTACATGATTATTTATATATGCTTAGATTATTTCTTAGATTAGATCTAATTTATAATCTGATTATTAAATCTGAAATTAAAATTTTAGATCAATCACAAACTGCAAGGTTGTCCTGCTGTAAGGTTTATCCCTTACAGTGCAAAGGTTGTCCTAGTTTGTGTAGATCTATCTTTAATCATAAATTTGTTAGATATGATCTAGATTAAATTTATGATTTATTAGATTTAAAAGATGTTTAAATCTGAAATAAAATCTCTTTGTTAATAATTTTTATGCAAAGAAATTGTTTAAGGTTGAAATTATTTCAATTACATGAACCTGTTTAGATTAGATCTAAAGTAGTTTCATATTTATTTCACTTGTATCTTGATTATGAATCAAATATGCAATATGGTTGGTAGAATCATATTGTAAAATTATTTTATAAATATGAAAATTATTTTTTGAAAAGCCAAACCCAACCCTCAGCCCAAAACTTAATTAAGAATTAAGAAGTTATTTGATTAGGTTCTAGGATTGTGAATTGAAGAACCTAAGACACAAATCATAACACATTGGGTTAATGGGTTAGTGGGAATTAGGTCCATTAATTGGGTTAGACCTATGGTTAGATTGAAGATGGACTTAATTAGAGAATTGACTAAATCTAATCAATTGTTGTCTTAGATTAGGTCAAGGATTCTCTAGATCAATTACAATAGTTGTAGTTGGTCAAGTCCATATCTTTAACGAGAACCAAATGGACTTGATTTTTGGCTAAGCGGTCTAGCACGAACTGTTAGGTTGATCTAATCGAAACTTATTAAACCAGTTGGTGTCTAAGGTAAACCAGACTGTTGGTTTTTAATTGGGAGCCCGCTTACCTGACCATTCTGATGGTGTCTAAGGCAAGCTTTGGCAGACCCTCCCACTGATCGAACTTACCTGGCCTCTTGGTGAAATTATGTTTTGATCGGATCACTTGACTATTCGAGCTGACCCATGTCAGCTAGGTAAATCAGTATGACTGATTTAGGTGCTCCTAGACCAGCCCTGGTCTCCCTTAAGCTGACTTGGTGAAGCCAGTGGGAGGATCATGATAAGCTGGTTCATCTGACTTCATCCTCTATATTATTTAAATCCTCTAAAATTATTAGGTCCTTAAAATGATAAAGTTATGGAGATAACTGAATCATAGCCTCCCATTAAGGTGTTTGATAATGAGTCCATTAACTCAATAATCATTGCAGACCCAAAGGCCTGGTGCTTGTTGACTAATAAATTATCACTCATCATATGACGACTTGAAGTGTCTCTCTAATGGTGGTTAGGTGAGCCAACCAAAGTTGGGCTTAATCATTCGTTGGTTAGATACACCAAGTATGATCATGTTAATGGTTGGACCTAACTGGATCCTTACAGTGGAGGCCAAAGCCTACTGATTAGGTTTCTGGGAAAAATTAAAATTACTAAAAATTATTTAGAGAAACAATTGGTTATGAACCTACCCTTAGATGTACATGGGTTGGCCAACCAAAGTTGGGCTTGTGTGCAGTCTAAGTGGATTCTAGTACCCACTAAGGAATTAGGGTAATTTCTCGAATTGGAGGTAGAGGCTACCAATTCGAATAAAATAGTGGGAGAAACTTTTGATTAAAGTCCAAATCTTTAGGTTTAATGAATCAATTACTAATTAGGTTATGGTTCTCCTTTGTGCAAATATGGCCACTTCCCTTCGCTCCGATCATTGTTGGACAATGATAAGTTGGTGGGACCCAACTTCGGTAGCTGGTACCGAAAGTTGAAGATAGTCCTGGAGCATGAACGGATCCTATATGTGATAATGGATCCTGCACCTGAGGAGCCAGCTGTCAATGCATGTGGAACAGTCAGAGATACTTACCAAAAGTGGCTCAGTGACCGGACCACGGTGTGCTGTATCATGCTAGCTACCATGAGCGACGAGTTCAGTCGCAGATTCGAGATGGCTCAGCCAAAGGACATGCTTCAAGTGCTGGAGGATGCCTTTGGCACACCCGATGACGTGGAGAGGCACAAGACTAGTTGTGCCATCTTCAACGCCAAAATGCGGGATGGTGCCTCAGTCACTGATCATGTATTGTACATGATCGAGCTGATGGAATGATTGAGCAAGCTCAGCTTTTCCTTGCATAAGCAGCTTGAGAAAGATGCAATACTGAACTCACTACCAAGTCTTATCTTCCATTCCTCACTCATTATAGAATGACAAAGCTGAAGAGAACTACCACGGGTTACTGGGGTTGCTTCAGAACTTTGAGAAGGATCACCAACTTTACAAGGAGTCAGTGAACTTAGTGGGAGGTTCGTCTTCTGGTTCTCGATCCTTTGAGAAAGGAAAGAAGAACAAGAAGAAGAAAGTGAAGAAGGTATAAGTTCAGCTGGGACATCAGTGCAGAGTCAGACCAAAAAGATCAAGCCCGATAAGAGTCTATTCAACTGGCAAACACCCTAGATTAGATAGTGTGTCAGATATCTACTTATGGCATTGGAGGCTAGGTCATATAAAAAGAACAGAATAAACAGGTTGACTCAAGAGGGAATCCTCGAAGTCAGTGATTGTGAATCACTTCCAACCTGTGAGTCCTGTCTTCTGGTAAAATGACCAAGTCACCTTTTACTGGAAAAGGTGAGAGAGCTACTGAGCTCTTGGGCCTAGTACATACTGATGTATGCGGGCCCATGAGCACCAGTGCTACAGGTGGATATTTCTACTTCATAACTTTCACGGATGACCTATCCCGATATGGATATGTCTATCTGATGAAACATAAGTCGGATTCATTTGAAATATTCAAACGATTCCGAAGTGAAGTAGAAAAATAAACTGGGAAGAGTATTAAAACTCTTCGATCTGATCGAAGAGGAGAATACCTTTCTAGTGAGTTTCTCACATATCTAGGAGAGAATGGGATTCTCTCCCAATGGACTCCTCCAAGAACACCACAGCATAATGGTGTGTCTGAAAGGAGGAATCGGACTCTGTTAGACATGGTCCGATCCATGATGGGTTTTGCTAGCTTGCCGATATCCTTCTGGGGATATGCACTCGAATCGGCCTGTTATCTGTTAAATAGGGTTCCAAGTAAATCTGTAATTAAGACTCCATATGAGATATGGACGGGACGTAAGCCAGCACTTTCACACCGTAGGGTCTGGGGGTGCCCGGCCTATGTCAAACGATTAGTCACAGACAAACTTGGACCTAGGTCTGACAAATGCTCATTCATAGGGTACCCCAAAGAGACAAAAGGATATTTTTTCTACCATGCTGATGAACAAAAGGTGTTCGTCAGCCTTAAGGCAATCTTTTCAGAAAAGGAGTTCCTTAGTGAAGGAACCGTTGCCTCTAAGATTGAACTTGATGAAGTTCAATAGGTAGAAGGACCGACACCAATAGCTAAACCTGAGTCTGATATGATTAGATCATATCTGGAGCCCAATGTACCTGCACCATTAAGGTGATCCGGTAGAGTACCGCATCAACCGGACAGATACTACGGTTTCTTGGTCCGGAACGGTGATCCCATCGAACTTGATGAGAATAATGAGGATCCGATCACCTATATGGATGCAATGCAGAGACCTGATTCTGAGAAATGGCTTGAAGCCATGAAATCGAAATGGAGTCCATGAAGGTCAACGATGTATGGACATTGGTTGACCCACCTGAAGGGGTTAAACCCATTGGGTGTAAATGGGTCTTCAAAAGGAAGAGGGGCGCAGACGGAAAGGTGGAGACCTATAAAGCCCGTCTGGTAGCCAAGGGGTATCGTCAACGTTATGGTATTGACTATGATGAGACGTTTTCCCCTGTGGCAATGCTCAAATCTATTCGGATAATGCTTGCAATAGCTGTCCATCTAGATTATGAGATCTGGCAGATGGATGTAAAGACAGCTTTCCTGAATGGAGAGCTGACCGAAGAGGTGTATATGATACAACCTGAGGGGTTTACATCCACAGATGAGTCCAAGGTGTGCAAGCTTCAGAGATCCATTTATGGATTGAAGCAAGCTTCTCGGAGTTGGAACATGCGTTTTGATAAGGTGATCAAAACGTATGGCTTCATTAAGAATGGAGAAGAGCCCTGCATCTATAAATGGGCAAATGATCCAGTTGTGGTATTCCTTGTCTTGTACGTGGATGATATTTTCTTAATCGGGAATGACATCCCCGCACTACAGGGAATAAAAGTTTGGTTGTCATCACAGTTCTCCATGAAGGACTTGGGTGAAGCATCCTACATCCTAGGGATGAAGATCTATAGGGATAGATCTAAAAGGATGCTTGGGTTATCCCAGTCCATGTACATAGACACTGTGCTGAAGAGGTTCAGCATGGAGAATTCCAAGAAGGGCTATCTACCGATAGGCCAAGAATTTTCTCTCTAAGAAGGATTGTCCGACAACTCCTGAAGAGAGAGAGCGTATGAGTAGAGTCCCATATGCTTCAGCCGTGGGATCTATCATGTACGCCATGACATGTACAAGACCAGATGTGGCATACTCACTAGGAGTAGTGAGTAGATACCAATCTGATCCTGGAGAAAATTACTGAAAAGTGGTTAAAGCCATCCTTAAGTATTTGAGAAATACTAAGGACCAAAGGTTGGTTTATGGCGAGTCAGATCTGAAACTTGTGGGGTTCACAGACTCCAGCTTCCAATCTGACCATGATGACAGCAGGAGTGTGTCGGTTATATCTTTACTCTGAATGGTGGAGCCATCTGCTGGAAGAGTTCAAGCAGCATACTGTGGCAGACTCTGTTTGTGAAGCGGAGTATATCGCAGCATCAGATGCCGCGAAGGAAGCTGTGTGGCTGAGAAATTCATCAACGAGCTCGGAGTAGCACCCTCCCTCGATGGTCCGGTCCTGCTCTACTGCGACAGCACTGGTGCCATAGCTCAGGCGAAGGAACCCAAAGCACATCAGCGGACGAAGCACATCTTGCGCCGCTTCCACCTGGTCCGGAAGATCGTGGATCGAGGTGACGTCGACCTTCAGAAGATCGACGGAAAGGAGAACCTAGCCGACCCCTTCACTAAAGCCCTGGCAATAAAGGAGTTCGACAACCACAAGTCGAAGATGGGTATTAGATACTGTGCCGAGTGGCTTTAGGACAAGTGGGAGTTGTTGGAAAATGTGTCCCAAAAAGCCAATCGTCAAGCTGTTGATGGTTGAGCAACCAAGTATTGTAATTGATTTGTTAATAAATAAAATATATATTTGGCATCTTCATCATAAGCTTTCATCTTCTAATGAACTCCATTGTTATGATGAAGTCCTTAGGACTATTTAAGTTCGATAAAGAGAGGATTTATCGATTAGTCCTTAAAACTGTTCACGACCAAATGATAAGCTGTTAATAAGGACGACAGCTTCTATCGAGCATAGGTCGCTGTAGGCCATATGGGTTGGTTGTCCTCTTAACCAAGGAGTGTGGAGACACTGGTATGGCATACAGGTGAGATGTAAGGGTACATCATCATTGAACGTGACCAACTCCAGAGTATTCTACTGTCGAGAATGTCTCTGATGGGATATAGGTATAAGTATCCCTTAGACTTGAGATCGCCTCAGTGACTTGCAAGCAACTCACTGTGCTTTGGTACTGGACTAACTGAATTTTAATTCAGGGACGGAAGGCTTCTGGGCACAGTCAAGTACTTGCGAAGTCAGAGTGTGATCGAGATGGGATTGACCACTCCAAGAGTTGGAGAAAAATGAGTCACTGTATTTCAATTTAGCAAAATCTTGGCCAGGATAATCCATCAGATGGATTTGATATTTTGAAATACAATGTGGACAACCTGATCAGAGTTGACAGTTGAGCTCTGGGGTGTCCTATGATCATTTTGGTCAAGGGGATGAATTATATGAAAACTATATCCGCATGGGTTCTAAGGATGTTGTTCTACACATTCGACCTATCCGGTCGTCGGGTACCATTGCTAGATGGTCACTTCGATTGGTATAGAAATTTGTTCCTATGCTACCGACTTAGGTTCGGACCTATGAGGTCACACATATTAGAGTTCATGATCCGATCGGATGGTTGATCAACGATTAAGAATCATTCTAGGGTTAAATGATCAATACGATTGACATTTAACCCAGTACAAGTGTTGCAGGAGGATCGATTAGCAATTTGATTGCTAATTGGCTTAATTTGATTAAGCCAATGGGCTGAGATTAAGTCTAATTAAATATAATTTAATTAGATTTGGTTTGGGCTTGATTGGATCAAGTCTAATTGGTTTATTGGATAAGCCAAGTGCAAGGAAAAACTAGTCCTAGTTCAACTAGACTTGGGTCAATCTAATTTCTAATTTGATTGGAAAATTAAATCAGATTTAAATCTAATTTAATCTGATTAAATTAGGTTCTTAATTGGGTTAAGACCTATTTTAATTGGGTTGATCTAATTTTGATTTGATTTGGTTTGGGAAACCAAATTAAAATAAGTCATAAGACAGAATCCTAGTAAGACTAGGATTCCACCTTGCGCCACATAAGCCTTCTCCACGCCCTCTCTCTTAATTCAACGCCAATCTCCACTTATTTTGTGTGACAAAAGCCCTCTCCCAGATCTCTCCCACATTCACAAAAGGTCTCTTCTCTTCTTTCTTACATGGAAGGTGGTTTGGATCAAATCTAAAAGGAATAAGTTTGGATTTCGAATTCTATGAGATAGAGTTTTAGAAATCCAAAACTCTTTCAATTTTGCACCGAATTTATCCAAATTTTTTTGGAATTTTCGTGGCTTTTAGGTTATATATTGTGCACCCTTTTCTAGTAATCCATACATGAAAATATGAAGGAGGTGCTCAAGAGTTGGGCATCCCTTAAATTTCCATGTTTGGATAAGCCTTGACTAGGTGTTTGACTTAGACAAGGACTCTATCATATCTCTCTATATAAGATGAGTTTCTTTGTGAAATTTTAAGGGAAGTTAGAGATTTGAGAGACCTTTGTCCCATCCAAAAATCAAAGAGAAATACCTTTGGGTCGTAGAGATATAAAAGATGCAATTTGGATGTCTAGAGAGAAAAACGTGAAGAAGAAGAGGGTCTTCTTCTAGGGTTTTTGTTTTCATATCTTTCCTCCCTCCATCTTGAGTTTCCTAAGAGCATCTCAGATCTGAAACTCCTCCTTCTACTTTCCATCTTTGGAAGAGTTCAAATCAAGAAGAAGGAGGTACCTGATCAACCATCAAAGAAGGATCAGCGCAGTACTAGCATACTGTGCTGATTTCCTGAAGCAGGACTTCTGATCGAGATTCGTGGGCTCGTGTGGACGACTCCTAGAGACCGGACGCGTGTGCGGCTTGCAACATCATCTTTAAGCCCGGATCAGCGAGGTTAGAGTGTCTAACTTGCAAGGTAATAGATCTGATCTATTGTTTAATACATACATTAGATATGGTATAAAAACATGTTGATATGATCAACATGTAGTTCATGCTATATTTATATATTTTAATTTCTGATTTAATGCTATGTAATAATCATATAATAGGATCTTAGATCTAGGGATTCTCTGATTTTAGAAAATAAATTTTGATTTATTTTAGTCTTCCACTGTATGATCTTGAAAAAGTTTCAAGATCTAACCCTGAAACCCCAGATATGGTTCCAACACTATATCGACAGGATGATCGAAACAAATCGTGTCGAGAGCAGGACGAGACCTCGATAAAGTCGAAGGCCCGATTACATATAGACCGGATGGGGGGAGAGGCCCTGCAATGCCCACATGTGCCCCCACAGCCATGTTAGGAACAGGAGGAGAACTTCATCCTAACATGAGCAAAGTCGAAGGCCCGGTTACATTCAGACCGGATGGGGGGAGAGGCCCTGCAATGCCCATATGTGCCCCCACAGCCATGTTAGGAACAGGAGGAGAACCTCATCCTAACATGAGCAAAATCGAAGGCCCGGTTACATTCAGACCGGATGGGGGGAGAGGTCCTGCAACGCCCATATGTGCCCCCAAAACCATGTTAGGAACAGGAGGAGAATCTCGTCCTAACATGAGCAAAGTCGAAGGCCCGGTTACATTTAGACCGGATGGGGGGAGAGGCCCTGCAATACCCATATGTGCCCCCACAGCCATGTTAGGAATAGGAGGAGAACCTCATCCTAACATGAGCAAAGTTGAAGGCCCGGTTATACTTAGACCGGATGGGGGAAAGGTCCTGCAACGCCCATATGTGCCCCCACAGCCACGTTAGGGACAGGAGGAGAACCTCGTCCTAACCTGAGCTGAAACATATTACGTCTGAAATAGGGGAAGAACCTCGTCCCGACACCAATCAAGGTCTGGTCATTCAAGATCGGATGAGAAAAAGGAAACCTTCCCAGCAACCCCTCCACTCTCCCGCGACCCCATCAAGAGCAGGGGAACTAAGAGCAGGGGACTAAGAGCAGGGGGAAAACTCTCACTCGAAAAAAAAAAAGAAACAGAAAGGGAGAGGGGTTAAAAAGGAAAGCGACGAACTACATCAGCAACGACTGAAAAACAATTTACATTAAAAATACAGGGAACCTCATCTCGGCGAGGATGGGGGTTCTCATCAAAATCTCCAGTCTCCAAAAGAGCTCTCAACACGGGCCAAGGATAAGACGGCTTCCTCAGGGCAACAAGAAGCTTAGACCTTCGAGCTCGAACTCTGAAAGGAGGCATCAAACTCGAGCGGTCCCGAACAAATTAGCGGCCACAAACAGAGAGACGGGTTAATGCGACAGCAATCGGGTACCTCCGAATGGCATCGATATCGAGCGAGGCAAAAGCCGAAGGAAGATCGGCGAACGATAATTCAACATGTGAGTAAAAGAGGTAGCGAAAAATCTCTTTCTCATGTTATTTACTAAATGTGCATTACAGAGCCCTTAAGGCTGAAGAAGAAAACAAAAAGAGGAGGGGAATACAACAATAACAATAGCGAAGCTCGGCGGGCGACGATTTGACGCAAAGTGCGGACAAGGTAACAAAATCTCCTTCTCATTCCCAATTAACAAGATGCACATTACAAGACCCTGAGGGCTAAAAAAAAAAAAAAATATTACTACAAGATTCGGAAGGAACACATTAGGGACCACTTCAAGCTTTCGACTTCTCTTTCCGGTTCCGTCCTTCTCGGCAGCATTTTCCAGCGCATGTGATAAATCCCTCGGCTTTCGCCCCCCGCCTCGTTCCGCTCCATCGTTGAAACCCCAGCCCTAGGGGGAAAAGGGGGGGATAGAATTCAAGGGGCAGCGACGACGACCTGCATCGGGAAGAACCGAAAGTACCCCAGAGGCCGCGATGGCGCCGGAGGTATGCACCACCATCGTGTGCTCCACAACAACCACCATCCTAGGTACTTCGGCAAGGTCGGCATGCGCTACTTCCACCGTCCCTGCAACAAGTTCTACTGCCCCACCGTCAGCGCCGACCGCTTCTGGTCCCTCAGCCCCAACGACGTCAAGAATCCCGCCACAGCTTGTGACGACAACTCTGCCCCCTTGACCGGTGTCACCCCGTTCAACTACTCTGAAATTCTCGGGCGGAACGCACTCACCGGTTGTTTTCGTTATTAAATCTCTGTTGTTGAAGGAATTCTCCCTCGAGCCCCCTTTGAGGTGGTGGGAATCCTCAGTGACAGTTCGACAGCTAGAGAATTCGCAGGCCGCTGTTTCCCCCCTCCTACTCCTCTTGATCCGTGGCATCCTCTCGAGGTTGGCCTCCGGGGCAGAAGCCCCAGCGGGAGAACCCCTCGAGGGGGCTCGAAAGACTGAAGGCGGTAGGGAGCCGGTGGAGATGGCGAAGACTAGTGCGAAGAGTACTTAGAATCAAAAAGGGCGCCGATGGAGTGACTAAACTCTCAGGCGAAGTGAAGCCCCTAGAGGGAAGGAGGGGGCTTAAATAAGCGATGGGGCCTGGCGCAGTTATGGCGGCAGATATCCCTAAGTCCACCAGCGCCCGCCACATGTCCCACTCACCGTGACGTAGGGCTGGTTGCTAGCGGGACCATTATGGTGTGACGCTTAGGACTACACTCCGGGGGGAATTCCGAAAGGACTCTTCAGATCGTCCTAATTGAAAAAGACTCCAGCACGCGTGCATTGAATGCCAAGATTTTCGAAGGCAGTCGTGTGCGGAATTCAAGGAAACGACTTCGGTTGTGAAAATTTTTCTGTACTTCCTTCATTCGAAACTCGAACTCGGAAGTAGGGGGACTGGTGTTGGGTATAAAATCCTCCCCAGCCGAAGTTCGTGTCAGGGGTGACCACTCAGGGATTCTACCGACGTCTGACCTTCGGTGACTTCTCTCCTGCGGCTGAGTCTCCGCAGCATTCCTGAGTTCTGCCGATGGGTAAACCCCCACCAGCGTCGACCATATTCTTCACGACTGCAGGAAGACTTTGTCCGAACTCCTACGGGAGCCGGATTTCATCCCCGATTCTGGCTGCAGGAAGACTTCATCCGGACTCCTACGGGAGTTGGACTTCGTCCCCGACTTCAATTGCAGGTAGACTTCGTCCGGACTCTTACGGGAGCCGGACTTCGTCCCCGACTTCAATTGCAGATAGACTTCATTCGATCTCTTACAGGAGCCTGACTTCGTCCCCGACTTCAATTGCAGGTAGACTTCGTCCGAACTCCTACGGGAGCCAGACTTCGTCCCCGACTTCAATTGTAGGTAGACTTCGTCCGGACTCCTACGGGAGCCGGACTTCGTCCCCGACTTCAATTGCAGGAAGACTTCATCCGGACTCCTACGGGAGCCGGACTTCATCCCCGACTTCAATTGCAGGTAGACTTCGTCCGGACTCCTACGGGAGCCGGACTTCGTCCCCGACTTCAATTGCAGGTAGACTTCGTTCGGACTCTACGGGAGCCAGACTTCATCCCCGACTCCGACTACAGGAAGACTTCGTCCAGACTCCTATGGGAGCCGGACTTCATCCCCGATTCCAGCTGCAGGAAGACTTCGTCCGGACTCCTACGGGAGCCGGACTTCATCCCCGACTTCAATTGCAGGTAGACTTCGTCCGGACTCCTACGGGAGCCGGACTTCGTCCCCGACTCCAATTGCAGGTAGACTTCGTTCGGACTCTTACGGGAGCGGGACTTCGTCCCCGACTTCAATTGTAGGTAGACTTCGTCCGGATTCCTACGGGAGCCGGACTTCGTCCCCGACTTTAATTGCAGGTAGACTTCGTCCGAACTCCTACGGGAGTCGGACTTCATCTCCGACTTCAATTGCAGGTAGACTTTGTCCGGACTCCTACGGGAGCCGGACTTCATCCCCGACTCCGACTGCAGGAAGACTTCGTCCGGACTCCTACGGGAGCCGGACTTCGTCTACAGAAAACCTCTGATTGGGCTCCTACAGCAAATGGCCCTCGCCTATAGTACTAACGCTCAAGGCACCCAATGGTAGACAGCCCGCCCGCAGCATCCGAGCTTTTTTCAGATAGATAGCCACCTCTCTTCGCCAGGCGCTTCAACCGAACTTCGGTCGACAGGCTTAGACTCCCTGACAGGCCACAGTAACGGCCACGACTCTGCTCCACCTCCTGCGACGGATTCTGTGCGGCTCCATCGCTCCCCGTAACAGGCTCCACGCGGCAGGCTGCAGTAATGGCCACGATTCTGCTCCACTTCCTGCGATGGATACTGCACGGCTCCACCACTCCCTGGCGAGTCGCGACAACGAACGTCGCTCTACTCTCCGCAACAGACTCCACATGGCGAGCCATGGTGACAGCCACGACTCCACCCCATTACTCTTCATAATAAATTCCTCCTGGCCTCAAGCGGCCCACTACTAGGCGGTTACAAACGTCGCTATCAATCCGTTGCTCCCTCCACCTATAAAAAGGGGGGACCCAGATACGTTACTCTCTAAGCTCTAATTTCTATCCCAAAAACTCTGCTAAAATTTTTGTTCGAGCACTACATTCTTGTTGAGGCAGAGAACTGACTTGAGCGTCGGAGGATCTTGCCGGAGCAACCCCAACTCCGGTTTAGACTTCTTTTGCAGGTCCCGGCGGCGACCGCGACTCCCTCGACTCCAGCTTCTCCGACGCAGACGGATTTTTGCACCAATATATTATATTAATAAAATATATTATTATAGTATATTATACTATATTATAATAATATAATAATAATATATAATAAAAAATAACATAATATATTAATATATTATAATATATAATATATTATATTATAATAATATTATAATAATAATATAATATATCATATTATATTATTATATATAATAATATTTATATAATAAAAAATATTATAGAAAATATGAATAGATCTTGACAACTTATCCAAAAAATTAGTAATATAAAAAAATATGGGTAATAAATTTTTAAATTATTTTTAATACATAAAAGAATATAAATAAATTATTTTTTATCTAAATATTGACTAAAAATTATTTATCTAAAAAATAAAATTTTAAATAAATATTTTATTAAAAAGAAAAAGCCCAGAGGAATTTGGATGCGTTCCCCTCTCTCTTGATTATTTTGGTAGTGTTCTTTGATAGTGATTTGGGGCAGCTACCTGGATTTTATATATTTCAGTTAATTAGGGTAATGCGTGTGGTCTGCACCTATCGACATTTTTTATATTCGTTATAGAAATTTGAAAAATTTCTTCCTAGAAATAATCTATAATCAGGTACTTTATTTGATCTACCTTTCCAGTAGAAATAGTAAAATTCACGTCTCTATCCTTATTTTCTATTTTTTATACTTTATAAGAACATTTTTAGTTTACATGCTTTTTCTTGAGCTTTGAGTTTGTTTGTCTGGTGTTGCTCCCAAAAGTCCACCGGCGGAGATTTATGACGAGTATTTTACTTAATTAATTTAAAAAAAAAATATTTATAAAAATAATTTAATTTTTAATTTATTTATCAAAATAATACAAAAAGGATAAAACATCATTCAAAATAATATTTTTTAATTACCACGTCACCATCCTTTTCCACCTAAATTTTCACATAGACGAAAAAAATAAAAAAAAATAAAATCATCATTTGAAATGATGTGTTTTAAAACGTCATCCGAAATAGTATTTTTGAAAACGCCATTTCAAATGGCGTTTTCAAAAATACTATTTTTTTATTTTTTTTATTTTATTTCAAAAATATTATTTTATCCCAAAAATATCATTTTATCTCAAAAACACCATTTTATCCTTTTTTTTTTCATGTTATCCCAAAAACGTCATTTTTTTCCTTTTTTATGATATTTTTTATTTTTTTAATTTTTTAAGATATATTTTTTTGAAATATTTTTTTAAAAGAATTAATTTTAAAAGAGGATTGTAATTTGAAATGATGATTTTTATTTGAATTAAAATTATTTTTTTTTAAAAAAAAAAGTTTTATTTTTATTTTTTTCTCAATTTTTTCTTTTTTTTATTTTCTTTTTTATTTTTTTAATTTTTAAGGTATTATTTTGGAATATTTTTTTAATAAAATTAATTTTAAAAAGAAATTGTAATTTGAAATGATGATTTTTGTTGGGTATAAAATACCCACAGCCGAAGCCCTCAGCAGAATCAGCTCCAAGAGGACTTCGCCCGGACTCCTACGGGAGCCGGGCTTCGTCCTCAACCTCAACTACCGGTAAGCCTCGTCCGGACTCCTACGGGAGCCGGACTTCGCCTCTAACTTTAATTGAAGGAAGATTCCGCCCGGACTCCTACGGGGGTCGGGCTTCGCCCTCGACTCCAACAGCTGCAGACAGACTTCGTCCGGACTCCTACGGGAGCCGGACTCCGCCGACAACTTCAACCGCAAGTAGACTCCGCCCGGACTCCTACGGGAGCCGGGCTCCGTCCTCGACATCAACTGCCGGTAAGCCTTGTCCGGACTCCTACGGGAGCCGGACTTCGCCTTTGACTTTAATTGCAGGAAGACTCCGCCCGGACTCCTACGGGAGCCGGGCTTCGTCCTCGACAACGGCTGCAGACAGACTTCGTCCGGACTCCCACGGGAGCCAGACTCCGCCGACAACTTCAACCACAGGAAGACTCCGCCCGAACTCCTGCGGGAGCCGGGCTTCGTCCTCGACAACGGCTGCAGACAGACTTCGTCCGGACTCCCACGGGAGCCGGACTCCGCCGACAACTTCAACCGCAAGTAGAATCTGTCCGGACTCCTGCGGGAGCCGGACTCCGCCGACCACTTCAACCGCAAGTAGAATCCACCCGGACTCCTACGGGAGCCGGACTCCACCGACAACAGCAATTGCCGGTAAGCCTTGTCCGGACTCCTACGGGAGCCGGACTTCGCACCTGACTTTAGTTGCAGGGGACTCCGCCCGGATCCCTATGGGGGTCGGGCTCCGCCCGTGATTTCAACTCCAAGAGGACTCCGCCCGGGCTCCTATGGGAGCCGAACTCCGTCATCAGCTCCGACCACTGCCGAGCTTCAGCCGATGGATCTGCACTCCAGGGCCACAATAACGGCCATGATCCTGCTCCACTCCCTGCGACGGACCCTACGCGACCCCATTACTCCCTGACAGGCTGTTTTAATGGCCATGATCCTGCTCCACTCCCTGCGGCGAACCCTACGCGACCCCATTACTCCCTGACAGGCTGTTTTAACGGCCATGATTCTGCTCCACTCCCTGCAGCGGGTGCTGCGTGGCTCCACTACTCCCTGGCAATTGGCGGCAACGGACGCCGCTCCACTACCTACAACAGGCTCCACGTGGCAGGCCATAGTAATGGCCACGGTTCCGCTCTGCTACTCCTCATAACAGACCCCTCCTGACCCCGAATGGTGCACTGACAGGCGGTTACAGACGTCGCCATCAATCCGTTACCTCCTCCGCCTATAAAAAGGGGGACCCAGATACGTTATTCTCTAAGCTCTCGTCTTTTTTATCTCAAAACTCTGCTAAATTCTCCATTCGAGCACTCCATTCTTGTTGAGGCAGAGAACTGACTTGAGCGTCGGAGGGTCTTGCCGGAGCAACCCCACCTCCGGTTTAGACTTCTTTTGCAGGTCCCGACGGCGACCGCGACTTCCTCAACTCCAGCTTCTCCGGCGCAAGTGGGTTTTTGCACCAACAGGATTGGCGCTAGAGGAAGGGGTGTGTCTTCGCAATACCCTTGTTCTTAAAGGAGCGCTCAACGGATCCACTTCCGGCCATCTTTTCTGGCACCCACTCCTCCTTCCCTCATCTGATGCCTTCTCGTGAGGCCTTTGCACAACTACCTCCGGCTATGGTCGCCAATAAAGAGTGGCCGGATGACCGGCCTCTGCCGGATTCCGTCAACGCCATCTCGGGGGAATCCCGGCGGGAGGCAACCAACATACCAACTGCATCCCCCAAGCAGCAAAAAGTTGAAGAACCCATAACCTTTACCGAAGAAGACACCCATGGAGTCCAATTCCCTCATAACGACGCGGTCGTAGTTTCCTTGAATATAGCGAATTACGATGTCCGTCGCATTCTTGTCGACAACGGAAGTTCGGCCGACATCTTGTTCTACGACGCCTTTTCAAGAATGTCCGCTCTTGGCGGTCATCTGAGACCGATTTGCTCCCCCTTGATAGGGTTTACCGGTGACGCCGTTCTGACGGAGGGAATGATAGCTTTGACTGTGGCCGCGGGTCAGTATCCCAAGCAGTCCAGGGCTCTGGTGAATTTCTTGGTGGTAAAGGCGCCATCCGCCTACAATGCAATCCTTGGCCGACCCGGCCTCAATGCTCTCAGAGCTGTCGTTTCAACCTACCATCTGAAGTTGAAGTTCCCCACCAACCAGGGGATCGGAGAGGTCCGGGGAGACCAAGCCCTGGCCAAACATTGCTACAACATCACCATGCAAAGAAGCGATCGGGCTGACCCCTATCCCATCGATGGATTGGATGCTCGCGATGACCTCACCGAAGAAAGGGGCGGCCCAATCGAAGATCTGGCACCAATCCCCCTGAATGATGGGAACGCGGAGCATGTGGCGTTAATTGGCTCCAACCTGGGGGAGGAGGTGCGGACGCATCTTATTGATTTCCTCCGAAGGAATGCAGACGTTTTCGCTTGGGTTCCGGCGGACATGCCGGGGATTGACACGGAAGTCATGGAGCATCATCTGGCAGTCGATCCGAAGCATCGACCGACAAAAGAAAAAATCCGAGGTCATGCCCCGGAGAGGCAGAAGGCGATAGCCGAGGAAGTGGATAAGCTTCTCAAGGCCGGATTCATTAAGGAAGTCAATTATCCTGATTAGATTTCCAATGTTGTTTTGGTCAAGAAAACAAATGGCAAGTAGAGGATGTGCATAGACTTCAAAAAGCTGAATAAGGCTTGTCCAAAGGACAGCTACCCCCTTCCCCGAATCGACCAATTGGTGGACGCGACCTCAGGCCATGAGCTCCTCACCTTTATGGATGCATTCTCCGGCTATAATCAAATTAGAATGGCATCGGAAGATGAAGAAAAGACAGCTTTCATCACTAATCGCGGCCTTTACTGTTACAGGGTCATGCCGTTCAGCCTCAAGAATGCGGGCGCAACCTACCAACGGCTGGTGAACAAAATCTTCAAAGAGCAGATCGGCCGAAACATGGAGGTCTACGTGGACGATATGCTTGTAAAAAGCAAGTCTTCCAGAAATCATGGCGCCGACCTCGAGGAAACCTTTGACGCTCTTCGAAAGTATAGAATGAAGCTGAACCCAACTAAATGCGCTTTCGGGGTAACCTCAGGAAAGTTCCTGGGCTTCATGGTATCAGGGCGTGGGATTGAGGCCAATCCAGAGAAAATTCGCGCCATCCAGGAGATGACCGCCCCAAAGTCGATCAAGGAGGTTCAGCACCTCACAGGGAGGATAGCGGCTCTTAATCGCTTCGTCGCGAGGTTGGCCGAACGATGCTTGCCCTTCTTTCAAACCCTCAAGCAGCCGAAGAATTTCTGTTGGACCTCTGAGTGCCAACAGGCGTTCGAAGAGTTAAGAAGCTACCTTGGCTCACCCCCGCTATTGGCAAAGCCTGAACCTGGGGAGGAACTATTTTTGTACCTAGCGGTCTCTCCCATGACCCTCGCGGCCGTCCTTGTCAAAGAAGAAGCGAAAGTCCAGCGACCGGTCTACTACGTTAGTCACGCGCTGAGGGACACCGAGACCAGGTACACCAAATTAGAAAAACTGACTTATGCCTTGTTGATTGCAGCTCGGAGGCTCCGACCCTACTTTCAAGGGCACACCGTGACACTACTCACCGACCAACCAATCAAGGCGGTCCTGCATCGGGCAGATACCTCCAGGAGGATGGCGAAATGGACGATCGAGCTCACGAAATTCGACATCAATTATCGACCCAGGCCAGCAGTGAAGGCCTAAATACTGGCAGATTTTATAGTAGAGTGTACCATCCCAGAGGAGGCTGAACTTGAACAAAGCAAAGGTGACGACCTGAAGTCCCAACCAAACTCCCCCAACGAAGAGGCTAATCCCTCCGATCGCTTTTGGACCCTCTATGTGGACGGATCTTCCAACATGTCGGGCGCAGGTGCAGGCCTGATTTTGGTCAGTCCAGAGGGGGTCATCGCGGAGTACGCCCTGCGTTTCGAGTTCCCCGCAATAAACAATGGAGCGGAATATGAAGCTCTGATCGCAGGACTAAGGATCGCCAAAGAACTGAGAATAGGTCAACTTCGGGTACACAGCGACTCTCAGCTGGTGGTGGGGCAAGTCAGCGGGAATTACGAAGCACGGGAAGACAGTATGGCCAAATACCTTGAGAAGGTAAAGGAGCACGCTCCCGCCTTTAGCGACTTTGACATTAGACAGATCCCAAGGCTGGAGAATACCAGAGCCGATCTTCTCTCCAAGCTGGCGACATCGGCTCCGACCGAACTGCCCAAAGGCATCCTCTTTGAAGTTCTAAAGCACCCGAGTACAGAAGAATCGCGGCCCGTAATGAAAATTGACCACGAACCCAGCTGGATTGACCCCCTGATAATCTATCTCAGAGATGGAGTCCTCCCCCAGGATGCGAAAGAAGCTCGGAAGCTCCGAAATCAAGCCTCCAAATACCTCCTTTATGAGGGGAAATTGTACAAGAGATCATACTCTTTACCCCTCTTAAAATGTCTCCAGCCCTCGGAAGCTGACTATGCCTTGTGGGAAGTATATGAAGGAATTTGCGGAAACCATTTGGGAGCTAGATCTTTATCCCACAAGTTGCTCCGCCAAGGATATTACTAGCCAACGATGCATCATGATTCGATTGAATATGTCAAAAAGTGTGATCGATGCCAGAGATACACCAACATTCAGAGACAGCCCACCACCGAACTCACACCCTTGAGTGCCCCATGGCCTTTCGCACAATGGGGGATGGATATCCTTGGCCCTTTTCCCACGGCATCTGGGCAAAGGAAGTTCCTCCTCGTGGCGATCGACTACTTTACCAATTGGGTTGAAGCCGAACCACTGGCGAAAATCACAGAAGCAAAAGTACAAGATTTCGTCTGGAAGTCGATCGTGTGTAGGTTCGGTCTGCCTAGAACCCTAATCACTGATAATGGACGGCAATTCGCGAGAGCAAAATTCACCAAATTCTGTGAAGATCTAAACATCTCCCACAACTTCACATCAGTAGCCCATCCCCAGGCGAACGGCGAAGCTGAGGTGACCAACAGAACCCTTTTGCAGGGGATTAAGACAAGGCTTGAAAAAGCAAAGGGAACTTGGGTGGATGAGCTTTATCATGTGCTATGGGCGTATCGAACTACCCAGAGGTTACCTACGGGGGAGACCCCCTTTGCTTTAGCCTTCGGTACGAAAGCCGTCATCCCGATCGAGCTTAAACTCCTGTCAGTACGAGTCGTGGCATTCGACAAACACCAAAATTCACAAAGTCTTAGAGCCAACCTCGACCTGCTGAAAGAAAGATGAGAGATCGCTCAGGTTCGAATGGCAGCCTACAGATAGAAAGTTGCTCGATATTACAATGCCCGGGTCAAGAACAAAGCCTTCAAAGCAGGAGATCTAGTACTTCGACGAGCTGCTGTCTCGCAACCTCAGGATCGGGGGAAACTCACCCCAAACTGGGAAGGACCGTATGAAGTCAAAGAAGTAGCCCGGTCGGAAACTTATTATCTTAAAGAACTCGGAGGAGCCGACCTCCCGCGACCGTGGAACTCAGAAAACTTACGGATGTACTATCAGTAACTTCGTTTTAATCAAAAATTGCATACCTATATGTCTTTAGACAATTCAAACAAACTGTATCAAAAACAGAAGGGCAACCTCATCTAGATAAAGTCGAAGGCCCGGTTCCATTTAGACCGGATGGGGGGAGAGGCCTTGCAATGCCCATATGCGCCCCCACAGCCCTGTTAGGGACAGGAGGAGAACCTCGCCCTAACTTGAGCAAAGTCGAAGGCCCAGTTCCATTTAGACCGGATGGAGGGAGAGGCCTTGCAACGCTCATATGCGCCCCCACAGCCCTGTTAGGGACAGAAGGAGAACCTCGCCCTAACTTGAGCAAAGTCGAAGGCCCGGTTCCATTTAGATCGGATGGGGGGAGAGGCCTTACAATGCCCATATGTGCCTCCACAGCCCTGTTAGGGACAGGAGGAGAACCTCGCCCTAACTTGAGCAAAATCGAAGGCCCGGTTCCATTTAGACCGGATGGGGGGAGAGGCCTTACAGCGCCCTAATGTGCCCCCACAGCCATGTCAGGAACAGGAGGAGGACCTCATCCTGACATGAACAAAGTTAAAGGCCCGGTTCTTTTAGACCGGATGATGGGAGAGGCCCTGCAACGCCCATATGCGCCCCCCAGGAGGAAAACATTGCCCTAGCTTAAGCAACTTCGACCGGTGGTAAACCCAGCCCGGACTCCTACGGGAGCCGGGCTCTGTCGCCGACATCGACTACAGGACAGCTCCGTCCGGATTCCTACGGGAGTCGGGCTCCGTTGCCGACATTGACTACATGACAGCTCCGCCCGGACTCCTACGGGAGCCGGGCTTCGTCGCCGACATTGACTACATGACAGCTCTGCCCGGACTCCTACGGGAGCCGGGCTCCGTCGCCGACATTGACTACATGACAGCTCCGCCCGGACTCCTACGGGAGCCGGGCTCCTTCACCGACATCGACTACAGGACAACTCCGCCCGGACTCCTATGGGAGCCGGGCTCCGTTGCCAACCTCGACTGCCGGTAAGCTTCGTCTGGACTATTAGGGGAGCCGGACTCCGCCGACAACAGCAATTGCCGGTAAGCCTTGTCCGGACTCCTACGGGAGCCGGACTTCGCCTATGACTTTGAATGCAGAAAGACTTCGCCCTGACTCCTACGGGAGCCAGGCTCTGTCCACGACGCCAAGGAAGGCTCCGCCCAGACTCCTACGGGAGCCGGGCTCCGCCCGCAACATCAACTCTGAGAGGACTCTGCCCGGACTCCTACGGGAGCCGGGCTCCGCCCACTATTCCAACTTCAAGAGGGATTCTCCGTCCGGACTCCCACGGGAGCCAAACTTCGCCTCAGCTTCAGCGGAGAAAAACTCCAAGCGAAAAAGGAAGGCAATGGATTGCAACAGTGATGATTGGAAAACAAACAGTACCCGAGGTATAGAAAACCCTATCACAGCAAGGATTGGGACTCCCGATGGGAGTCCCAGCTTTCAAGGAAGCTTTCGACACAAAATGGGACAACTCACTTAGGGTGACAGATTCTCGGATCCCTGAATTCAAACCCTAAGAGCGACCCCAAGCCCGAATGGCCCCGAGCGAGCCTGCTGCCATTGACGGAAAAGATGGGTTGGTGCAATAGCAATCGGGTATCTTCGAACGGCGTAAAAATTGAAAAGGAGCTCGGCAAATGGCAATCCAATACAAATAAAAGGGACCACCAATGACCTTAGGATGCCGTAAAAAAAAAAAAAAAAAAGAGAAAAAGAAAAAAGAGGAAAAAAGAAAAGGAGGAAGAGAGAAGAAAGAAGAATAAAGAAGTTCGACAGACAACTATTCGATGCAAGATGCAGACGAGGCAACAAAATCTCCTTTTCATTTTTCAACTAACAAGATGCACGTTACAAGACCCGGTGGGCCAAGAAAAAAATATACATCATTGCAAGTCTCTCGAACACGGTTTGGGAAAGAATACACCGGAGGCTGCTTCAAGCTGCAAACTTCTCTTCCCATTTCGTGTCCCGTGCGTGTGGCGGGCCTATCGGCTTTCGCCCCGCCTTGCTTCGCCCCACCTTCGAAGTCCCAACCTCAGGGGGAAAAGGATGGGATAGATTCTCGAGGGCGGTAAGGGCAACGGCAGCGACGACGAAGACCTGTTTCAAGAAGAACCGGAGTCACCCTGGGGGCAACGGTGGTGCCAGAGATATGCGAATACTTCGTGGTAGCCACCGTCCAAAACGCTCCGGCAAGGTCGGCATGCGCTACTTCCACCGTCCCCGCAACGAATTTTACTGCCCCACCGTCGACACCGACTGCTTCTGGTCCCCCGACCCCGACGGCATCAAGGATCCCGCCACAGCTTGTGACAACAGCTCTGCCCTCTTGACCGGTATCACCCCACCTTGCTACTCCAAAATTCTCAGGCAGAATACCTTTACCGACGGCCCCCGTTATTAAACCCCTGTTGTTGAAGGAATTCTTCCTTGAGCCCCCTTTGAAACGACGGGGATCCTCATCGGCCGCTGTTCTCCTCCTCGCCTTCCTCCAAGCCCTAGACATCCCTTCGAGGATGGCCTCCGGGGTAGAGGACATGGCGTGGGAACCCCTTAGAGAAGAATCGGGGGGCTGAAGACGGCAAGGATCGGTGCGGGGGAAGTAGCTGAGTAGCTAGGCTCTCAGACGAAAGAAAGGTGCCGTCCTCTCGGCAGAATGAAACCCCGAAGGAAGAGTAGGGGGTTTAAACAGCCAGCGGATTTTAGCGCAGTTATGGCAGCGGGTGTACCTAGGCCAACTGAGGCATGCCACGTGTTCCGCATGTCCCCCTCACCGCTATCAAGGATTGACCGTTCGTAAATTTCCGTAGCACGATGCTTGGGATTGCGTTTCGACGGGGGTTCCGAAAAGACTCTTCAGGTCACCTTAACCAGAAAAAGAGCTCCGATATGCACACATTTAATGCCAAAATATCTGGGAGCGGCGGTGCGCAGGATTCGAGGGGACGATTTCGGCTGTGCCCATCTCTCTGTACTTCCTTCATTCAAAATTCGAACTCGGAAGTAGGGGGACTGGTGTTGGGTATAAAATACCCACAGCCGAAGCCCTCAGCAGAATCAGCTCTAGGAGGACTTCGCCCGAACTCCTACAGGAGCCGGGCTTCGTCCTCAACCTCAACTACCGGTAAGCCTCGTCCGGACTCCTACGGGAGCCAGACTTCGCCTCTAACTTTAATTGAAGGAAGATTCCGCCCGGACTCCTACGGGAGCCGGGCTTCGCCCTCGACTCCAACAGCTGCAGACAGACTTCATCCGGACTCCTACGGGAGCCGGACTCCGCCGACAACTTCAACCGCAAGTAGACTCCGCCCGGACTCCAACGGGAGTCGGGCTCCATCCTCAACATCAACTGTCGGTAAGCCTTGTCCGGACTCCTACGGGAGCCGGACTTCGCCTTTGACTTTAATTGCAGGAAGACTCCACCCGGACTCCTACGGGAGCCGGGCTTCATCCTCGACAACGGCTGCAGACAAACTTCGTCCGGACTCCCACGGGAGCCGGACTCCGCCGACAACTTCAACCGCAGGAAGACTCCGCCCGGACTCCTACGGGAGCCGGGCTTCATCCTCGACAACGGCTGCAGACAGACTTCGTCCGGACTCCCATGGGAGCCGGACTCCACCGATAACTTCAACCGCAAGTAGAATCCGCCCGGACTCCTGCGGGAGCCGGACTCCGCCGACCACTTCAACCGCAAGTAGAATCCGCCCGGACTCCTACGGGAGCCGGACTCCGCCGACAACAGCAATTGCCGGTAAGCCTTGTTTGGACTCCTACGGGAGCCGGACTTCGCACCTGACTTTAGTTGCAGGGGACTCCGCCCGGATCCCTACGGGGGTCGGGCTCCACCCGTGATTTCAACTCCGAGAGGACTTCGCCCGGGCTCCTACGGGAGCCGAACTCCGTCATCAGCTCCGACCACTGCCGAGCTTCAACCGATGGATCTGCACTCTAGGGCCACAATAACGGCCATGATCCTGCTCCACTCCCTGCGGCGGACCCTACGCGACCCCATTACTCCCTGACAGGCTGTTTTAACGGCCATGATTCTGCTCCACTCCCTACGGCGGACCCTACGCGACCCCATTACTCCCTGACAGGCTATTTTAATGGCCATGATTCTGCTCCACTCCCTGCGGCGGGTGCTGTGTGGCTCCACTACTCCCTGGCAATTGGCGGCAACGGACGTCGCTCCACTACCTACAACAGGCTCCACGTGGCAGGCCATAGTAATGGCCACGGTTCCGCTCCGCTACTCCTCATAACAGACCCCTCCTGACCCCGAACGATGCACTGACAGGTGGTTACAGACGTCGCCATCAATCCGTTACCTCCTCCACCTATAAAAAGGGAGACCCAGATACGTTATTCTCTAAGCTCTCATCTTTTTTATCTCAAAACTCTGCTAAATTCTCCGTTCGAGCACTCCATTCTTGTTGAGGCAGAGAACTGACTTGAGCATCGGAGGGTCTTGCCGGAGCAACCCCACCTCCGGTTTAGACTTCCTTTGCAGGTCCCGACGGCGACCGCGACTTCCTCAACTCCAGCTTCTCCGGCGCAAGCGAGTTTTTGCACCAACAATTTTATTTAAATTAAATTAAAATTTTAATTTTTTTTATATATTTTTTTAAAAAATAATTTGAAATGGGGATATTAATTTGAAATGACATTTTCTATTTGAATTAAAGTTAAAATTTTAATTTTATTTGAATTAAATAAAATTTTAATTAAATATGATAGTAATTAAATAAAATTTTAATTTTAATTCAAATAAAATTCTAATTTTAACTTTAATTCAAATAGAAAATGTCATTTCAAATTACTATTTTCATTTTAAATTATTTTTTAAAAAAATATATAAAAAAAATTTAAAATTTTAATTTTAATTCAAATAAAAATCATCATTTCAAATTACAATCCCCTTTTAAAATAATTTTGTTAAAAAAATATCCAAAAAAATACCTTAAAAATTAAAAAAATAAAAAATAAAATAAAAAAATAAAAAAATGAGTAAAAAATAAAAATTATAATTTTAAATTTTAAAAAAATTAATTTTAATTCAAATAAAAATCATCATTTCAAATTATAATCTTCTTTTAAAATTATTTTTTTAAAAAAATATCCGAAAAAAATATATCTTAAAAAAATTTAAAAAAAAAATACCGTAAAAAAGGAAAAAAATGACGTTTTTGGGATAAAATGACATTTTTGAGATAAAATTATATTTTTGGGATAAAATAAAAAAAATAATAAAATGGTGTTTTTGGGATAAAATGGTATTTTTGGGATAAAACGAAAAAAAAGAAAAAATAGCATTTTTGATATCCCAAAAAAATTTTAAAAAATTAAAAAAATAAAAATACCATAAAAAAATAGAAAGAAATGAGAAAAAAATAAAAAATATAATTTTAAATTTAAAAAAATAAAAATTTTAATTTTAATTCCAATAAAAAACATCATTTCAAATTACTTTCCCCATTTTAAATTAATTTTTAAAAAAAAATATCTCAAAAAAATATTTTAAAAATAAAAAAATAAAAAATAATATAAAAAAGGAAAAAAAAAAAAAAAAAATAAAAATTATAATTTTAAAACTAAAAAAATAAAATTTTTAATTTTAATTCAAATAAAAAAATCTTTTCAAATTACTTTTCCCATTTCAAATTAATTTTTTTAAAAAATATTCCAAATAAAAGAAAAAATACCTAAAAAATATCATAAAATAGAAAAAATAGTAAAAGTAAAAAAAATAAATTTATAATTTGAAATTATAAAAAAAATTAAAATTTTAATTTGAATTCAAAAAAATTAAAAATGCCATAAAAAAGTGAAAAAATGGAAAAAAATGGGAAAAAATAAAAATTATAAATTAAAATTTTAAATAAAATTAAAATTTTAAATTTAATTCAAATAGAAAATATCATTTCAATTACTATCCCAATTTCAAATTATTTTTTTAAAAAAATATATAAAAAAAGGAAAAAAATTTAAAATTTTAATTTTAATTCAAATAAAAATCATCATTTCGAATTACAATCCCCTTTTAAAATTAATTTTGTTAAAAAAAATTTCAAAAAAATATTTTAAAAATTTAAAAAATAAAAAATAAAATAAAAAAAAAAAATGAGAAAAAAATAAAAATAAAAATAAAAATTTTAATTAAAAAAAATAATTTTAATTCAAATAAAAATCATCATTTCAATTACAATCCTCTTTTAAAATTAATTTTTTTAAAAATATCCCAAAAAATATATCTTAAAAAATAAAAAAATAAAAAATATCGTAAAAAAAGAAAAAAATGGTGTTTTGGGATAAAATGGCATTTTTGGGATAACATGAAAAAAAAGGATAAAATGGTATTTTTGGATAAAATGATATTTTTGGGATAAAATTATATTTTTGGAATAAAATGAAGAAAAGGAAAAAAATAGTATTTTTGAAAATATCATTTGAAATGGCATTTTCAAAAATTCCATTTCAAATGATGATTTTATTTTTTTTATTTTTTTTCATCTACGTGGAAATTTGGATGGAATAGGGTGGTGATGTGGCAATCAAAAAATTCCATTTTGAATGGTATTTTATCTTGTTTGCATCATTTTGGTAAATAAGTTAAAAGTTAGATTATTTTTATAAATATTTTTTTTAATTAATTAGGTAAAGTACTCGACTTATGACGGTGTTTGGTTAGCTTGGACAAGATTTCTGTGCAGCGTGGGATTTGACCCACAAGCAAAAAACATAATTGGGGTTGCCAGAACTTGTCCGGCAGAAGATCCTTTGCTATATAGCAAAATTTTTCAGACTAGTCTGACATGAAGCATATCATCTTATCCTATTAGTTAATATAGTTATTAATTTTTAATATATATTTAACACATACAGATCAATTTTTTCATTTAAAAGTTTTATACGATAAAAATATTTTTATTTTTTAAAAAATTATAATATTCTATATCCATATTATTATATTCTATATCTAAAAAATCATAATTTTTATCTACAGAATATCATAATATAATATATGATATTATAATATGCATAAAATATCATAATTTTTTCAAAAAAATAAGAGCATTTTTGTCATTCAAAAATTTCAAATGAAAAATAAAGCTGTAAACATTAAATACGTATTGAAAAGTGATTGAACAAAAATATCTTTTTTATATTATGATATTTTAAGTCATATTATGACATCCTGAGCCATATTATGCCATAGGATGTCATAATTTTTTTCAAAGGACAGAGATATTTTATTATACAAAATTTTTAAACGAAAAAGTCAATCTACAGATATTAAATATTCGCTAAAAAATGGTGACTATATAGACCAATCGGACAAAACAGTATGCTCCACATCGAATTTTCTACACCACCCGTGGTGCACAAAAAATTTCTCTTTCTATGCAAATATATAGATCAGGTAAAGCTTTGATGGAATAGATGTAATAGCCCAGCCTTTTTAGGGTCTTGGACTTGCCCGAAGTAACCTGGGCCCAATGGAGCACGTGCTTGGCATGTATGTGGATGGGGTGGGGGGGCGAACTCTGATCGAGAGTCCTCCTCTCTCCCAATCCCGATGAGATTTGGGGGTGGAGGGGGGGGTGTGGGGAGAATTTGCCTACCAAAATTGGAGTAGAAAACCCTAAAATCATTTTTATAAATAGTTGATCTTCCTCTCCTTTGAATCCTTCATTAATTTCTTAAGAAATCGTTGCTGACTTCTATGAATGTTTTGAGATTCTTTTTCGATTTTGGTGGAAATAGGTCACTAAAATCACTCCTTAAACCCTCGTCGGACTTAGCTAAGAGGTCTTAGCTTTGTCTCTTTTTCCTTTTTTGGTTTTTTCCTATCATTTGGAGTTGACAAATTGCCAGATTTACTATAAATATGGTACTCCCTATTTTTTTTTCGTTTAGTTTTGTCGACCTTGCCAGCCATGGCCATTATTGGGGTTGTTGCTTCGTCACCACCGAGAGTCACTAGAAAGGTGGCCAACCCCAGGTCTTCCACCACCGTGGTTGGAACAAGGAAAAAGGGGAGGGTATCCCCTATTTTGAAAAAGAAGAAAAGAAAAAGAGAGGATTCTTCTTTCTCTCTCTTCCCTCTTTTCTCTCTCTTGCATACTTTATTTTTTTAATTTATTTTTTTCTCTCTTAGATGAATCGAGCAATCTATGGGAAAGGGTTGGGGGACTTGACGATCGACCCCTGATGAACTTGATAGATGGTTTAGACAGATGACTTCTACACTATGAATTTTATTTTTTAATATTAATTTTGGTTCTATAGGAGAATAATTCTTTGAATAAGAGAACATCGAGCAGGATTTTTGATGCCTAAATTGTAATCTAGTGAATTCTGTTTGCCATCAATTGATGTAAGAATCCATACACTTGATCACCGATATAAATATTTATTTATTAAATTGCATCATTCAATTTGTATCATGAGATTCAACTTGCATGGGATGGCATGGTCTGTGATTTTCGGTATGCAGAGTATTGTTTATGTATGTAAACAATGGTTGTTGAAGATATACTACATGACATGTAACTTAATTATTTTGAAACCTTATAAGAGATTCACTTGTAAATTTGCAATCGAATTTGTCAAGAGTAATGCATAATTATTTAAGGGTGCATTTGGTTAACCACAAAAAAAATATTTTTTTATTTTTTATTTTTAAAAAGTAAAAATCAAAAAGTAATGTTTTGATAACACTACAAAAAGTAAAAGGTAAAAATCAAAAAAGTAAAAATAATTGCTTTTTGTGGAAAGCAAATTTTTTTTGCTTTTTAAAATTTGCTTTTGCTTTAAAAAATGAATGAAAGTTCCCGCATCTTCTCCCTCCACTGTGATCCCTCTCCCTCCCAAGTGCTCGTCCGCCTTGCCCCCTCGACCGCCTAGATCACCCTCCAAGAGTCCTCTATCGCTTCCTCCGCCGCCGCAGCCCCCACCATCGTGGCGTCTCCTCTCCATGTCCCCCTCTCAATCCCTTCCCCTCCGCGCCATCTTTTGAATATGGAAGGAACTCGGCCTTCCCGATGACTTCGAGGGTTCAATCATTATCCAAAATTTTACTATCTTCTCGCTTTGGGACAACCCACAAGAGTCCAACACCCATCTGTTGGACCTCGTCGAGGGAAACCCCAATCCTAATTTCACATCAATGGGGGAGAAGTGGCGGCCCTGGGAGATGACCAGGGAGGAATCCAAGGCGGATAAGATGGAGCTCAGGTTTGGATTCAAGCATGGATTCCCTCCTGAGATGTGGCTCATGCATCGATGGGGATTAGAGAGAGGGCAGCTAGGAGTGGAACTGGCATTGGAGGAGGAGTCTAGTTCAGCTACTGACAACGTCTGAGTGGTGGTTTAGAAAGCCGATGCGAATGTAGAGTATGGTAATAGTCAAAGCAATATCTGACAAAGAGATATGTAGTTAATCAGTCACTCATTTTTTTTTAAAAGTTAGATAATTTTTTTAGAAGTTAGATAATCAACCAAAGCAACTAGTTACCAAACATACTTTTTACTTTTTTATTTTTATTCTGTAGCAAAAATTAAAAAAAATAAAAAAATACTTTTTAGAAAGCAAAATTTAAAAATAAAAAAGTGTAACCAAATGCATCCTAAATGAATAAGAAGTACTTTGAACTAGCCTCATCATATGGGAGATGCTGCAAGAGCTTATATTTGGGATAACCTCCATGAGCTTATATATGGGATAGCCTCTAGGAGCTCATGTCTGGAACAATCTCCACAGACTTATGCATAAAAATTTGATCAAATATGAATTGAAGCACAATCTTGGTTAGTCCAAAATTGAAAAAAAAAAATTATCAAATCTAAAATTATGAAAAGAGAAACTAATGATAAGACACATAAAACCAATGCTAAGTAAAGGTTAGCATGTGATGATCCATCTCTTTTGGTAAAATATGAAATAATGTGCCCTACAAGCCAATCACATGATGATGCGAAGGAATTTTTTTGTGATATCTTTCTACTCATTTGCATGATATTATTTTTTTTATTTATGAGGTATTGTATTTTATCATTTGCTACATCATATTTTTATGATTATGATTAACCTCATAGATTAGAGTAATGATTTTAGGGTCATGATGAGATCATGCCAGTGAGATCTAAAATCTTGATAGTCCCAAACTAAAATATTTTCAGTCATTGGATCATCGAGTCAGAGATCGATGATACTGGTAAGACTGGTACATCCTATGTATGCTCGATGAAGAGGGTGGTTGATCTCACAATCACTTGTGTGGTAACACTAATACAAAGATGTAGGTGCTCATTAGAGAATGAGTTCACTGAACTGATCCACATGAAGAATATCTGATGGAGCCTTACAGTATGTCAATAGATGGTTCTCCAATGGGAGTGGTGCATGTGATCCTTTGATCTGAGATCACCATGGTACCTTGTGTATATGAATTCTTACTTTGGTTTATTCTCAAGCACACAACTTTAAGATGTGTGTGGGATATTCTGGGTATGGTGAAGTGTGCATGGAGGTTGTGAGTGATCAACAAAAAATCGATCACTTCTTGTAGGAGGAGAGAACATCCTATGTGATCTCATAGGATGATGACTCTGAGAGTCTCTGACCAGAGCAGAGATGAATAGTAAATATAGTTTCTACTGATTCATCAATCTAGTCTGTTAGATATGTGCCCTAGATGCTAGATCGGCTGACACATTCCTGTACAAATCTAAGGGCAAAATTATAATTTTGACTATAAATGAATAAAAGGGTTATTCTTCTATCACATTGTGTACATTGTGTCTGTGATACATCCTTTGAGTTAGTGGAATGTTAATTCATATTTTAAGAGTTGAAAATTTAAGGCATGAATTTACATAACTAACTCATAAACTGCTCCTGACTATAGGATCATCACGAGGATGGTGATCGATCCGGAAGATTGGTGTACGATCGCTTCCTTAGGATAGATGAGTCTTGAGTCTACGGTGTGGAGATACCAGAGCAAGAGTATAGGTATTCATTGAGAATGAGAGTACTGAGCGTGACCACCTCGAGCAGTCATAAGAAAATCTACCTTCTCATCGATGACTAGCTCGATGCTGCAGTTGTGTGTCTAGTTCTTTGACCTGAGGTGCATCGTCGGTTCACCTTGAGTGTGTTATAGTTTGACTACACCATAACTCGGTCTCCTAGTCATCCAGAATCCTGAGGTGTATGTTGGCTGTAGTATATTCATTGTAGGAACCAAATCGCATCAAGATGGGATCTATCAACCTCGGTAGATGAGAGGAGTAGTCCTATGGTGATCGAAAGATCGAGTCCTTAAGCCCATGGTCATGACAGAGTGAAATAATGAAAAAAAAATTTCCATTGGGGTTTCACATCAGACTCAGATCGATCGATTGATTCATATGACTGATGTTGGGTTTGACGAGTTCACTTTAACCCTAATTCAGTCGGGACTCATGATAGAGGAACTCAATCACACAGGTAGCTGCACTGAGAGGTTCGTCTTCAGTTCTGATGGGTTGCCACCATATACTGCTAGATGTCACTGGTGGATTTTGGGAGCAATTAGAATGATTTTGATGATCGATCATTCTAATTGTCTGAATCAGAAGAGTTCTGATCCATCGAAAGGAGTTTTGATGATGTCGATGATGAGATCACAACATGTCTCATTACCATATAGAATTGAACCTAACTGGGTCACACAAACAAGGGTTAGGGTCTGGATGTCATCAATTGGCTAGCCCAATTGATTTGGATAAGATCCAATTAGGTTCAAGGAAATCGTGCTAGCACTCGATTGAGCCTAACTTTCTTCTCGTGTAATCTTTTCTATCTCTACTGAGCCAAATGTGATCTGGCTCATCCAGAGAACCTTAGAAAAGTTTCTCTCAGTCTAATTAAAGCTTGTCCAGCTCAGAAAAGGTTTGTCTTAATTCATGAGATGAATTTAAGACAACATCTGCTAATTTCTAGCACCTGCCAATTTTATTTTAGGACATCTGTCAAAAGTTGACATATGGGTCTTAAACTGAAGAGGACTTATTGAAGGATTTTTGTGGAGTGTCCACATGCCTAAACCTAATCAAATTGGATGCCATTATCAGATTATGGCATGAGCCCAATTGGATTTAAGTGGGCACCCCAAATGGATAAGAACCAAAGAGTCCTGATAAACTTGGACTCTTTGGCGCCACCTTATTTGAGCCTATCCATTGTTGGTGCCAACATAGGAGAGAGCATGGAGATTCTTATCTGATGTGATCAGATGACATCACTCCACCAATCAAAATTTTTTCAAAATTTATTAAAATTTTTTGATTGGTCGAATGATGTGGCACTGCGCAGCATACAGGGTCTATATAAACCCTGCTGCACCTAGGGTTTCATGGAAGAACTTATTTTGTGCAAAAAACCCATTGGCTGCCACCCCCTCCCCTCTTCTTCACATCCTCCCTGCTCTCCTTTCTCCCCTCTTCATGTCCAAGAAGTTGGACGTTCATCTGGCATAGGTGCAAGGCATGGTGACGCCTGGAACAGAAGGCTGCAGGACTTCTTCGACAGGCTGCTGCTCCAACTTCAGGAAGACTTTTGAAGATCTTTCTAATCAGATTTAGATCTGATTTTTGGAGCATAGAATTACAAGGAGAAGACATTCTAGATACTACCTAAGTGGATACTAGTAGAGGCCAGGCGCTTGCGTGGCTACATCAGAACCTCAGGCAGTGCTGCGATCATCTACAGGGTAATTAGATTACCCTTGAGGTATGTCTATGTTTCTCATACTTTTAGATTTAATTTTGAAATTAAAATATCAGATAATAAAATTAGATCTAAAATAGCATAGGATAAAAATTTAAAAAATTTATTCCATCCCAGATTTGATAAAATCTGGAAGATCCTACACAGAAAAAAGGTAGTTTTTCCTTCAAGTGGTATCAGAGCCAGATTATTGGCTCTATTTCAGATCTAATTTAGATCTAATTTTAATTTTAATTTATCTGATATTAAAAAATTTTAGATGTCACATCAAATGTGATAGGATCTAAAATTAAAATATTTAAAATTAAATCTAAGATGATCTAACATGCATGAGATGCATGACTAGACTAGGATTAGTTGAATCCATGAATAGTCTTAAGTTTTATATTTTAATGAGATTAAAATATGAATTAAATCTAATTTATTTTCTATTTTTATGATATTATAAGTGTTATAATCAGATCAAAAAATAAAAAATAAAATTTTAATTTTAATTTTTTCATAAAATTAATCTGTTACATGCCTAGACTAGTTGTAGAACTGATCTAGTAACTTGTCTAGAATAGATTTAATTTTGAATAGTTCAATTTAAATCTTATTTTTTAGATATTACATGTGATGTATTAGATCTAAAATCATGTTAATTAGATTAATTTTTGATACATGAGATGTATGCAAAGTATGTATTAGTTAGATCTTAAATTGTATATGTGATATGTTAATTTAGATCTAACTAGTTTTGTAGTTAAATTTATATTTCTGGTTAAGGTGTTCCTCATGGCCGTCCAATCATAAGAATGAAGTAGGGTTTAAAGGCCCTCTCCTCCCATTTAATGGGACGTTCATATGATGTGTAGGGGTTCACGCATTCATCCTTAATCAGAAATTAAAACTTACTTTTCTACAAAACCCTAGATCCTGAAATCCTAAGATTTATTATACATATTTTATTTATGAACCCAAACTTAATTAATGTATTAAGTTTATAAAATTAAATTAGATCTAAAATTGAGAATTTCAGATCTAAGATATTTTCATAAAATTGGGTTCGGGCTTGGGTAGCTCAATTAGGTCTAGCGGTTGATCAAACCGAATCAAGAGTTGGTTAGGTGGGATCATGAAAGCTAATAATTAACCAGCCTAATAGGATTAAGTCTGGGTCAAGGTCGAATCACATTTAGATGTGACTCAATCAAGTTAAGACCTAATTTGGCTCAGAGGTTAGAGTCTGGATTGTAGGCTAACCCAATTAGTTCTGGTTCAACAATTTGGTGTCTAAGGTAAGTTCGGCAGATGCGATCGATTGATTTTTAATTGGGAGCTACTCGACTCGAATGTATTTTTGTCGAGTTAATGGCATATTCCTTCCATCAGTCTCACTTATCTGGCCATATGTGTCGACCCAGTTCTGATTTGAGGTGGCTAACAATTCGAGCTAACCCATGCCACTAGGTTAGTCATAATTGTTATGACTATGTCAAATCAAGTTTAAAGAGACCTAAATCAAATCTCCCTAAGAAAATATTAAGTCAAGGTCTTCCACCATTGTAGATGTGCGGGCCCTTTCCGGGGTTGATTGTTCTCGGCTAGATACAGTGGCTCAGTTGCACCGGGAAGATGCAACCATGTCCATTAGGCATTAGATGCTACGGATTAGAGGATGGGTTGGGCTCAATATTCTAGATATGGTGAGGGACCCAATCAGGAATCTAGTTCGTGCAAATGGTGGGTTTGGCTTAACTAAGGATTGGAGCAATATCCCGGATACAGTGAGCTTCATGAATTAGAAATCAAGTTTTGGGTGCACCATGATTAGAGAATCATTGGACAAGAGTTGTCCACTCATCAGTTGACCCATCACTAATAACTGTTAGGTGAGGTGATGAGCCAGTCGGTAAGACCGCACCACCCACTAGAAATCACTAATCACAGAGATTTTCATATCTCTACCAAGGGAGTGTAAGGATCTGAGAAAATAGTGGGAGCCTAATTTGTTTAAAAATAAAAATTTTAAACAAATTGGTTGAGTCTGATTACAAAATCTAACTAGAAATTTTTGACTCTCTACAGGAAACATGCTGCCTCAAACCTCCTGACCAAAATTCTAGACACTCATAGACTGACTGGATCAAATTTTAAGGACTGGTTGAGGAACTACAGAATTATTCTGGGTTCCAAAAAATTGACTCATGTCTTGGATCAGGACCTACCTGCCATGCCAGCATGTCCGACTGTTGAACAAAGAGCATCTCTGAAAAAGTGGACAGACGATGATAACAAAGCCAGGTACTACATGTTGGGTGCAATGTCTGATGACTTGCAGCGCCAACATGAAAATATTTTGACTACCCACCAAATATTGGCTCATCTACAAGAGTTGTTTGGTGAGCAGAGTCGCGCAGCCAAGTATCAAGTCTGTCAAAGACTTTTTAAGATCAAGATGCGTGATGGACAGTCAGTCCAAGATCATTGTTTGACAATGATCAAGGATCTTGAGGATCTTGAGAAGCTCGATATCATCTTAGATAAGGATTTTCAGATTGATGTGATCCTTCAGTCTTTGTTCGATGCATATGGTCAGTTCATCATGAACTTTCATATGCATAAGATGCAATGTACCTTGACCGAGTTAATGAATATGCTGATTACGGCTGAGCTTTCAATGAAAGGTTCAAAAGGCTCAGTTTTTACTGTGGAGCGGACTTCTTCCAAGAGAAAGTCTTTTGGAAAGAAAAAGAAATCCATGAAGAAGCAGAAGGTGGATGGTAAGAACAAAAAGACAGGACCAAAGAAGAAGGCTGCTGATAAGGAAAAATATTTCTACTACCAATCAGAGGCCTAGAGATAGTCTAAATGATAGGTATATGTGGCACTTAAGGCTAGGTCATATAGCGGAAGACAGGGTTAACAAATTGGAGAAATCCGGACTATTGAGTCTATTGACTTTCGAGTCATATCCAGTTTGTGAATCATGCCTTCAAGGCAAAATGACCAAGCTCCCTTTGGTGGGACATGGGGAACGGGCCACAGACCTACTTGCCCTAGTACATACGGATGTGTGCGGCCCATTTGATGTACCGGCTAGAGACAACTTTGCCTACTTCATTACCTTTATCGATGATATGTCTAGGTACGGGTATGTATTTCTAATGAAACACAAGTTTGAAGACTTTGAAAGGTTCAAAGAATTCAGACATGAGGTAGAAAAACAAACAGGAAAGTCCATTAAGGTTCTTCGATCAGATTGAGGAGGAGAATACCTTAGTCGGGAATTTCTAGACTATCTTAAGAACAATGGCATAGTCTCACAATGGACTCCACCTGGAACGTCTCAACTCAACGAGATTTCAGAACGAAAAAATCAGACCCTATTAGATATGGTCCGTTCCATGATGAGCTTCACGGACCTCTCTGATTTTCTTTGGGGACATTGTCTTATGATAGTAATTTATGTATTGAATAGGATTTCCTCTAAAATTATTTCTACCACACCGTATGAGATATGGCATGGTAAGAAGCCAAGTCTGAATCATCTCAGAATTTGGGGTTGTCCGGCTCATGTCAAGAGACAGCAGACGGACAAGTTAGAGTTCAGGTCTTTTAGAGCTCGATTCATAGGATATCTTAAAGAGTCATTAGGATATTATTTATATATTCTGGAAGACCATAATGTGATTGTGAGTCGAAATGCTATTTTTCTTGAAAAATAGTTTATTCAAGATGGTGGCATCGGAAGAATAATTAAGCTGAAGGAGAATGTCTCCCAAGAGCAACGAGCTAAAGAACCTGAGGAACCCAATCAATTAGAACCAGTCCTAACACAACCTCTTCCACCTCGTAGATCGACTAGGGTTTTCCATCCTCCTGAAAGGTACTTAGGTACCATACAAGAGGATGTAGAAAAAATGTTCCTCACGAAAAATGGGGTTCATGGTGATGATCCCAAGACCTATGATGAGGTGATATCAGATATCAATTTCAAGAAATGGTTAGAGGCAATGAGATCAAAAATTGACTCGATGCACTCAAACCAAGTCTGGAACTTGGTAGATCCACCTGAAGGTATTGTACCTATTGGGTGTAAATGGATCTTCAAGAGAAAGATAGGTGCAGATGGAAATGTGGAGACATTCAAGGCTAAGCTCGTAGCGAAAGGTTATAGTTAGCGTGAAGGCATTGACTATCAGGATACCTTCTCGCCTGTAGCCATGCTAAAATCCATCCGCACATTGCTTGCTGTTGCAGCCTATTTCGATTATGAAATATGGCAGATGGACATGAAAACGGCATTCTTAAATGGACATCTTGAGGAAGATATGTATATGGAACAGCCGCTTGGATTCACATCCAGTGATGTTGATCACAAGGTCTGTAAGCTGCAAAGGTCCATTTATGGACTTAAGCAAGCATCTCGGAGTTAGAATACTCATTTCAATGATGTGATCAAAATATTTGATTTCATCAAGAACGAGGAGGAACCACGTGTGTTCAAAAAGGTCAATGGGAGCGTAGTTATCTTTTTCGTATTGTACGTGGATGACATCCTCCTAATTGAGAATGACATTCCCATGTTGACCTCAGTCAAAATATGGTTGTCAAAGGAGTTCTCTATAAGATCTAGGAGAGGCATCCTTTATATTGGGTATTAAGGTCTATAGAGATAGACCAAATAGGATGCTAGGACTTTCACAGAAGATATACATAGAGGAGGTGCTAAAGAGATTTAGCATGAAAAACTCCAAAAGAGATTTATTGCCTTTTAGACATGACATTCATCTCTCCAAGAAGATGTGCCCTAGCACACCTGAGGAGATTGAACGCATGAGCAAGATCCCTTATGCTTCTGCAATAGGGAGCCTCATGTATGTCATGCTATGTACACGACCTGATATAACCCATGCTGTGAGTGTCACAAGCAGATATCAGTCGAATCAAGGCAAAGAGCACTGGATTTCTGTGAAATTTGTCCTTAAGTACTTGAGAAGGACTAAGGATATGTTTCTAGTCTTTGAGAATGGAGAACTCTAGATTCAGGGATTTACAGACTCAGACTTTATGTGTGATGGCCCGGCCCGATAACAAATCTCAGCCCACCAAAGCCCAAAACAAAACAAAAAAAAAAAAGAAAAAATCGGGAAGAAGACTCCCGATAGGAGTCTTCTTCTCCGGCGAGACCAGGCAAATCGGGACTCCTAGGACCTCTCGGAGTCCTAGGGTCCTCTATAAGAAGGCCTCCCTTTTCCCTTGGAGCCGATCATCGGCCCTTTTCTCCTCTTTTCCTCTCCAATTTTCTCGAAGTAGAGCCACGGATCTTGCCTTGTTCTCGCCGTGACTGTTCACCGACGAGGTCATCGAAGGTTGAGGTGAGTCTTCCTCTTCTTCCTCTCTTCCTTCTCCTTCCTCCCATGCCCTTGTGCGCGGCTGCCGGCGATGGGAGTCACCGATTTTCGATCGAAAAAAGGGACCTCTGTTTTGGTCTCTTTTTCCCGTGGATTTTTCGATGCCGGCGATCGCAATCGACTGCCGGCCATACCTCTCTGTGACCGGGGGAATGGCCCCCCTCTGCCGCTGGCCTCCGCCGCGGCGGCCATGGCCTGAACGGCCCGGCACAAGGAGGGGACTGCCATCCCCTGTTCGGCCTTGAAGGAGCTCAAAGAAAAAGAAGAAAAAGAGAAAAAGAAAAGAAAAGAAAAGAAAAGAAATAAATATAATAATAATAATAATAACAAAACATATATATATATATACTTATATATATATATAAATAAATGAATAAATAAATAAATAAATAAAAAATGATGAGAGAGAGAGTTTCTCTCTCTTCTCTCTCTTCTTTCAGTCTGAACCCTGACTTTCTCTCTCTAAAATTGGACTTTCTCTCTCTACTTTCTCTCTCTAAATTTTTCTCTCTCTAGATTATTTCTCTCTCTTGATGGATTCCTCTCTCTCTAAAGTTATTCCTCTAGGATTAGCGTAGTGGGAGGTTTCATCTGATAATTTTGATCGAGTTTAGGGAAGAGTCTGATTTTAAGTGAGGTTTTGATTTGGGATCTGTTTAGATTGAATTTTGAATTAAAATTAATGTAAAAAATATAATTTTGGATAATAGGCACGGAAGAATCTTTTAGAAGTTAGTCGATCTATTCATTTAGTGCTCCGTGAAAGGTAAGTAATGAATCATCTTCTCGAGATATTTCATATTTATTCTGAAAATAAATAATTATTCTCTGAAATTATGCATGAATTATGAAATTATGTTTTGTAAAAGAAAGTACTTTTGAAATATTATGGTACGTCGAATTATGCACATATTCAGTGAAAAATTATGAAATATTATGATGCAAAGTATTTTGATACAGATCGAATTTATGCTCTCAGCCTAACTATGTTTCAGTGGGCCCCGCCAATGGGGATTATACGTTGGTACTCAATGGACCCTGCCAGTGGGGGTTATGCGCTGGTGTTTGTGGACCCTGCCAGTGGGGGTTGTGCACTGGTATTTGTGGACCCTGCCAGTGGGGGTTGTGCGTTGGTATTCTGTGGACCCCGCCAATGGGGGTTAAACGTGGTCATAGTCAAGACTGTTGAGTTACGAGTATTTTGAATCGAATCGGATTTATGATTATATTATATGTGAATATTTGAAAATATTGGATTTGCATTAAATCAGCATGAAATATACTCTTATGTTTATTTGCAGCATTATTCTTGAAAATTTGATAATATCTGAATTATCTAGTTGAGATATTTGTTACTTACTGGGCTGTCTAGCTCATTATCTTTCTTTCTATTTTTCAGATTCAGATAATTAATTTCGAGCGTGGGAAAAAATATTGGGACAGAGCTTTTATAGGCAAGATTTAGCATTGTCAACTTCATTGAACTTAGATCTATTATTTTATTTTTAGTAAAATTTTATCGGATGTAAGATATTTATTTTAATTACTTGAATTAAAGTTGAATAATAATTATTTGAATTTATTCCGCTGTGATGCATTGATATCATGATGAAATGCCTTGCATGCTTATGGAGAGAGTTCTTCATAAGTATGCGGCGGTTGCCATGACCCTCGATTCACAATCTCGGGTCGGAGGTGTGACAATTAATATGGTATCAGAGCATTAGTGGATACATTATGACACATAGAATTTGACATAGTATGAGTGTAGGTGGGTAGACATTAGGAATATTGGGACGTTAGAGTATGAGCATCATAATAAATCCATCCTAACAAATAGATAAATGAATCTAATAAGATTTTTGAATTTTGAAAGTATGAATAAGAAGAAATATTTTTAAATTTTGATTAATTGGGATGTCATCATATGATTCATAGAAGTATGTTTTTCCTATCTTATGATGGGTTGGAATTAAGAGTGGTTAATATTTTGAAATAAATAAAGAAATAAATGAATGATGATAAATGAAGTTCTTATGCAAGAATAGAGACATTGACCTTCTTCTATTCACAAGAGATAGATTTGACTTGAGTCATGAGACATTGAACATTATTTTACAGAAAATGAGATCATAATTTTAAAATTTTGAAATATTGAAAATCTTTGAGATGTTGATCTTGATAAATAAGAAAATGAATGGTTCCATTTTAGATCGAAATTAATGTATTGACTTTTTTCTTATGAAATGATTTAAGAATGAATTTATATCAAGAATTAGAATATTGAAATATTTGTGGATGAGATTCAAGTAAGAAACTATGAAGACTCAGGCAAGAAAAATTTCGAGGATGAAATTTTTTTTAGAGGGGAAGAATGTGATGGCCCGGCCCGATAACAAATCTCAGCCCACCAAAGCCCAAAACAAAAAAAAAAAGGGAAAAATTGGGAAGAAGACTCCCGATAGGAGTCTTCTTCTCCGGCGAGACCAGGCAAATCGGGACTCCTAGGACCTCTCGGAGTCCTAGGGTCCTCTATAAGAAGGCCTCCCCTTTCCCTTGGAGCCGATCATCGGCCCTTTTCTCCTCTTTTCCACTCCGATTTTTTCGAAGTAGAGCCACGGATCCTTGCCTTATTCTCGTCGTGACTGCTCACCGACGAGGTCACCGGAGGCCGAGGTGAGTCTTCCTCTTCTTCCCCTCTTCCTTCTCCTTCCTCCCATGCCCTTGTGCGTGGCTGCCGGCGACGGGAGTAGTCGATTTTTGGTCGAAAAAAGGGACCTCTGTTTTGGTCTCTTTTTCTCATGGATTTTTCGACGCCGGCGATCGCAATCGACCGCCGGCCATACCTCTCTGTGACCGGGGGAATGGCCCCCCTCTGCCGTCAGCCTCCGTCGCGGCGGCCGTGAACTGAACGGCCCGGCACAAGGAGGGGACTGTCGTCCCCTGTTCGGCCTGGAAGGAGCTCGAAGAAAAAGAAGAAAAAGAGAAAAAGAAAAGAAAAGAAAAGAAAAGAAAAAAAAATAAATATAATAATAATAATAATAATAACAAAACATATATATATATACTTATATATATATATATAAATGAATAAATAAATAAATAAAATAAAAAAAAATGATGAGAGAGAGAGAGTTTCTCTCTCTTCTCTCTCTTCTTTCAGTCTGAACCCTGACTTTCTCTCTCTGGAATTGGACTTTCTCTCTCTACTTTCTCTCTTTAGAATTTTCTCTCTCTAGATTTTTTCTCTCTCTTGATGGATTCCTCTCTCTCTAAAGTTATTCCTCTAGGATTAGCATAGTGGGAGGTTTCATCTGATGATTTTGATCGAGTTAGGGAAGAGTCTGATTTTAAGTGAGGTTTTGAATTGGGATCTGTTTAGATTGAATTTTGAATTAAAATTAATATAAAAAATATAATTTTGGATAATAGGCACGGAAGAATCTCCTAGAAGTTAGTCGATCTATTCATTCAGTACTCCGTGAAAGGTAAGTAATGAATCATCTTCTCGAGATATTTCATATTTATTCTGAAAATAAATAATTATTCTCTGAAATTATGCATGAATTATGAAATTATGTTTTGTAAAGAAAAGTGCTTTCAAAATATTATGGTACATCGAATTATGCACATATTCAGTGAAAAATTATGATATATTATGATACAAAGTGTTTTGATACAGATCGGATTTATGCTCTCAGTCTAACTATGTTTCAGTGGGCCCCACCAATGGGGATTATACGTTGGTACTCAGTAGACCCTGCCAGTGGGGTTATGCGCTGGTGTTTGTAGACTCTGCCAGTGGGGGTTGTGCGCTGGTATTTGTAGACCCTGCCAGTGGGGGTTGTGCGCTGGTATTCTGTGGACCCCACCAATGGGGGTTAAACGTTGGTCATAGTCAAGGCTGTTGAGTTACGAGTGTTTTGAATCGAATCAGATTTATGATTATATTATATGTGAATATTTGAAAATATTGGATTTGTATTAAATCAGCATGAAATATACTCTTATGTTTATTTGCAGCATTATTCTTGGAAATTTGATAATATCTGAATTATCTAGTTGAGATATTTGTTACTTACTGGGCTGTCTAGCTCGTTACCTTTCTTTCTATTTTTCAGATTCAGATAATTAATTTCGAGCGTGGGAAGAAATATTGGGATAGAGCTTTTATAGGCGAGATTTAGCATTGTCAACTTCATTGAACTTAGATCTATTATTTTATTTTTAGTAAAATTTTATCGGATGTAAGATATTTATTTTAATTACTTGAATTAAAGTTTGTTGCCCAGCTATGCAACCCAAGAGGGGGGGTGAATTGGGTTTTTTAAAAATTTTAAGCTTAACTAATTACTTATGAAAAGTATTTGTTAAAAGCTTGATGAATAAGAAGAAAGACTTTAATTCAAGATTAATTACCTAAAGTAAGAATGCAAGGATATAATAAAGAAATAAAGAGAAACAATAAAGCACACCACAAACACAAGGATTTATAGTGGTTCGGTGCCAACCTTGCACCTACATCCACTCTCCAAGCTCCTACTTGGGAATTCCAATCCACTATACTTGTATTCAACCCGAACACAAACGTCGGAAACTCCGACACTAGCTATCCCAAGCTAGTCCACTTGTTTTTCGGGTACAAGCCAACCCAAAATACTCCGATTTCAGGTTCGGATCAACCTTCTCTTGTTTTGGAAACCCTCCAAAAATAAGAACAATTACTCACAAAGAGTAAGACAGTTTAGAGCATAAATAAGTACAAGAATAGCTCCTTAAATGAGCGAATATAACAATAAAAACACTTTACTCAAATGAAGAATCTCCTTTTGGATTTCCTCAAGGTGGATGAAGAGTTGAATGAACGCTTGAGGAGAAGGTGAACTTTGATTGAAGACTTCTTGAAGGCTTTGAAAGAGCTTTTGATCAAGGTTGAAAAATTGGCTTGAAAAACCCTCTCTTTGAATACTCTTGAATGCCCTTTTGAACGCTCTTGCTTTTCTCTTTCACAATCTCTCGTGTATATTGTGGATCCCCTGTCTTTTTCTCTCATGTATATCGTTGATCCCCTTTTTCTTTCACCTTTTGAAACCTTTTATAGCTTTAAGAAACAAGGGAAAACATTTTAAACAGAGAAAGAGCCGTTAGAGCATTTTAAGGGAGCATTAAAGGCAATTAAAATGGGCAAAAAATTAGCCGTTGCGGACAATTTCCGTCGCAGGGGTCGACTCATGAGTCGACTCATGCTTCAGGAGTCGACTCATGAGTCGACTTCTGTTGCAACAGCCAGAAATGTTGGTTTCTGGATTTTTTTGGCCCAAACCAGCCGAGGTCGACTCATGAGTCGACTCATGCCTTGTGGGTCGACTCATGAGTCGACTCACAGGTCGTGCCAAGCCAGAAAACCAGCATGCCAAGGGAAATTTTTGCGTGCCAATCAGCTCATTGTGCCATGAGTTGACTCATGAGTCGACTCATGCACTTCAAACATTCATAACTTCAAAAATATAAGTCCAAAAATAATAAAATTTTCATCAATAGATTACAAATCATTTGTTCTACCAAATGATACTATCAAATCAGGATTTTAGTAAAATTATGATTTTGCCCCTGAAGAGCATAAAGACTTTTTCAATTTAAAAATATTTGTATCCCTTCAATCTGATTTGTAATCATCAAAATCAATCTAGGAGCAACAATCTCCCCCTTTTTGATGATGACAAAATACTTGAACAAAAGCATTATGTGAATGCATTATAGATTTATATGCTTGAAAAGAGTATGATTCTTTTGGCATGTGATATAAATGGTCATATGCGAGAATAGTTTGCCCATTTACTTAAAGATTTGAAGATATGCTCATTGGATTATATGATTTTGGTGATAGAGCAGAAAACTTGTTTTTATTATCAGAGCAAGCTGTATTTTGAAAATTTACTCATTCTCATTTGATTTTAGTTTTAGCATCAGAGCAAAAAATAATTATGTGCTTTAATTGCTTTTGATACAAAAAATAATTATGTGTGCCAAAGCATGTTTAAGAGTTGATTTGGAAAATGTATTAGATCATTTTGAGTTTAAGATGTATCAGAGTAAGAGAAAAATAAATTTTGCAATGTATCAGAGCAAGAAAAATAATTTTACAATATTATCAGAAAAAATTTTACAATGTATCAGAGAAAATTTTACAATGTATCAGAGCAAGTTAAAAATTTTAAGATGTATCAGAGTAAGTTAAATTTCTTAAGATGTATCAAGGCAAGTTGAATTTCTTAAGATGTATCAAGGTAAGTTGAATTTCTTAATATGTATCAAGGTAAATAAAATTTCAAAAGATGTATCAGAGCAAGTTGGAATTTTGAAGTATATCAGAGCATATTTAAATTTTTAAAGCAAATCAGAGCATATGTAAAGAAGTAATTTAAAAGTTACTTATTTGTATTGTACTTTTGATATTGTTCTTTAGATTCTCCAATTCATTCATTAATTTCTCATAATTTGTAGTTTTGCTTTTGATGGGTTGCTTTTTCTTTAATTTTTATTTAATTTTCTCCCCCTTTTTGACATCATCAAACATGGTTAACTCCTCCTTTTTCTGAAACATTCTTTAATTTCTCTCCCTTTAGAGGTTATCACAGATGTTTGCTCCCCCTTAATACAGCAATTATTAACAGCAAACAACAACAAAGAGAAGACAATATTTCAACAAGGAGAATATATATAACCAAAATATGATTGACATCATTACAAAAGGTAGAAATATAAGTAAAAGATGATACCATAAAACCATAATTGTTTCAATACATAGTTCATAATATAAAAGTCAACCAGCTAATTGTCAATACATGGCCCCAAAATACAGATCCTAGAACAAGACACTAACACCTAGGATCTAGTAATGATCATGAGAAGTCATGGATCGGAGTCATCAGATATGGGATGAGAAGCTGATGGATCTCTATCAGAAGTGCGTCCTCTACCCCATCTGCCTCTGGCATGAGCAGGAGAGCGAGATGAACTGGGTGGCTGAGTACGCTGAGAGGCTAAGGACTGAACAGAAAGGGTGAGTCTGATGGAATCAAGTACGTTCAGTGTTCTGGAAACAGACTGAAGTAGAGCAGTGAACTGAGTGGATGCATGCTCACTCGATCCTCGGATCTCTCTCCTCAGTAACTCATATCCACCCTCCAGTGCTCCTCTGAGCCTGCCAGCCTCTGCAGTGAGGTCTGTGACCTCAATAGTGGACTCCTGTGGCTGAGGATGGGCCAAAGCAAGGACTTGCCCCTGCAAGTCAAGAACTCTGCCAGTCAGTCTCCAGACGGTGTCCTCAAGCTGCTGAATCCGGATGGACTGATCTGATATCATCTGAAACACAGTGGAGATGTGGGGAGTCATGGTCTGATCAGAAGAAGTGGCTCCTGGTGCAAAAGTAGTACTGCTCCACTGACTAGACAGCAAAGAAGCCACACGCTGTGATATTTGCTCGATCTGATCGTCAGCCAGTCTGAACTCTGATTGAGGTGCTCTGCTCTCTGGCTGATACACTGGTGTGGGCATCCTAGTAAACTCTGAAGGGCCAGCCTCTGTATCAGGAATGAACTGGATATTTGGTGATGCTGCCCTGAAGTCATGGATAGGAGATGATGGACCTTCTTCTTCAGCTCTGTCTTCAATTCTCTCTTCAGCTCTATCTTCAGTTCTCTCTTCAGCTCTTTCTTCAGAGCCCTTGATCCAACCACCATCAGTCTTTGTAAATCCCATTCGGTGCAGGGTGTGTTGGTTGAAAGTGTCCACATGAGAGAGCTTAGTAGAAGCTTCCCCCTCACAGCTAACTCCAAACCTCCTAAATACTCTAGTAAGGGCCATACCATAAGGCAAGTGTGCCTTGGATCTGTTCAAAGTCTCTCTCATGGCCTCTATCATAAGTGCAGGGAGGTTCAGGGGGGTCTGAGTGATGACATGAAACATGATATAAACATCTCTGCTGGAAAGTAAATCATGCCTACCACTCCTAGGAAAGAAGAGCTTCGTTACCATCTGATGCAGGATCCTCATCTCAATGGATAAAATCTTTGCTTCCAATTTATTTAAACTTCCTGAGTAAGTTCCCCCTAGTATAACACTGATCCCCTCTTCTTTTACTGGGAGTTCCATATAAGAGTAACCCTCACTAGGCAAATGAAGTATTTCTCCCAATATACTAGAATCCAAGCAAATATCAATACCCTTGACTGTTGAAGTCACTGACCCATTTCCATAATGTAGATTCTGGTAGAATTCTCTAACTAGGTCAACATAGGTGACTTCCTTAAGGGAGCAGTAGAAATCCCATCCTTGGTTTTTAATCTTAGTTGCAAATGTAAAACCCTCTTTTTCAAAGAACCGAAAATCTATATTCTTCCCGGTTTCAACTTTTCTATCAGAAAGAGGATTCTTACTGGGGCTTAGGAAGGATTGAGGGGGACCTTGAGCAGATACTGAAGCTGGAGTGGGAGTAGTGGAAGACTGAGCAGCTTGCCTTTTCTTTCGAACATTTTCTTCAGGCTCACGGACTGACTTTCTTCTTTAGGGAAGCTTCATCTTCGGAGCCATATTCACTACAGTAGCAGGCAAAGAGACTTGGAGGAACAAGTGAATGAGTGGAGGAGGGATCACAAGAGAGTGAAGAAGGATTTTGGTGAAGAAAAGAAGTGGATTTGGGAAGAACGGTGGAGTGCTAGGGCACGCTCCAACCGTGCCAAACAATGGGAGAAAGCACAAAAAATCTCTTTCCAAGGTGGCGATTTTTGGTGGAGAGGAGGAGGGAAAAGTGCCTCGAACTAGATCCTTGGATTTGGAGCAAAAGGAATTGGAGAAGTCGGCTTTTGGAAGGAGGAAGATGAGAGGATGAGTCGGCTCACGAACAGGATCCCATATAAAAACAATGAGCCCGTGGGAAGTTTGAGGAAATAACAAGTTTGCCATTGAGTCGACTCATGGGGGTCGACTCATGAAGTTCAGAAATTCAGAAAAATTATGAATAAATTCCAGAAAAATTTGAAATTTTGAGAGAAGGAGTTTTGCTTAAAGATAAGTTTTTAGAATAATAAATTTGAGCTTTTGGGATCAGGATAGATGTTGGAAATTGAGCTCTAAGAATTTTTGACATCAATTCTTGGAAATTGAGAAAAATTTAGGCATATGGATCTAGAATTCCTAGATTTCTCCTAATTTCACAGAATCTATCCTCACTAAGGGCCTTTGTAAAGATATCAGCTAATTGATTTTCAGTGCAAACATATTCAAGAATTATATTTTTGTTTTGAACATGTTCTCTTATAAAATGATGTCTTATTTCAATATGTTTGGATCTTGAGTGTTGAATTGGATTTTTAGATAGATTTATGGCACTTGTGTTATCACATCTTATTGGTGTTTCATTAAGTTTGATTCTAAAGTCTTGAGTTGTTGCTTAATCTACAAGATTTGAGCACAACAACTTCCGGCTGCAATGTATTCGGCCTCAGCCGTAGACAGTGCCACCGAATTTTATTTCTTGCTAAACCATGAGATTAGGTTAACTCCAAAAAATTGGCAAGTTCCACTTGTGCTTTTTCTATCTAATTTACATCCAGTAAAATCAGCATCTGAATATCCTAATAAATCAATTTGTGAGTCCTTAGAGTATCATAACCCTAGAGATTGAGTACCATTTAAGTATCTAAGGATTCTTTTAACAGCATTCAAATGAGATTCTTTAGGATTAGATTGATATCTAGCACATAAACAAACACTAAACATGATATCAGGCCTACTTGCAGTTAAATATAATAATGAGCCAATCATACCTCTATAGTATTTTAAGTCTACACATTTACCTTCATCATCCTTGTCAAGCTTACATGAGGGACTCATTGGTGTGCCAATAGGTTTGCAGTTCTCCATTCCAAATCTTTTGAGTAGTTCCTTGGTGTACTTGCTTTGGGTGATGGAGATTTCTCTTTTGATTGTTTGATTTGGAGTCCGAGGAAGAAGGTGAGTTCTCCCATCATGCTCATCTCGAACTCCCCCTGCATAAGCTTAGCAAAGTCTTGACAAAGGGATTCATTAGTAGACCCAAAAATTATGTCATCAACATAAATTTGTATAACTAGCATATCATTTTGATTTCTTTTAATAAAGAGAGTTGTATCTACATTACCTCTTGAAAAACTATTATTTAGTAAAAATTTGCTTAGCCTATCATACCATGCTCTAGGTGCTTGTTTTAATCCACATAAAGCTTTATTTAATCTAAAGACATGATTAGGAAAAGCATGATTTTCAAATCCAGGGGGTTGTTCTACATATACTTCTTCAGCAATATATCCATTTAAAAATACATTTTTAACATCCATTTGAAATAATTTGAATTTCATAAAGCAAGCATATGCAAGTAGAAGTCTAATAGCTTCTAATCTAGCAACAGGTGCAAAGGTTTCATCAAAATCAATTCCTTCTTCTTGATTATATCCCTTAGCAACCAGTCTTGCTTTATTTCTAATTACATTTCCATGCTCATCTAATTTGTTTCTAAAGATCCATTTTGTGCCAATTATTGAATAATTTTTAGGTCTTGATACTAAGGTCCAAACATTATTTCTTTCAAATTGATTAAGTTCCTCTTACATTGCATTAATCCAATTATGATCATTTTCAGCTTCTTCAAAAGTTTTGGTTCAAGATGAGATACAAAAGCACAATGATTAACTACATCTTAAGTGAAGAACGGGTTTTTACCCCATGCATAGGATCACCAATAATTAACTCCTTAGGATGGTTGTGAACATACCTCCATTCCTTGGGTAGGTCATTTGTACCTTGAGGTTGTTCTTGAATTTCTTCACCTCTCTCATCTTGTTTGTCTTCTTGATCTTTGTCTTCTGGAGTTGCTGAATCTTTCAGAGTGATCTCCTTCATACCTTCTATTAGTGGATCTGCATCATCAACACCCTCATTCTTCCTTGAAGGAAGATCGTTAGATTCATCAAAAACAACATGTATGGACTCCTCAACTACTAAAGTTCTTTTGTTGAAAACTCTAAATATTTTACTGTGGAGGAGTAACCTAGAAAGATTGCTTCATCTGATTTTGCGTCAAATTTACCAGGTCTTTCTTTGCCATTATTTAATACAAAACATCGGCAACCAAAAATATGAAAATATACAATATTTGGTTTTCTTCCTTTCCAAAGTTATAGGGGGTTTTCTTTAAAAATTATCTAATCAAAGCACGATTTAAAATGTAACATGCTGTGTTAATTGCTTCCGCCCAAAGATATCTTGGAAGGTTGCTTTCACAAAGCATGGTACGGGCCATTTCTTCTAAGTTCTGTTTTTCCTTTCAACTACCCTATTCTGTTGGGGTGTCCTAGGAGCAGAGAAGTTATGGCCAATTCCATTTTCATCACAAAAATTTTCAAAGTCTTGATTTTCAAATTCAGTTCCATGATCACTTCTAATATTTTGAATTGAAAACCCTTTTTCATTAGTGACTTTTTGATGAAATTTAGTGAAAATATGAAAAGTTTCATTTTTGTGTGCCAAAAAGAAAATCCAAGTAAAACGAGAGTAATCATCTATAATTACAAAGCCATATCGTTTCCTCCTAGACTAGTGGTTCTAGTTGGTCCAAATAAGTCCATATGCAAGAGCTCTAAAGGTCTAGAAGTTGAAACAGTATTTTTGGATTTAAATGAAACTCTAGTTTGTTTACCTAATTGGCATGCATCACAAATTCTATCCTTTTCAAAATTTAATTTTGGCAAACCAAGAACTAATTCTTTCTTAATTAATTTTGAAAGAGAATGCATGCTAATATGTGCAAGTCACGATGCCACAGCCAACTAGTCTCATTAACTTTAGCATTCAAAGATACTAGGCATTGCATGTCTAATTTGGCTAAATCATTCAAATCTACCATATAAATATTGCCATGCCTATGTCCTATAAATTTGATGCCATCGTTAATAGGACTAGTCACAATGCAAACAGATGATTCAAAAATAACTTTATACCCTTTATCACAAAATTGACTAATGCTAAGTAAGTTATGCTTTAAACCTTTAACTAACAAAACATTTTCAATGTATTTGGAGGGAGTGATACCAATGTTACCTATCCCGATGATCTTTCTTTGCCATTATCTCCAAAGGTGACCATCCCTCCATCCTTAGCATCAAGCGTGATGAATTGTGATTCATCACCAGTCATGTGTCTGAGCATCCACTGTCAAGATACCATTTCCTGTTTCCTCTTGGGATGCTAGACACACCTGCAAGCAAAGGTCAAGTTTCTGTCTTAGGTACCCAAGCTTTCTTGGGTCCTTTTAGGTTAGTCAAAATGGTTCCTTTTGGAACCCATATTTTTTTTATAGTTGTGTTTGCAGATTTGTTAATAAGGCATGTGTATGATTTATGTCCTATTCTACCACATTTGAAACAACTAATATTTGTAGATTGTTACTTGAATAATTTACATAAATATTCTTCAGAAATTTTTGTTTCTTCAAGGGGTTATAGCCAAGTCAGCCTTATCATATACAGCTTTTTGATTATCAAGAATCATATTTAGTTTGTTTGAACTTAAGGTGAACTTATCTACTATAGGTTTCAGCTTGTTAATTTCATTCTTTAAGCTTTGATTTTCTTGAATCAAGGTGGATTTTTCAATTGAAAAGTTTTCAGCTTGTTTCACTAAGGACTGATTTTTCAATTTCAGTTCTTTATTTTTCATCCCTAGTTTCTTTAATTCATCAATTAAATCATAGAATGCTTCATGCAATTCTTCAAAAGTAAATTCACTAGGGGATTCAGAAGTTACCTCATTTTCGTGTGCCATAAGGCACAGGTTGGCTTGTTCTGTTGAGGTTTCCTCATCGGAGCTTGAGTCATCACTCGCACTCCAAGTCGCCATCATTGCTTTCTTTTTGAACTTTTTGGGACCTTTCTTCAGTTGTGGACATTCGGATTTGAAATATCCCGGCTTCTTGCACTCGTAGCATATAAGGGGTTGATCTTTCTCTTTCTCTTTGCTTTGTTCCCCTTTTGTGAATGACTTCTTTCTCATCCCCTGTTTCTTTTTTCTTAAAAACTTCTTAAATCTTCGGGTGATGAGTGCCATCTCTTCATCCTGTTCTTCATCTTCAGTGTCATCCGTTTCATCATCAGGCGAAGCTGTGGATTTGAGGGCAATGGATCTTTTCTTTTTGACTTCATCCTCTTGATGTTGCTTCATGCTAAGTTCATGAGTCATCAAGGATCCAAGAAGCTCTTCTAGAGGAGAGTGTTCAAGTCCTTTGCTTCTTGGATGGCAGTCACTTTGGCTTCCCAAGTTCTTGGCAATGACCTGAGAATCTTCCTTACAAGCTCACTGTTAGTATAAGATTTGCCAAGACTCTTCAAACCATTAATTATATCAGTAAAATGAGTAAACATAGCAGTTATGGACTCATCATGCTCCATTTTAAATAATTCATATTTATGCACAAGCATGTTTATTTTAGACTCTTTTACTTGATTTGTTCCCTCATGGGTTACTTCTAACCTATCCCATATTTCTTTAGTAGATGCACAAGTAGAAATGCGATTAAATTCATTTGCATCAAGTGCATAATAAAGAACATTCATAGCTTTAGCATTTAATTGTGCCAATTTCTTATCAACCTCATCCCATTCTTTCTCGGGTTTGGTTGACTCCTCACCATCTATAATCTTGGTGGGTGTGTGAGGACCGTTCACTATGATACTCCACATATCATAGTCGAGTGCTTGTATGAATATCTTCATCTGAGCTTTCCAATAGGTGTAATTAGACCCATTGAAAAGTGGAGGTCGGTTGGTAGATTGCCCCTCGACTAGAGAAGTACCGACATGGGTTGCCATAGATCTTTGGCTCTTTGATTGTTAGATCAAAGAAGGACTAGAGCACCGGGCTCTGATACCACTTGTTGCCCAGCTATGCAACCCAAGAGGGGAGGTGAATTGGGTTTTTAAAAATTTTAAGCTTAACTAATTACTTATGAAAAGTATTTGTTAAAAGCTTGATGAATAAGAAGAAAGACTTTAATTCAAGATTAATTACCTAAAGCAAGAATGCAAGGATATAATAAAGAAATAAAGAGAAACAATAAAGCACACCACAAACACAAGGATTTATAGTGGTTCGGTGCCAACCTTGCACCTACATCCACTCCCCAAGCTCCTACTTGGGAATTCCAATCCACTATACTTGTATTCAACCCGAACACAAATGTCGGAAACTCCGACACTAGCTATCCCAAGCTAGTCCACTTGTTTCTTGGGTACAAGCCAACCCAAAATACTCCGATTTCAGGTTCGGATCAACCTTCTCTTGTTTTGGAAACCCTCCAAAAACAAGAACAATTACTCACAAAGAGTAAGACAGTTTAGAGCATAAATAAGTACAAGAATAGCTCCTTAAATGAGCGAATATAACAATAAAAATACTTTACTCAAATGAAGAATCTCCTTTTGGATTTTCTCAAGGTGGATGAAGAGTTGAATGAACGCTTGAGGAGAAGGTGAACTTTGATTGAAGACTTCTTGAAGGCTTTGAAAGAGCTCTTGATCAAGGTTGAAAAATTGGCTTGAAAAACCCTCTCTTTGAATGCTCTTGAATGCCCTTTTGAACGCTCTTGCTTTTCTCTTTCACAATCTCTCATGTATATTGTGGATCCCCTGTCTTTTTCTCTCGTGTATATCGTTGATCCCCTTTTTCTTTCACCTTTTGAAACCTTTTATAGCTTTAAGAAACAAGGGAAAATATTTTAGGCAGAGAAAGAGACGTTAGAGCATTTTAAGGGAGCATTAAAGGCAATTAAAATGGGCAAAAAATTAGTCATTGCGGATAATTTTCGTCGCAGGGGTCGACTCATGAGTCGACTCATGCTTCAGGAGTCGACTCATGAGTCGACTTCTGTTGCAACAGCCAGAAATGTTGGTTTCTGGATTTTTTTGGCCCAAACCAGCAGAGGTCGACTCATGAGTCGACTCATGCCTTGTGGGTCGACTCATGAGTCGACTCACAGGTCGTGCCAAGCCAAAATACCAGCGTGCCAAGGGAAATTTTTGCGTGCCAATCAGCTCATTGTGCCATGAGTTGACTTATGAGTCGACTCATGCACTTCAAACATTCATAACTTCAAAAATATAAGTCCAAAAATAATGAAATTTTTACCAATAGATTACAAATCATTTGTTCTACCAAATGATACTATCAAATCAGGATTTTAGTAAAATTATGATTTTGCCCCTGAAGAGCATAAAGACTTTTTTAATTTAAAAATATTTGTATCCCTTCAATCTGATTTGTAATCATCAAAATCAATCTAGGAGCAACAAAGTTGAATAATAATTGTTTGAATTTATTCCGCTGTGATGCATTGATATCATGATGAAATGCCTTGCATGCTTATGGAGAGAGTTCTTCATAAGTATGCGGTGGTTGCCATGACCCTCGATTCACAATCTCGGGTCGGGGGCGTGACATTATGTCTGATATAGATGATCGAAAGTCGACATCTGGGAGTCTGTTCATTTGTAATGGTGGTGCAGTTAGTTGGAAGAGTTTCAAGCAGACGGTGATTACAGATTTCATCGTGGAGGCAAAGTACATTGCTGCATCGAAAGTTGCGAAGGAGGCATTTTGGTACAAAAGATTTGCCGTAGAGCTTGGAGTGATGTCATCGGATGCCATCCCTCTTTACTACGACAATAATGACTCCATAGCCCTGGCTAAGGAGCCAAGGTCTCATCAGAAGTCCAAGCACATCGAGCGGCGATTCCATCTGATCCGTGATTACCTCGAAAAGGGTTATGTCGAGGTCAAGAGAGTTGACTCCACAGACAATGTGGCAGACCCACTGATTAAGCCATTGGGCCAACAGAAGATCGAAGCCCACCTTGAGAAGATGGGACTTAGATATGTAGTCAATTGGCATTAGGTCAAGTGGAAGTTTGTTAGATGTGTGCCCTAGATGCCAGATTGGCTGACACATTCCTGTATAAATCTAAGGACAAAATTATAATTTTGACTATAAATGAATAAAAGGGTTATTCTTCTATCACATTGTGTACATTGTTTCTGTGATACATCCTTTGAGTTAGTGGGAATGTTAATTCATATTTTCAAGAGTTAAAAATTTAAGGCATGAATTTACATAACTAACTCATAAACTGCTCCTGACCATAGGATCATCACGAGGATGGTGATCGATCTGAAAGGTTGGTGTACAATTGCTTCCTTAGGATAGATGAGTCTTGAGTTTACGGTGTGGAGACATCGGAGCGAGAGTATAGGTATTCATTGAGAACGAGAGTACTGAGCGTGACCACCTCGAGCAGTCATAAGGAAATCTACCTTCTCGTCGATGACTAGCTCGATGCTGCATTTGTGTGTCTAGTTCTTTGACCTGAGGTGCATCGTCGGTTCACCTTGAGTGTGTTATAGTTTGACTACACCATAACTCGGTCTCCTAGCCATCCGGAACCCTGAGGTGTATGTTGGCTGTAGCATATTCATTGTAGGAACCAGATTGCATCAAGATGGGATCTATCAACCTCGATAGATGAGAGGAGTAGTCCTATGGTGATCGAAAGATCGAGTCCTTAAGCCCATAGCCATGGCAGAGTGAAATAATGGAAAAGAGTTTTCTATTAGGATTTCACATCAGACTCGGATCGATCGATTGATTCATATGACTGATGTTGGGTTTGACGAGTTCACCTTAACACTAATTCAGTCGGGACTCATGATAGAGGAACTCAATCACACAGATAGCTGCATCGAGAGATTTGTCTTCAGTTCTGATGGGTTGCCACCATATACTGCTAGGTGTCATTGATGGATTTTGAGAGTAATTAGAATGATTTTGATGATCGATCATTCTAATTGTCTGAATCAGAAGAGTTCTGATCCATCGAAAGGAGTTTCGATGATGTCGATGATGAGATCACGACATGTCTCATTACCATACAGAATTGAACCTAACTGGGTCACACAAATAAGGGTTAGGGTCTGGATGTCATCAATTGGCTAGCCCAATTGATTTGGATAAGATCCAATTAGGTTCAAGGAAATCGTGCTAGCACTCGATTGAGCCTAACTTTCTCCTCGTGTAATCTTTTCTGTCTCTACTGAGCCAAATGTAATCTTGCTCATCCAGAGAACCTTAGGAAGGTTTCTCTCAGTTTAATTGAAGCTTGTCCAGCTCAGAAAAGGCTTGTCTTAATTCATGAGATGAATTTAAGACAACACCTGCTCATTTCTAGCACCTGTCAATTTTATTTTAGGACATTTGTCAAAAGTTGACATATGGGTCTTAAACTGAAGAGGACTTATTGAAAGATTTTTGTGGAGTGTCCACATGCCTAAACCTAATCAAATTGGTTACCATAATCAGATTATGGCATGAGCCCAATTGGATTTAAGTGGGTGCCCCAAATGGATAAGAACCAAAGAGTCCTGATAAACTTGGACTCTTTGGCGCCACCTTATTTGAGCCTATCCATTGTTGGTACCAACATAGGAGAGAGCATGGGGATTCTTATCTGATGTAATCAGATGATATCACTCCACCAATCAGAATTTTTTCAGAATTTATTAGAATTTTTTGATTGGTCGAATGATGTGGCACTGCGCAGCATACAGGGTCTATATAAACCCTACTGCACCTAGGGTTTCATGGAAGAACTTATTTTATGCAAAAAATCCATTGGCTACCACCCCCTCCCCTCTTCTCCACATCCTCCCTGCTCTCCTTTCTTTCCTCTTCACATCCAAGAAGTTGGACGTTCATCTGGCATAGGTGCAAGGCGTGGTGACGCCTGGAACAGAAGGCTGCAGGACTTCTTCGACTGGCTGCTGCTCCAACTTCAGAAAGATTTTTGAAGATCTTCTTAATCAGATTTAGATTTAATTTTTGGAGCATAGAATCGTGAGGAGAAGATGTTCCATATCCTACCTGAGTGGATACTGGTAGAGGCCAGGCGCTTGCGTGGCTACATCAGAACCTCAGGCGATCATCTACAGGATAATTAGATTACCCTTGAGGTATATCTATGTTTCTCATACTTTTAGATTTAATTTTGAAATTAAAATATCAGATAATAAAATTAGATCTAATAGACATTAGATCTGAAATAGCATAGGATAAAATTTAAAAAAATTATTCCACCTCAGATTTGATGAAATCTAGAAGATCCTACACAGGAAAAGATGGTTTTTCCTTCAGAGTCATCATCATCGGATTGAGATACATATGGATAGATATTTGGGTTTGACATATTTTCATACCCATTGTCTTTTCAGAATATTGTGTGATCGAAAGATTGAATTGCACAGTAACTCACCATGGAAGGATATTTTTACTATTTTCATCAAATTCTAAATCTTTCAGACAGTTATGATACATTGCTAGACGTCAATCTTAACTTATGGACTCATCAGAAATAAAAGAGTTTAATTCAAGAATCAATTAGGAAGAGTCCTAATTGATTGAGACTCTTAAGCTGACCTAATCTAATCAGATTAGGGTTATGTTATGAGTCTGGATCCACTACTGGCTAAATTTGAAACCTAATGGGTCACACATAATAGCAATTTGATCTTGATCTAATCTATTTGGATTTATTATAAATTCAATGGGTTAAATTGAATTGCTAGCACATGAATTAACTCAAGTTTCCAATTGGGTTCAATGCTAAAGTGTTTGTGCTAACCTTAACTTGTTGCCTTGACCTAAAGTGATTGGGTTTGAATCTATAATTAAATAGATAGTCTATCTAATTTTTAATGGAAGAGTTTCATGTAAATAAACCTCCTCCATGCCATTCACCATGCAAGGAACAATGGCACACCTCATTTATTTTGGTGTTAAGAAGAAAGAGTCATTCTTAACATGGTATCTTAAATTTCTTACCAAGTTTACGCATCCCTTTTTAATTCCTCATATCATGGGATGGCCCTTGGGATTGTGGGCATAGATAAGAAGGAGGAGTCCTTCTTTTGGAAGGAATTTAAATGCCACAGAATAAATGGGATGCCACATGTATACATTGTATATGGAAGAGTCCTTAATGTATTGGACTCTTGGTTTTTCTCACGCCATTTCTTTTTCCCACACGCCATATGATGGTGTTCAAATTTTTTATGCAGAGGAAGAGTCCTTCTATAGATAAAACTCTTCTTATTTCATTCCATGACCCTTTGGTTTTCATGCAAAAAAATAAATTGGAGCATATAAGGATTAAGGGATGCTAAGAGTTGGCATCCCATAGTGTCGCCCTTTATTTCCTATAAATAGGGGTGCTACAACCAGGTTTAAGGTGCAAAATTGGGCTAAGAATAGGCATGGAAATGGAGATAAAAATAATAGAAAAAATCTGGATAAAGACAAGAAAAAGAGGAGAAAAAAATGAAAAGGAAGAGAAGAGAGAAAAAGGAAAGCATGAGATGCTTATCCTAAAATCAGATTATTCATGTGTTGAATATATAATCTGATTTTTGAATGGTGAGATCTTTTGAGGAAAGATTTTAAGAGAGGTCATAGTGGAGGTCTCGAAGGCATACAAGTGATAGTGCAATCCGTTCTTGCAAAGGATAATCGGTAGTAAGCTTTCGAAGAAGGCTGCAGCACCATATCGAATTGGGAAGGGCCCTTATCAATTTTGTGTGGATCACCTTTGGAGGGCTTCTACTTTGGAGTCTTGTGAGAATCTCAAGATTATCAGTTCATGATCTTCATGATGGTATATGGCTTCTGGTCTCTTCCTATTATATTTGCTTATTCTATTTGATTGCAATCATCAAGGTGTTCCTAGGACTTTTGTATTCCGATAGTCTAATTTATTTGTTAAACTTATTTTCAATTATTGAATGCATGTCAAAAATTTTAAAATTTATATTCCACTGCATCACCAGAACCCAACAAAATATTTGATACATATTTATATAAGCAATTGAGTTATTCTGGATATATGATGTGAGTTTTCATATTTTCATTTTGATATTCCTGATCGATATTTTTAGTTTATTTATTATGTTAGTGTAGATTTATGGTGATTCTTACTAAGCCACAAGCTCCAAACTCTATGTTGCATTTTTTTCAAAGATACAAAATGCTTACTTCGGATGAGTTAGATGAGAAGCTCAAGTATTGAATATTTAAATAATTGTAATTGAACAAATTAACTACTTGGTTTGATGAATCGATTTAGTTAACATGCTTAATTTTTATTTATTTATTCTAAGAATATTTGATATTCTGTTCATTTTAGACATTACATGATCTCTAGGACTTCACTCTAGGATTCATGCGGTGTATCATGTAGCTGACTTAGGAGCTGGATTTGGAGCACGATAGAGTAGTATCAGAGCTAGATTTTAAGATTCTAGGGCTTAAATGCAAAAGAAATGTACATGGATAAACATCTAGATTAGGATAAATTAATATAAGGCATATTCATGACATATGTATAAATCAATTTGACTAAAGTAATTTGTAGATGTTAATAATGCCCTATGTAGTTTGTTGTGGCACAAGAGAATGTACATGGGTGTGCTAAGAGGCTTATCTGATTTGTTGATAGCTCTAGTATTTGAGAGCCTTCTAGGTAGCAAGAAGATGCTCCATCCTTACTGGACAGTGATATACGTCAGCAAGAGCATCCAATGAGCCCATTGAAAATACTCTCAGGACAAGAACTTTGGGTAAACCCAAAATCTAGCTCAGGGAATATATTACTTTCTCTTAGCTAATGTAAGAATTAGTACAACAACAAGCTGCTACTAGGTCACATATGATGAAGATAATGGAGGTGCAACCGGAATAGCAATAGTAGATCATGCAACAACTAATACAGGAACAGCAGCCTCAACAGCAACAAAGAGCTGAAAACTAGTGAGAGCATTGAATTAACTTAATAAACTTCAAGAAATATATATGTACCACCGGCATTCACATGCCCTTTGATCCCATGGAAGCAAAAAATTGGTTAAAAGCAATAGAGAAAATATTTTAGGCCTTAAGATGTCCTATTGAGGAGAAGATTATTTTTTCTACCATCTTATAAATATGAAGTAATTGATTGGTGGGAGATGGAGATCGAAAAGTTAGGACTAAATGATAGGTCCTTTACAAAGGAAGGGTTAAAAAATGTCTTTTACAAGTATTTTTTTAAGAGTATATGATTTTAAAAATTTCAAGAGTTTGATCGATTGGAACATGATAGTATGATGGTTGCTCAATATGTGCAAAGTTTGAAAAAATATCCATATATGCTTCGGCACTGATAGCTGAGGAGGGTATTTATATTCAAAAATTCAAAAATAGACTTAGAGGTCGGATCTAATGGTTGGTGACTGCATTTGAGCTATCCAAGTATAAAAAAAATTGTTAATAAAGGTTTGATAATATAGAAGGGACTTAATGATGCTCAAGCAATGGGAGAAAAAAGTTTGAAGAATAGGGCCTGATCAAATGATTCTCAAAGTTGAAGCAGCATACCGTTCAAGCCAAAGACCTAAAGACCAAACCAAGCTGCTATTGGAGGTAAGGCATAGTCTTAGAATGTCATTAAGTGTTACCAATGTGGAGGACCCCATCTTAAGTAAGATTGTACTTGGGCTAGGGGAAGTGTTACACATGTGGTCAAGAAGGCCATAAGGTAATTGTTTGTCCTAGTGGAAGAGAGTCATGGAAGCATCAGGCACTTTAGCCTTTTCAAAAAGCATCTCAAGATGGACAACAACAAGAAGGGGGACAATAGAAGCCTAGAACTCAAGAGTGAGTTTATGTACTCACACAATAGGATACCAATATTTCTAACTCGATGGTGATAGGTAATGAACCAATTCCTTATTTCCCTTTTTCGATGCACATGCAATGAAATTTTGAGTTATATGCTTTCAATATAGACATTTAGCTATAGATGATGAATGTATGGTACATACTTATGTGGTAGGTATGATTAAGATATCATCCAATAATATATTTTTATTTGATTCTGATGCTACCCACTCTTTTATATCAGCTAGCTTTGTCAAGAGGAACAGTGAGATGTCTCCTTTGCCCTTGGAAATTGATCTCTGATCTCTACACCAATATCATCTTGGTTAATTCAGTTTGTTAGGACTATATTTTTGATATTGAGGATAGGAAAATGAAAGTCGATTTAGTAATCTTAGAGATAGACTTTGATTTGATCCCTAGGATGGACTAGTTAGCGGTATATCATACCACTGTTGATTGCTTTAAGAAAATAATAAAATTTTAGATTGTTGACCTCAGGGATTGATTTTCATGGATAACAAAATATTTGAGTATATAATAGAACTAATGATTTTATAAAATTAATGTTTTAGGAGAATACTAAAGTATTAAATGAATAGCTCTAAATATCTAGACAAAACTCAAACAAGAAATTTTTGGAAGTCTACATGATGTGAAAGACCATAGAAATCAAGATGGAAGAGGCTCTCAAAAGTTGAAATCAAAAGATCACTCATGTAAAAAACTATTCAGAAAATTCAGATGGCACACATTCGAGTCGATTCAAATTCTATTCAAGTGGACTCAAGTGAAAAAATAGAAGAAAAAAAATTATGGTATACAAATGATTCAGCCAGCATGCTCTCGAGTTAACTTGAATTCCATCTGAGTCACTCCATAGAAAAAAGATATAAAATAATTTTTCAGTACAAGAAAATTCAAGTGGACTCATAGGATTCAAGCAGACTCATAGATAGTTCGAGTCAACTCGAATTATTCGAGTCGAAGTTCTTAGAGAAGGACAGAAGGGTATGTTTTTGAAAAAATTGGCTCGAGTAGACTAACCATTGGCTAAGTGAACTTGAATGTTATTCAAGTCGACTCAAATTCCATTCGAGTCAACTCGAAGCCCAATGGCTAGTTCTGTAGACTTTTAAAACTATACAAATTTAGTTCTAACAGCTTTATTTCATATTTCAATAGTCATAAATGACATTTTGACCTTCCAAGCAATGTAAAACACTCACCAAAACTCATTGAAAAAGCAAAAGAATAAGAGAGAATCAAAGTGCAAGCAAGAAACCAAGAAAAAAGGCCAAAAAAATTGAGTCATGTGCATTCATTGCTCAACCACCTAAAACATCAAATCATCAGTGCCTTTTCAGTAAGAAAATAAGTTCTATATCTGAAAAAGCTTCCTAAAAAGAGATTCCTCATATTTCATCATCTCTTATCAGCTCATTAAAAGAGTTTTCTATTGTTTATTGTTTCCCAAAAATTCATTTTGTTATAACTAGCTTCAATCAGTGATTGAAGCTAGAAGAAAGGCTCATCTAAGTCTTAAAATTAGATTGTAAGCCAGAGACTGGCTTAGGGGTTAGGTTTTGATTGATAAACCTATATAAAATCAACTGGATTTTAGATACTGAGCCCAACAAAACTATCCGGCTGTAATCTTAGAAATATTATAGTGAAAATTCCTAAGAAGAGTTTAAGGAGTGCACATGGGTACTGGGGCACACCGATCCACTATAAAATTTGGTTGTATTTGTGATTTGCTTGCTTCTTTTGTTACTTTCAATTTGCATCTTATTTTTAGTTCATTATGTTGCAATATTCCTACTCACTCACTTCACTATTTTCTAAAACAACACATAGTTGTTTAATTTTTGAAAAATCCAATTCACCCCCTCTTGAGTTGTCTAGGCAACAAGTGATGTTAGAGCCTTGGTACTCAGCTATATTTGATCCAACGATCATGAGTTAAGATCAAATGATAACCCAACTAAGTGTTTCTCTTGTTGAAGGACAATCGACCAATCATCCATCGTGGTTTAATGGATCAAACTACACTTATTGGAAAGTATGTATGTGTATTTATATTCAAGCATTTGATCATCAACTATGGAGAATTATAATCAATAGCCCACACACTCTCATAATTAGAGTGATGGATTTAATGTCTCATAATTAGAGCAGATTGGGATGAACATGATATGAAAATAATTGAGCTAAATGCTAAGGCTATGAATATTTTGTATTATGTATTAAATGCTAATGAATTTAATAGGATTTCTACATGCATTTTAGCTAAGAAAGATTTGGAACAGGTTTGAGGTTACTCATAAGAATACAAATCAAGTAAAAAAATCTAAAATTAATATATTTATTCATAGATATGAATTGTTTAAAATAGAGCCAAATGAGTTTATTACCAATATGTTCATTAGGTTTGCTGATATTATTAATGGCTTGAAAAGTTTAGAAAAATATTATACTAACAATGAACTTATTTGTAAAATTTTTAGGTCTCTTTCAAAAGTATGTAAAGCTAAAATCACCACAATTCAAGAAGTCGAGGATCTCAACACACTTCTACTAAAAGAATTTCTTGATTTTCTCATGACTCATGAGTTAACTATGAAGCAAAATAATGAGGAAGGAAAGAAAAAGGAGACCATCACATTCAAATCAACCACAATTGAAGATGAACAAAGCAATGAGTTGGAAGAAGGAGATGAAGAGGATGACTTGGTCTTAGTTGCAAGAAGATTTAAGTAATTCTTGAGGAAAAAGAAACAAGGCTTCAAGAAGAAGCCCTTTAAAGGTGAACCAAGCAAAGATAGAGAGAAAGAAAAGGATAAGGAGCTATCCATATGCTTTGAATGTAAGAGGTCTGATCACTTCAAAATAGACTATCTTTTTCATAAATAATCAGCCAAGAAGATGAAGAAGAAAGCAATGATGGCTACATGGAGCAACTGCGAGGATTCAAGCTTCAATGAGAAAACATAAGGGATGGCCAACCTATGCTTCATGGCTCATCTAGATAACATAAGTTCTAAAAATACTTTAGATTTTATATTTGATGAATTATAAAATATATTTTTAGAACTTATGACTAAATTTAGAAAAATGGGCTTGAAAAACAAAGAATGGAAAAAGCAGAATATGAAAGATGAATTGAAAAAGATTAAATTTTTTATTGATATTGCTTTTTGTATTCTTTCATCTTTGAGATTGAGTCAGCTATCTCATTCTTATGAGTCAGTTAATCTTCAATTCGGGTTGGCTAGATTATTATTTTAATCAACTTAAAAAACTTTTGAAATCTTCAGTCTTCTATCTTCATCTTGAGTTTAAGATTGGATTGACTATATAGATGATGAGTCGATTATGATCCTATCTTGGTTGGCTAAGAAAATGTCTTGATCGACTAAGAGAGATCATTTGAATTTCATCTCTTTCTATCTTTCTCTTTGAACTAAAACTGGATTCACTATGCTTCTCTCTTGATTGACTCACAGCATATCATGCATGCCAAAATTGATTTTAAGTAGCTTTCTTTATTCAAATATATTCTAGACTAAACTTGCCTTAAGCCAATTCTTTTCATGCTGAACTCATTTTCTTTACTTCCAAAACTTAAATCTTTTACTTGAAAATAAAAAATTACTTAAATTTGAGAAGACTTCTTCTTAAATGAAATCAATCTTTGAACATTATGACAAATCCTATAATTACTCTTAAAAGTGTCATTAGTAATCATGATTATAAAACTTTTGATATCATCAAAATCAATTCTAAGGTCAACAATGACATACGGGATCCTAATATTAGGTATGCCTTTCAGCTTGATGTTCAGCACTGAAGTGATGATCCTATTGGAGATTTACTTACTATCTCATCGGTAGACTCCTTCAATGAGCAGAGGAATCTAAGAGATCTATGAGCAAACCTAGACTTACTAGAGGGGACAAGGGAGTGAGCTCGAATTCGAACAGTGACATATTAGCACCTGGTATCTTGGTACTATAAGTTTGTTAGATGTATGTTCTAGAAGTCAATTTAGATGACACATTTATTTTTTTTAGAATATAATTTTGTACTTAATCTTATTATTTAATAATAAGACTGGACAGTTGAATACCATTCATGTTGTATATATGTCTATAAATCATTCAAAAAATTAATAAGATGATGACACATATTCTCAAGAGTTGAGAATTTAAGGTATGTATCATTAGTGATTAATTTTTAAAATACTTTTGATCGATGGATCGTGATGGGGATGGTGATTGATCCAGTAAGATTGGTACACAGATCATTTTTTTTAGATAGATGAATCTTGAGTCTATAGTGTAGAGATACTAAAGTGAGAGTGCAGGTGATTGTTAGAGAATAAAAGTATCGAGCATGACCAATACGGAAAGTCACTTGGATGTCTGCTCACTCATCGATGATTTTTTTGATGCTGTAGTAGTGTGACTGATTTTTTGACCTATAATGCTTTGGCTATTCATAATGGGGTTACTGCAGTTTGACTATACATACACTTGATCCCTAGCCATTCAGATCTTTGTGGTGCAGATTAACTGTAGTAGGTTCATTATAGGAGTAGGGTGTATATCTAGATGGGATCCATCGATCTTGATAGATAAGGAGTAGTTCTATGTAATTTATGAGATGAAGTTTTGAAAATCATAGCCATGGCAGTGTGAATAATGAAAAAGAATTTTCATAAGATTTCATAGTATGAACTCAAGTCGAATAAATCTTACATATGATAGATGATAGGGTTTGATGAATTTTTCATAATCTTCATCTTGTCGAAACTCATGATAAAAGAACTATATCACATGGTAACTATACTTGGAGGTTCAATATCTTTAATTTTGCTGGATTGCCACTACATGCTGCTAGACATCATTGATGGATTTTAGGACTAACGAGAATTATTTTGATGGTCAATAATTTTCTTGTGGTGAGTTAAAATTATTTCAATCTATTGAAAGAAGTTTCAATGATATTAATGATGGAGATCATAGTATATCTTACTATCAGACAGAATAGAACTTATGAGATCACATACACAAGAGGTCCTGACTGATCGGATAGTTGAATTGTGATTTCGATTCACAGAAGAATTTTATTATCAAGGTAATTGATGATTGGATTGATTTATAAAAGTTACATGAGAGGACTTGCTAAAAGTTAGTAAGTTAAAGGAGGATTAATTTATAATTATTATATTATTTGATTTAATGAAATAATTAGAGTTGAGTCTTAGTCAAATTAAATTAAAATTTAATTTGATTGGATATGGTTTGAGTTTGACTCAGATTGGATTTCACAAGTTCAAAAGGATTTGGACTCAATTAGTGTTTGACTTAAAAGGAAACCTAAACCACATTGGCATCTTATATATAAGGAGTTCTTGCACAGAAGGACTCTCTCCATCAGATGGTGCCACCCCACTCTCTCTCATGCCCTAAGACTCTTACCCCTAACCCTATTTAAATTTGATTTGGATATGGATTAGAGTATGGCACCTCCTCTTATCTCACACACAAAGGAGATTGGTGTGTGTGATCAATGCATTAAATATGACATAAAAAGTATTAAAGTATTTGATATTTAATCTTTATTATTTTATATTTGATACTTGTTATGCTCTTTTTCAAGAATTATTAGTCATAAGATTTAATCACATCAAGCCCAATTGAGCCCAAATCCAAGCTCAATTTCATCATGTACATAGCAAGAAATGCTGAAAATAGAGAACAAGCCGTATTAGACTCAAAATGAAACCCAATTGATCCAAAACCAAGCCCAAATCAATCCAAATTAGCATCCGATTCACCATAGACCATCGATCGATCCACAAAAGCAGACATACGGTCCACAGAATAGTAGAATAGGTCCACATCTTGGTGCACAATGGATGGCCTTCTTTTATGTCATCGAATGGTTAAGAGTGGTGCTGAACACCCAATCGGATGGCCAGAAATATGATATCCTATATCAAGTGGTGGTGGCCCACTTATTTGGCATGATTGGATGGCTGGAAGGGATCTGGGGCACGATCGAATGGTCGGGACAGGCTGCCGGCTGAGAGAAGAAGTTTGGGAGAAGTTTTTGCACAATCCAATAGTCCAGAGCAAGGTTTGATCACAATCGAACAGCCAATATTGGTTCCCACTTTGATAAGGTATTTGACAATGATTTTTTGGAATAATCTAGATGGTTGGATGCTAATCGGATGGCTAGAAGATTTTGATGTGATCTAAACACAATCTGGATGTGTTTTGGATGCTATTTTCATAGGAAAATCTCCCCTATTTAAGGGGAAGGCCGAGAATAGAGAGGGTGTAGTAGGGCAACAGACTTCCTTATTTTCTTTTTTCTAGAGCTGTGTAAGGGGTTTTTGGGAAAGAAAAAGAGGGTGGCAGTCAGAAGTCTTCTTCCTTATCTTCCTCTTGTGAAGATGATACTTGCAGACACTATGCATGGCAAAACTTTGAGTTTTTAGAAGAGTAAATGAGGTTTTTTTAATATTGATATTTTAATTTCTTTGTCATGCAATTAAATCTTGATTGTAATGATCCTTTCTTTCATGAATAAAATTCCTCTTTCATTACTAATATTATACTTCTTGTTTGGACTATAATTTAGATCTTTGAATAGCCTATGACTACGTAGAGATGAGTCATGATCTAAGGGTATGACTCATGCTCAGCGAGATAGGCTATGATCGGGATCTGATTATAAAAAATTTATTTATTTTATAATTTGATACTTAAAATAAGTTATGACTATGTAGAGGCAGATCAAAATACTATGATCTATATCTAGTAAGATAGGTTATGATCGGAGATCAATTATAGGTTAATAATTACATAATAAAAAAATAATTTATATTTCATTAAAAAAATTGAGTCAAAATCCTGAGATGCCTTTCTTATTTGCTTGCTTATTAATTATAATTTTAATTTAATTCAAACTTTTGTTTTCTTTCAACCATATTCTCACTCTTTTATATTTTTAGTTTTGCGATTTAATCTTAATTAAAAGTGAACATAACTCCATTGATCCCTATGGATTCGATCCTGACTTACCCTATCTATATAGTTTGAGTTAGATTTTATTTTTGATTGCCTACGACAGTAATCAAATTTTGATACTGTTATCAGGGACATTGGCATGATTAGTTTATTAAAAAAAATCATAAAAATCAAAAAAAATTTCTAGCTAGATTACTTTATTTGTATGTATAAAATTTTTTTTGCTTCCTATAGTCTAGTAATTTACTATTTTTTATAGCTTAGAATAATTTACTTTTTATTTAGTTAGATTTTTTAAACCTCTTCAAATCTAATTAACTTAATTAAAACTATCTTTTATTCTTCTTGCTTTAGATAACATAACATAAAAAAAAATAAAGACACTACATGACACTTAACTAAAATAGAAAAACTAATTAAACCTTAAAAGCTTCTTACTTATATTAGATATCTTTTTTTTTTGCATTGCATATTTTCATAAAACATCTTAAAGGCAAAACTCTAATTAACATAAGGTAGAGATTTCATCATCCTTTCTTGATCCAAAAATCATAACCCTTCATATTGTATTGACCTAGACCTCTAACTTAAAATCAATTAGACATTGGCTCTTAAGGACTTTCGAGCTTAATAGGACAAGAAACCCTAAGAGTTCAGCTGGGTTAGGATTAGTCATTTTGATTGGTGTCTAGAAAAATGATTTAGAGATAAGATTTCAAAGGAAGGTGGTTATTTAATTGATTTCGTTCGCTTATCTGATTAATTTTAATTGATGTCTAAGGAAAGCAATGGGGGGATCCCCACCAATCTTACACTTATCTGACCAGTTGAGTAGCTAGTTTTTTACTTGGAGTGCTCGAAGATGACCTTAGTAGTTAGGAACTGTTTAGATCTAGGATAACCCTTAGCTAGGATTGATTACATAACTTGATTGCTGGCCCACAAATATTAAATCTAATAAAACTCTTCGCATTATTCTTTAGATTTAGGACTCTCTAGGTTTTCATCTTTAGAATTCTTTAGTCCTTTTTCTTTCATTAAAAAAATCTAAAAATTAAAAAAAAATTCTCTATGAAAAGCTTAAATCTATGTTTGATCCTAGATAGCAATATGGCTACATCCATTAAGGCTGAACCTTTTCACTAGTTGAGGGAGTACTTTACCCCTTCTTTTTATACTTATGACCCTTATACATCCATGTATAAACCCAATAGAGGTGGAATCTATGAGGTTGAAAACTTCATAGATATCCACAATAAAGTAGAAGAGTTATCCCAAAAAATTGATCATCTATTGAATATGAGATACTCTCTTGCTTCATCTTTGTATGTGTATGACATATGTTCAAGTCCCACCCATCTGGTTAGTGAATGTCCAGCTATACTTCAATTCTTAGAATTTATGCATGAGCAAGTTTATCAAGGCCAAACCTAGACTGCTCATCATAATTCTCTTTCCTACAATTTGGATTGGAGAAACTACACCAATTTTTTCTGGACACCACAACCAATGTTTAACCATGAACTTAGTCATCCGAAGGAAACTTATACAATGTACCACTTTCAGAATGTCCAGCAACCCTCTCCAATTGCTCATAATTTGACATTTAAAAGAAAGTATTACACATATTAAAAGGGCTAGATATGAATACCCAGATCTTCTACTCCCACACTCAATCCATAGCCAAGCTAGAGATTCAAATTGATCAACTAGCTAATACACTCAATAAAATGGAGGATAAAAAATTATCTAGCCTGTTTATAAATAATTCGAAGGAGCAATATATGGCTAAGAGCTCCAATGCCCATGAAACCTTTCCAGAGCATGCCCAAGCAATGACACTTAGGAGTGGAAAGGTTTAGAGCAGCCTAATATACAAACTGAAAACTATTTTGAGGTGGATGTACCTAAAAATGTAATAAAAGAAGCTATCCCTAGAATTATTTCTCAGGATCCAGTGTATACATATTGGGATCCTTTTGAAGTAGACAATTTTGACCTAAATAAGTACATTGAAAATGTGAACACATCATTAGAGCCATCTGATTTTAGCACCACTTTCCTATGGATCAAGAAATATGAATCAATACCTACTCCAATAGCTCTCTCTTTAGAATCATCACCTCCTCTAAAATTGAAGCTATCTTTGGTCACACCTAAGTACGCATGTTTAGAATCAAATAATACCCTTCCAGTATCCATTGCATCGGACTTAACTCCTAATCTAAAAATTTAATTTATAAGCATTTTAGAAGAATAAATAAAAAAAAATCTCAATAAACAAGGATTTGTGAATGGATTTGTAAATCTTTTTAAAATTAAAAAAATAAAACTAAGAATGGGGTCATGCACTGTCTTCTCGATATTAGCAACAAGTTGATGAAATATATAAATAAAGAGATCGCAAGTCATCCTCCTGAAATTGAAAATCTAAAACCATTGAAATTTATCTAATCTAATATTTGATACAAGATAGGTAAAAATCAGCATAGTCTGGATGAAGACTTTAAACTTAGTGCTTGTTGGGAGGCAACCCAACTTTTACATTTAAATTGATATTGTAGGAGTTGGTGTGGTACTTCCAAATCTCGGGAGGCCATAGGAGGAGCCAGGGTATTATTTTCGAGAGGCTAGGACTAGTTTGGATCCTAGGGCTAAGATAAGAGTAGTTCTAGGGTGGAGGCAGTGCATAGCTCTCCATAGGCTCGAGGTCTAGGTGTTGAAGACTTCGAGGGGCTTGGGTGGTGCTTCGAAGATTTAGGGACATAAGGTGGAGTAAGGAACCAGAGTCAAGATTGAAGATTATGGTGGAGAAGTAGTTTCAGAGATTTTGGTCAACTCAAATTGAGATTGAGTCAATCAAGTCTCAGAGGAGGTGCCAGACAGAAGACAACATCTCGAAAAATCTGGCACGACATGCAGGTGAGTTGACTCAGTTTGAGTCGACTCAGTCTCAAGTTAGTCGATCCAATCTGAGACTGGATCGACTCAGTCTTAGTCTGAGTTGACTCAGTTCCAGGTTAGTTGATCCAATCTGAGACTAGATCGACTTAGTATCATGAATAGAGCTGCACAAGATTTTTGTGTGGATCTAGGATCGAGTTTGATCCTAAGGATCTTAAGGCCTAGTTTGAGAGGTCTTAAGGGAGCTAACTCAAAGTTTAGATTGGGATTAAATCCAAGAGATGAGAGCATGTGAGATATGGGTGTACATAGCTCGGTGAGTGCTTTCATGTATGGGTTAGCCAAGAGAGTTTTTGGTCAGACCTATTGCTATGTATTTGTACATAGATTGTATTAGGGTTTTACATGGTGTGGAATACAAGATCTTTTCTCCCTCAATCTCCTCTCTCTTTCTCTTTCTCTCTAAGGTTGCCACCCCAGGTTTCATAAAAAAACCCTAGAGTGGGGGGCACCTCCCTCAAGCCTTAGACGCCCTAGGGCTGGGAGGAGGGAGGCACCCCATCATAGCACCTAGGGATTGTGCTGGTTTGCTGCCTTCAGAGAGACCAGACTATCGCAGGTCTCCTCAGGTTCATGCATAAGATCAGGGGTTTCAACATGGTATCAGAGTAGCACAGCAGGTTGAGTTGCATAACGGGTTGAATGATGCCATGGGTCCTTACAGTGAACTAATTGGAGAAAAATTTTTGCGTGAAAATTAAGTGACCCAAGAAGAAAAGTGGTGCCCCTAAGAGAGAGTCATTCTCTCTCAAGACTCTCACCAAATTCTAGAGTGTTGGGATTTAAAAGGGGCTTGGAGATAAGATGTACTCCTCCTTATGAGAAAGAAATTAGTACCTCTGCTTATGAGATAAGAAGGGGATGGCGCGAAAGGGTTCATGAGAGAGAAAGAAAGAAAATAGAAGGGGCTGAAATTAGATTGACACCTCCCTTCTCTTCCTCATGTGCCATGTCCAAGAGTTGGACATCACCTTGCCTTCATCCTTTGACAAGCCCACATCTAAAAGTTGGATGCCTGTCTCCTCTCCTATCTCCTCCTTCCTCTAGTTATTCTCCAACGTTCTTTTGAGAAGAGAAATAGAAAAAAAAAATTCAACATTCAAGGAGCGATCTCTACAAGAAAGCTAACATTCTGATGAGATTAGGATCTCCTAATCAGATCAGTCTCATGTGGATATCTATAGAAGTCGAACGTGTATATGACTTTAGAAGAACCTTCAAGATATCCAGGGATCATCAGATCATGATGAAAATTTATCCACATAAGATGAATATCAGATCTTCCTTTATTTTATAATTTCAGATCTGAATCTCATCTCTCATATGAAGATCCTGTTAGGTATTTTTATAGATGAGATCTTATGCATGCCTCTTTGATTAAAAATATTTTAATCTATATTATTTCTGCTACATTCTTGTTTTAAAATCTGAATGTACAAAAAACATCGGCTTTCTAACAGTGGTCTCAGAGCCAAGTTCATATGTATGAGATTAAAATTTAGATCTGAAATCTAAATTTATTATTCTTAGATCTAAATTTTTTGATTGCTTTTGTTGCCCAGATATGGAGCCCAAGAGGGGGGGGGGTGAATTGGGTCTTTTCAAAATTTTTAAGATTAGTACACTTAAATAATGTGCTAAGATGTTGAGTGGAATGAGTTGATTTGCAATAAAGATGAAATCAAACATAAATGAGAGATAAACAAGTATTGAACATAAAGAGCAAGCAAAGAGATGCAAGCACAACAAACACGAAGAATTTATAGTGATTCAGTGCCAACCTTGTACCTACATCCACTCCTCAAGTTTTTACTTGAAAATTCAATCTACTAAACAAATTTCAAAGTTACAATACATCGGACAACTCCGACCCTTGCTATCCAAGTAAGAATATTTATTTTCTGGATACAAGCCAACCCTCAATAATTCAATTCAAGGTTCGAATCAATCCAACCAAGTTTTGAAATCCCTCAAAACTCAAAAATCCAAATACAATATAAAAAAAATAAGGTACAAAAAATTCAGTACAATATCTCCTTAAATAGACACAATAAATGTAATAAAAATATAATACCTAAGGAGAAGAAGCTTTTGCTGAACACCCTCAATGAATTCCACACTTGATTGCTAGTAGAGAGTGATTGGTGAAGTGATTAAATATTTTTATTTCTCTCTTTATGGCTGATAGAGTTTTTTTCATATTTGAACTTGAATACTTGCTTAATCTTGTAATTTTTTACTTCAAGAGAGTATTTATAGTCATCATTTATCCTTGAGAATATCTTAGAGTTCATTTAGAATAGTTGGAGAGTATTTAATGTGCATTAAATACATCAAAAATAGGCTAAAAATTAGTCGTTACGAAGCTCATCTAGAATAGGTCATCCCATATGGGTCGTCTCACTGTGACTGGGAAGTTCCATGAGCCGTCTCATTTGGCCAATCAAAAAATCAAACTTTCTATTTTGATCTCAGAGTCTCAGAGATCATCCCAGGTGGGTCGTCCCACTATATGGGTCATCCCACTGCATGCCATGAGCCAAAATGAAGCGTGTCGGCTACCCAATAAAAGGGGATGACCCAGATGGATCGTCTCATTTTGTGCCAATCTAATTTTTCATGCATTTAAGGTCTGAAACTTACCAGAACACTTTCAAATACTCTCAAATAGCTTCAAATCAATTGGACACTCTCAAAAAGCCTCAAAAACTTTTTCAATTTGAAGAACTTCAACTTTGGCACACTTGATAAAGCCTTTCAAATTCAATCTTTTGGACTATCTGAAATAATAAAATAACATTCTTCAAAGATAAAAAATATATTAGTAGTCTCCTCAAATAGTTTGCGATCATCAAAATCAATTCTTGAAGCAACAATCTCTTCTTTTGTGATGATGATAAAATATTTGAGTGTTCATAAAATAAGTTTTTAAAGCTTAAAAAATTTGGGTTTGTGAAGCACTTGTAGGAATATGCTAAAGATAGAAAATCGTGAGATACATATTTTCAATAATTTTAATGATTCAATTTATTTTGCTGAAACTTATTTGTGAAGGTATCAGAATTTTTCTAAGATTATTCTTAATCAGTTAAAATCCTTTCTTTTCTTGTATGAGATAGATAAAAATAATCATTTTGACTATTTGAAAAAGATCTCCCCCTTTCTTATATAAAGAGTATTTAATTTGTAAAAAGATGATTCATAAAAAAAAATTATTCTTTTCTTTCTTATTTTTAGTATCAGAACAATAAGTGTAAAAGGAATATTTCTTTTTCTTTTTCTTATTTTGATATTAAAGCAAGAATGAAGCCATTTGAACAAGAGTTAAAAGAGAGAAAATTTGAGCATTTTGTTAAATCAAAAATGAATATATCGAGTCATTTTGGTATCAATATAAAAAATAAAATTATTAGAGCACTCAAGAAAAATAGTTGTATCAGAGTAATTTTTTAAATAGTATGAAAATGAGGATAAAACAGATATATCAGAGTAAAAAATGGGCATATCAATGCAAAATACTATATCGGAGTAAAAAATTTAAAAGAGCATGTAAATTTAAAAAAATTCAGATAGATAATATACTACTTTCTCCATTATGATACCATTCTCTCCCTTTTTAAATCATCAAAAAAATAGACTAAAGGGAATAAGATTTTTCATGATTGCATATCAAGTATTAATGTAATAGTACATTCATTCATGTATAATAAGCATTCATCCATTCATTCATCCAAAAAAGAAATGAGCCAAATAAAATGATAATAATCTCATTCATTAACACTAAAATGAGAGATTACAAGAGTCATAATGAGCATAAAGCTCTCATACATCCAATCTACAAAATATAACTAAGTAACCTAATACAAAATGATGAAATCAATGAGACTGGGCATCGAGCATGAGATCAAGATAGGTGAGACATATCAGCCTTGTCCTCGATCGAAAGGTCTGGTCCGAGCGAAAGATGTCGAAGGATGGACAATAATAGGCTGAACAAAGGCTGGCTCACTAGATGCAGAGGGTCTAGACTGAAACTGAGTCCTAATGGCATCAAGTTGGGACAAGATTTTTTTCACTGTAAGTCAGACCCCATCTAGATCAGCAGATACGAAGTCTTTAGAGTCTCTGATGTCTATTCGAATTAGCTCAAGAGAAGAACGAAGTTAGCTGTAGAGTCTCTCTATCTCTCGAGCTAAATCATCCAGTTGAGGTGAAGTGGTGGTCGAAGTGCTCGCTTCTCCCGATAGAAAAACTAAAATCCATCTGATCTCCCTCTCAATATCAAAAATCCTGCTACTGAACCTGAGTAGGGAGATCTCCACACTCTCCAGTCTAGTACTCAGATCAAACGAGAGCTCCATCAATGAAGATATGTGTGGCACGATAGAAAAATTCGAGGAAGGATCAGAGAAAGAACTCGGTGGAGCCTGACGATACTGCTGCTGCTGCACCTGTTGGAGAATCTGCTCCTGAAACTGGTGAGACTGCTGAAGAAACTGATCTTGAAATCACTGCTGCTGAACAGATAAGATCCATACCACTCTCTGAGCTAGCTGTCCCATATCAACATCTCACAAGCTAAAAGTAGGCATGGTACAGCCCGATGGGGGTACTCTGACTGAGGGTCCTGCCTCAGACTCTGAAATAGGGTGATCAATTGGACTCTTCCTGGGCACAGGTGAAGATGGATCCTCCCCCTCAGCATGCTCCTCCTCCTCCTCATCCTCCTCCTTAACTGTAGCTGCACGACCATTGGCCCAACGGCCATCAACTCTGACAAAACCCATGCACTGAAGGGAGTGATTGTTGTAGGTGTCAGTGTATGACAGTGTACAAACAATCTCTCCCTCAAAACTCACTCCAGACTCCCTAAAAATCACAGTAAGAGTCATGCCATATGGCAAGAGAGCCTTGGATCTGTTCAAGGCCTCTCTCATGGCATCGATTATCAGGAAAAATAGGTTCAGGGGAGTCTCAAAAACAATATGGTGCATCAAGCAAATATCCCTACCAGTCATCAAATCATATCTTCCCCCTCTAGGAAGAAAATCCTAGACACCATGTGGTGGAGCAACCTTGTTTCCACACTCAAATCCTTGACTTCAATTTTTAGAAAATCTTCTACATCTTCTCTTCCAAGGATAGTCCTAAGTCCAATTTTTTTTTTGGATAACTCATCTAGGTAACTACCCTCATAAGGCATTTGAAGGAGTCTACCTAGCCTAGGTGCATTCAAAATAATTTGGACTCCCTTCACAGTAGACCTCAAAACACCATCAGAAAAAATTAAATTTGAATAAAATTCTTTGACCAAATCAATATATACTGGTTTAGACAAACTTAAGAAAGACTTCCACCCTTGCTTAATTAGTTTATCTTCAATTGAAAAACCATGATGCCTCAAAAACTTAAAATCTACATTTCTTCCCAAAGCAACCTTCCTTGCAGATAGAGGAATCTTACTTGGAGTGATTGGTGGGGATGCTTGGGTCGGCTCATGTGCCCCTTCTTCCTCCTTTCCTCTGCCTTCAAGGATCTAACCGACTTCCTTCTCTGCGGCAACCTCATTTTGGGGGCCATGTCCCAAGGAGAGGATGGAAAATGGTCAAGAGGGTGGAGAAGGATGTGGATTAAAGTGAAACTAAGAGGAAAAGATGATTTTGGAGAGTTTCTCACGGATTCTGTGGGTTCAGATTTAGAATTTGGAGAAATCAAGAGAGTGAGCCATGAGATCAAAAAAATTTAAGGAGAGTAATCCACAATTATGGGATTTTAGAGTTTTTGAGAGATCTAGAATGAGATTCCTAGGTTTGGGACGAGAGGGAGATGAAGGGTTTGAGATTTGAGACATCCCAGAGGCCCTTTTAATGGAATAAAAAATGGGTCGGCTCACATGAAATTTATTTGTCCGATCAATTGGGATGTCCCACATGGATCGTCCCATCTAAGAAAGGTTTAGATGATGAGAAAAAGATTTAAAAATAAAAAAAATTAAAAAAAATTAAAATTGGTCATATCGAGTTGACATGATCATGAGAAGTCCAGATAAATTTTAAAATAATTTTTAATTGAGTATTTCAATGAAAAAAATCTGAAAAGATATATGAATAGCACTGATAATTTTTAATTATCTTAAAAAATCAAAATAGATAGCTCTTAAAATTAAGATAATGATATCAAAAAATTTTAGAAGGATTTTGGAAGTAAAATTTTGATTGAAGTTCAAGCAGAAGGGTCTAAGATATCCAATTCTCTTCTAATTTTATAAAATTTATTTTTATTTAATATTTTGATAAAAATATCAGCTAATTAGTTTTCAGTATTTATGTATTCAAGTATTATATCATTATTTTGAACATATTCTCTTATAAGATGATGTCTAATTTCAATGTGTTTTAACCTAGAGAATTAAATTGGATTTTTTATCAAATTGATGGTACTAGTATTATCACATCTTATGGTCAAATCTACGAGTTGTTGCTTAATCCACAGAATTTGAGTGTAGCAACTTCTAGCTATAATGTATTCGATCTCAGCCGTAGATAATACCACTGAATTTTGCTTCTTGCTAAACCAAGAGATTAAATTTATCCCTAGAAATTAACAAGTTTCACTAGTATATTTTCTATCTAGTTTACATCCAACAAAGTCTGCATCTAAGAAACCTATTAAGTCTATAGAAGATTATTTTGAAAATCAAAGACCTAGGGTTTGTGTTTCTTTTAAATATCTAAAAATTCTCTTAACAGTATTTAAATGAGATTTCTTAGGATTAGATTGATATCTAGCACACATGCATACATTGAATATTATGTCACGTCTACTAGCAGTTAGATATATTAAAGAGCCTATCATACCTTTATAGAGCTTTGAATCAATATTTTTACCATGCTCATCTTTTTCTAATTTATAGGAAGGGGTCATAGGTGTACTTACAATTTTTGAGCTCTCCATTCCAAATTTTTTTAATAGTTCTCTTGTGTACTTACTTTGGATGATGGAGATCTCTTTCTTCATTTGCTTAATCTGGACTCTGAGGAAGAAAGTAAGTTCTCCCATCATGCTCATCACGAACTCTCCCTGTATGAGTTTGGTAAACTCTTGACACAAATCTTCATTAGTAAACCCAAATATAATGTCATCAACATATATCTGTATAACTAGAATTTTTTTATCTTTTTTTTTATAAATAAAGTTATATCAACATTTCTTCTTGAAAAATTATTTTCTAATAAAAACTTACTTAATCTTTCATACCATGCCCTAGGAGCCTATTTTAATCCATATAAAACTTTGTTTAACTTAAATACATGATCTGAAAATTTATGATTCTCAAAACCAGGAGGTTGTTCTACATATACTTCTTCAGCAATATAACCATTTAGAAAAGTATTCTTAACATCCATTTGAAATAGTTTAAAATTTATAAAGCAAGCAAAAGCAAGTAGAATTCTTATTACTTCTAGTCTAGCAACAGGAGTAAATGTTTTATCAAAATCAATTTCTTTTTGTTGATTATATCCTTTAGCAACTAATCTTGCTTTATTTCTTATTACATTTCCATCTTCATCTAATTTATTCTTATATACCCATTTAGTTCTTATTATGGAGTGATTTTTAGGTCTAGCAACTAGTATCCATATATTGTTTCTTTCAAATTGATTTAGCTCTTCTTGCATGATAATTATCCAGTTATAATCTTTTTCAGCTTCATCTATTATTTTAGGTTCTAGATATGAAACAAAAGCTACATAATTACTAACATTTCTATGTGAGGATTTAATTCTTACTACTTGTGTCGGATCACTAATTATTAATTCTTTGAGATGATTGTGGACATACCTCCATTCTCTTGAAAGATTACCTATATCTTGAGGTTGTTCTTGAATGTTCTGATCATTGATGCTTTCATCCTCATATTTTTCATCCAATTGATCCTTGTTTCACTCAATTGAGTCATTAAGGGTGAGTCCTTTCATTCCATCTTCTATGATACCTGCATCACCAGCACCCTCTTTCTTTCTTGATGGAAGATCATTAGTTTTATCAAAAACTATATGAATTGACTCTTTCACTACTAGTATTCTTTCATTAAACACTCTAAAAGCTTTGCTAGAAGCAGAATAACCAAGAAAAGATAGCTTCATCAGATTTAGTATCAAATTTGCCTAAGCTATCTTTGCCATTATTCAAAATAAAACATCGACAATCAAAAATATAAAAATAGCCTATATTAGATTTTCTACCCTTTCATAATTCATAAGATATTTTCTTTAAAATTGATCTTATTAAGACATGGTTTAAAATGTAACATGCTGTGTTAATTGCTTCTGCCCAAAAGTACTTGGGGAGCTTACTTTCACATAGTATGGTACGGACCATTTCTTTTAAGATTCTATTTTTTCTTTTAACAACTCTATTTTATTATGGTATTTTAGATGTGAAAGTTATGATCTATACCCTTTTCATCATAAAATTTTTTAAAATCTTTATTTTTAAATTTAGTACCATGATCACTTCGTATAGAAATAATTGGTAATTTTTTTCATTCAAAACCTTTTGACAAAACTTAGAGAAAGCTGAAAATACTTCATCCTTAGAAGCTAAAAATAAAATCCAAATAAAATATAAAAAAATATCAATAATTATAAAATCATATTTTTTCTTCCTAAACTAGTTGTCCTTGTAGGACCAAATAAATTCATATGTAAGAGCTCTAAAGGTTTAGAAGTTGAAACAATATTCTTAGATTTAAAGAAAACTCTTGTTTAGTTATATAATTAACATGCATCATAAATTTTATCTTTGTCAAAACTAATTTTTGATAAATTAAAAATTAATTTTTTTTAATAATTTTAGAAAGTGTGTGCATACTAATATATACCAGCCTACAGTACCAAAGCCAACTAGTCTCATTAATTTTAGTATTCATGGCCACAAGATATTGCATATTTTATAAGGATAGATTATCCAAATCAACCATGTATACATTGCCATACTTATATCCAATGAATCTAGTGCTAACATCAGTGGGACTAGTTACAATGCACATAGATATTCAAAAACTACTTTATAACCTTTATCACATAATTAACTAATACTTAAAAGATTATACTTAAGGCCATCTATAAGTAATACATTTTTAATATAAGTGGAGGGAGTGATACCAATGTTACCAATGTCGATGATCTTTCCTTTACCATTATCTCCAAAGGTGACCATCTCTCCATTCTTGGCTTCCAATACGGTGAATTGAGATTCATCACCAGTTATGTATTTTGAGCATCCACTATCAAGATACCACTTTCATTTTGTTGCTTGGGATGCAAAACACATCTGCACACATAAAGTCAAGTATTAACCTTAGGTACCCAAGCTAACTTGGGTCCTTTAGGGTTAGTCACAATGGTTCCTTTTAGAATCCATATTTTCTTAATATTTTTATCAATAAATATATTTGATAAGCATGTATAAGTTTTATATCCTATTTTACCACATTTAAAATAATAATATTTGATAATTTGCTCATGGATGCATTAATAAAAATATTTTTAAAAAATTTTTATTTTCTAAGAGTGTTATAGCCAAGTCTGACTTTATCATATACAGCTTTTTGACTATCAATAATCATTTGAAGTTTGTTTGAACTTAATATGAATCTATCAACTATAGGTTTCAACTTAGCTACCTCTTCCTTTAGATCTTGATTTTCTTTTGCAAGGATTTTGTTTAGGCTAAAAATTTTATCTTTTTCTTTCAATAGAGATTGATTCTTTATTTTTAATTCTTTACTCTTGCTGTCAACTTCTTCTTTTTCTTTAGCTAATACTTAGTTTTTTAATTTTAGATCTTTATTTTTTATTTTTAATTTTTTTAGATCATCTAAGAGTTCATGAAAAGCTTCTTGCAGTTCATCATACAAAAATTTATTTTGAGTTTCAGAAGTTACCTCATTTTCATGTGCCATGAGGTACAAGTTGGCTTCTTCGTGAGATTCTTCATCTGAATGTTGCTTCATGGTTAGCTCGTGGGTCATGAGGGATCCAAGTAGCTCCTCCAAAGGTAGAGTGTTTAAATTCTTAGCTTCTTGGATTGCAGTAGCTTTGCCTTCCACGATCTTGGTAAAGATCTGAGTACTTTTCTCATAAGATCACTGTTATAATAATATTTGCCTAAACTTTTCAAACCGTTTATGATGTCAGTGAAATGGATGAATATTTGAGTTATTGATTCTTCAGATTTCATTTTGAATAGTTCATAGTTGTGTAAAAGTATATTGATTTTAGATTCTTTAACTTGATTTGTGCCTTTATGTGTGATTTCTAATCTATCCTAAATTTTTTTAGCTGAATTGCAAGTAGAAATACGGTTGAATTCATTTATATCTAAAGTACAATATAAGATATTCATGGCTTTAGCATTGAGCTGAGCCATTTTCTTATCAAATTCATCCCATTCACCTTCTGGCTTAGGGAGAGACACACCATCAATTAATTTAGTGGATGTGTATGGTCCATTTACTATGATACTCCACATATCATAATCAAGTACTTGAATAAAAATTTTCATCCGAGCTTTTCAATAGGTATAGTTTGACCCATTGAAAAGTGAAGATTGATTTATAGATTGCCTCTCAGCTAGAGATGTGCCAAATTGAGCTGTCATAGACCTTTGGCTCTTGATAGTTAAACATGCAAGGGCTAGAGCACCAAGCTCTGATACCACTTGTTGTCCAGATATAGAGCCTAAGAAGAGAGGTGAATTGGGTCTTTTTAACATTTTCAAGATTAGTGCACTTAAATAATATCTAAGGTATTGAGTGGAATGAGTTGATTTGCAATAAAAAAATCAAACACAAATGAGAGATAAACAAGTATTGAACATAAAAAGCAAGTAAAGAGATGCAAGCACAACAAACATCAAGAATTTATAGTGATTCGGTGCCAACTTTGTACCTACATCCACTTTTTAAGTCTCTACTTGAAAATTTAATCTGTTAAATAGATTTTAAAGTTACAACACGTCGGACAACTCCGATCCTTGCTATCCAAATAAGAATACTTATTTTTCAGATACAAGCTAACCCTCAATAATTTGATTCAGGGTTCGGATCAACCCAATCGAGTTTTGAAATCTCCAAAACTCAAAAGCCCAAATACAATATAAGAAAAATAGGGTATAAAAAATTCAGCATAATACCCCTTAAATAAACATAATAAATGTAATAGAAATACAATACTTAAGGAGAAGAAGCTTTTGCTGAACACCCTCAATGAATTCTATACTTGATTGCTGCTGGAGAGTGGTTGGTGAAGTGATTAAATCTTCTATTTCTCTCTTTAGGACTGATAGAGCTTTTCTCAAATTTGAACTTGAATGCTTGCTTAACCTTATGATTTTTCACTTCAAGAGAGTATTTATAGTTATCATTTATCTTTAGAATATCTTAGAGTCTGTTTAGAACCGTTGGAGAGTGTTTAATGCATATTAAATGCATAAAAAATGGGCCAAAAATTAGCTGTTATGAAGCTCGCCCAGAATGGATTATCTCATATGGGTCATCCCACTGTGACTGGAAAGTTCCATGAGCCACCTCATTTGGTCAGTCAAAAAATCAGACTTTCTATTTTGGTCTCAGGATCTCAGGGGTCGTCCTAGGTGGGTCATCCCAAGTGGATTGTCCCATGCATGCCATGAGCCAAAATGAAGTATGTCGGCTACCTAATGAAAGGGGATGACCCAGATGAATCATCTCATTTTGTGCCAATCCAATTTTTTATATATTTATAGTTCGAAACTTACCAGAAACTTTCAAACGCTCTTAAATGGCTTCAAATCAATTGAACACTCTAAAAAAACTTCAAAAACTTCTCCAACTTGTAGAAACTTTAATTTTGACACACCTGATGAAGCTTTTTAAACTCAATCTTTTGGACTACTTGATACAACACAAGAACATTCTCTAAAGATAAAAAATACATTAGTAGTCTCCTCAAATGGTTTGTGATCATCAAAATCAATTCTTGAAGCAACAGCTTTCAACGTCATTCTGATATAAGGTTATCCTGATATAATGGTGGGATCCATTATGCTGAAAAGGTTGTCCTAGAATATGATTGAAAATCATTTGATGATATGATTAATCAAAAATTTTAGATCTGATTTTCTTTTATAGATAAGATGTATGTTGTTATTAGATCTAAATTTTATGATTACTTTTGATATCGTTCTGATATAAGATTATCTTAGCATAGTGTTAACCTATTATAGTGCAAAGATTATTCTAGAATGATGTTGAAAATCCTTTGTTGTATATGTTAATCTGAAATTTTTATATATCATTTTATTTTTCATATATGAGATGTATGATGTGATGTTTTTAGATCTAAAATTTTGTTTTAAGATCTGAATTTATTTTTAATGATTCATGCATTAGATCTGAAATATGTTTTTAGATCTAAAATTTTTATGTTTATGCATAAAGAGTTGGTTATGGGTAGATCAAATTAGGTCAATAATATGATTACATCTGAGGTTTTCAATTAGCATATGATGGACTCGAATTGAAAAGGGCAGTTGATCATGATGGATCAAGGGTTGATTATGTTTAGATTAAGGGTGTTTGAGATCAAATCAATAGTTATAGATGATCAAATCAATTAACATCCATGTGTTTTAAATTGATTAACCCAAAGATTTGATTGTGGCTCAATGGCTCGAGCCTGAATCACCAAAGCTAATCAAATTTGAAATTGATTGATCAATTGGTGTCTAAGACAAGTCATAAAGCAGTGGTTACTTAATTAGGATCATTGTAATTACAACAGACAGCCTCCCACCAACCTTCACTTGTCTGGATAATTTGGTTGATTAATTTTGAATTAGATACTTGGTGATTTGTGCTCTACCCATACCACTGAGATTAGTATTTGCATAAGATGTAGATAATTAATTAGATAAAATGTAAATTAAAATCTTCTCATACAGATCAAGTCTAGCAGTCTTCCACCATTGTACTTGTGCGGATATCTTTCTGGTATTGATTGTTTTCAGGTGGATACAGTGGTTCAGTTGCATCAGAGGGAGTAACAACTTTATTAGCATAAGATGCTGTAGAATAAAAATGAGGTTGGGCTCAATATCTGTTAGATGAGGGACTCAATGATAGCTTTGTACTTGTGTTGAACGGTGGATTTGACTTAACTAAGAAATGGGGTCAATATCTATCAGGTGAGATCTTCATGACTTAGAGATCGAATATCACTGCAACATGCTTGAGAAGTATTAGACAAGAGTTATCCACTCATCGATATGTATGTCATCAATATCTGTTAGGTGAGATGTACGTACATCAGTGGGACCGCAATACCCACTTGAAATGCTAGTCGTAAAAAATTTTCATTTCTCTATCTGAAGAGTGTAAGAGATTCAAAAATATAATGAGAGACATATTTATTTTAAAAAATTCTAAAATAAATGTTAAAAAATCAAGTATGAATATCTAATTAAAATATCTACTGTCTACAAGAATAAAATATCAGCTTTCAACTCTCTAGCTCACATAATTAAAATCAATTATTTAATCGAATAAATTATAAAGACTGACTGAGAAACCTAAAATAGTTTTAAGTTTTGAGAAGTTAAGCTAAATACTCGATCAGGATATCACTATGTCAAACCATCTGATGATTGACCAAAATATAGTCTGTTCATGATCATTGTTTGATAATGATCAAGACTTTGGAGGAGCTTGAGAAGCTCGACATGACTATATACAAGGAATTTGCAAGTGAATTTGATCATCCAATCTCTTATTAGTTTATATGGATAGTTTATAGTAAATTATCATATGAATTAGATTGATTGCACCATAGCTAAGCTGTTGAACATATTGGTGACTACTAAAAGAATTTTGAAGAGTTCAAGGGGCATAGTTCTCACTATGGAGCGATCTTCCACTTTCAAGAAAAAGTCTACTTGGAAGAAGAAAAGGTCTGTAAAGAAATAGAAGTCGAGAACAAGCCAAAAGAGGAAGCTCCTAAGAAGGCTGCTTATAAGAGAGTATTTCCTCTGTAATATTGATGCCCATTAAAAGAAATTATCCTGTATACTTGGAGAGCCTAAAGAAAAGGAAAGATGATATACCTTCAGAACATATATTAGATATGCTCATTACTAAAACTAACCTTACGGTTATTTCTACTTCTAGTTGGATTATAGACTTTGGTTCTAGAACTCATTTGTGTACTTTAATATGGTGTCATAAAGAAAGTAGAGGGCTGAGGAAAGGTGAAAGCAATCCTTCGAGTTAGCAATAGGATAAGAGTTACTACTGTGACTATGGGCATGTATCCTCTGCAATTACCGTCTGAATTTAGTTTGATACTTAAAGGTTATTGTAATATACCTGCTGCTAGTAGAAATTTTGATTTCTGCTATATCATTAGCGTAGAATAATAAAACTACTATATGATTTGTTTTAGAAGTAAATTCATTGCATATGGTTTTATGATTGATACTCTATCACTTATATATGGATGTATGTGTGAATATATCTGAGTAGATAGTGAGTACTGTAGGATTTGAAAGATCCAGGATGAGATAAATCAGAAGTATATGTGGCACCTCAAGCTTGGTCATATTGGAGAGAACAGAATAAATAAAATTGAAAAGGTATAGGCTCCATGGCTCATTGACTTTCGAGTTATTTCAGTTTGTTATACTATCTTCAAGGAAAGCTAGCTAAACTATCCTTTATAGGAAATGGAGAGAGGACCACTAGGATACTTGCCCTGATACACACTGATGTGTGTAGCCCATTTGATGTGTAGATTAGGGGTGCTTATCTTTATTTCATTACTTTACCAATGATTTTTCATAGTATGGGTATTTGTATGAGACATAAATTTGAAATCTTTGAAAAATTAAAAAGAATTTAGATATGACATAAAGAAATAAACTAGAAAATCTCTTAAAGTTCTTCGATCAAATTGAACAGGTGTTTATCTTAGTGAAAGTTTCTAATCTATCTCAAGAAAAATGATATGGTCTCACAATGGACTCCTCTTAGTACACCTCAATTTAATAGGGTGCCAAAGAGGAGGAATAGGATTCTATTGGATATGATCCAATCCATGATGAGCTTCACTAATCTTTCCTTATTTCTTTAGGGACATGCTTTATTTTTTACTATTTATATATTGAATAGAATTTTTTGTAAGTCTATTTCTATCGCACCATATGAGATGTGATATAGTAAAAAATCGAGTCTTGATCATCTCAAGATTTCGAGATGTTCAGTCCATGTCAAGCGACAGACGGATAAGCTAGAGACTAGGTCTATGAGAGCTCATTTTATAGGATATCCTGAAGAGTCTTTAGGATACTACTTTTACTTTTCAAAGGATCACAATGTGATTGTGAGCCGACATGCTGTATTCTTAGAGAAATAGTTTATTCAGGATGGATATAGTGGGAGAAAAATTAAGCTCAAAAAGAGAGTCTCTAGAGAGTAACGAGCCACAAAATCTATAGAACCTATTTACGTTGAGCTAGTATATGTAGTACCTACTAAAAGATACTTAGGTATTCTGACCAGAGGATATAGAGAAAATATTTCTCATGGGAGATAGTAAATATGGAGATGATCCTAAAAACTACTATGTGTCAATGTAAGATATCAATTTTAAGAAGTGGTTGAATGCAATGAAGTCAAAAATTGACTTGATGTATTCCAACCAATTTTGAAACTTAATGGATCCACTAATAGTATAGTACCTATTGGATGTAAATGGATCTATAAAAGAAAGATAGGTTTGGATGAATAAGTAGAGGCCTATAAAGCAAGCATCTTAGAGTTCAAACACTCATTTTAAAAATATAATTAAATTATTTGATTTTGTCAAGAATGAGGAGGAGCCGTGTGTTTATAAGAAGGTTAGTAGGAGTGCTATCACATTTCTCATATTGTACATAGATAACATCCTCCTGATTGAAAATAATATTTTCATACTGACTTTATTTAAAATATGGTTATCTAAAAAAATTTTCATAAAAGACTTTGGGGAAGCATCTTATATTCTGAGAATAAAGGTCTATGAGATAGATCTAAGAGGATGTTAGGCCTCTCATAAGAAGTCTACATAGAGGAGGTGCCGAAGAAGTTCATCATGAAAAACTCCAAGAGGGGTTTCTACCCCTTAGGCATAGGATTAATCTCTTTAATAAGATATGTCCCAACACATCTAAGAAGATTCAGCACATGAGCTAAATTCCTTATGCTATAGCTATCGGAAGCCTCATATGCCATGATGTGTACATGACCTGATATAGCCCTTGCTGTGAGCATCACGAGCAAATATCGATCAAATTCAGGCTAAGAGCATCGGACAATTGTGAAGCATATTCTTAAGTACTTGAGAAGCATTTAGGATATGTTCTTGATCTTTAGAGCAAAAGAAGAGTTGAGGGTAGAATGATACACTAAATCAGACTATATATCTTATATTGATGATAGAAAGTCTACATCAGGGAGTGTGTTCTTGTTTACTAGTGGATCGATCAATTGAAAGAGTTTCAAACAACCAACCATTTTCATCATGGAAGCAGAATATATCACCGCTTTTAAGGTTGATAAAGAAGTCTTCTGGTTCAAAAATTTATTGTAGAACTGAATGTAATGTCATTAGATAGTAAATACTATATTACGACAGCAATGATACCATAGCTCTGCTAAAGAGTCCAGATCTCACTAGAAATTCTAGCACAAAGAGCGATGGTTTTATATTATTACGCGACTATCTCTAAAAAAAATACATCGAGGTACAAAGAGTAGACCCACAGATAATGTGACAGACCCACTGACTAAATCATTTAGCCAATAGAAGATCAAAGCACATATTGAGAAGATGGGGCTTAGGTATATGGTAGATTAGCTTTAGTACAAGTGGGAGATTGTTGGATGTATACTCTAGAAGTCAATCTGGTTGATATATTTATTCTTTCTAGGACATAGTTTTATACTCGACCTTATTATTTCGTGATAAGATTAGACAGTTTAATATCATTCATATGTGTATATATCTATGAATCATCTAGAGAATTAATAAGATGATGTCACATATTCTCAAGAGTAAAAATTTGAGATATATATCATTGATGATTAATTCCTAAATTGCTCATGATTGATGGATCGTCACAGGAATGATGATTGATCTGGTAAGATTGGTGCATAGATAGCTTTTTTTTGGATAGAAGAGTCTCGAGTCTATAATGTGGAGACACTAGAGTGAGAGTGCAAGTAGTTATTAGAGAATAAGGGTACCGAGTGTGACCAACACGAAAAATTATTTGGATGTCTACTCACTCGTCGGTGCTTTCTCGATACTGTAGTGGTGTGACTGGTTCTTTAACTTGCAGTGCCTCAACTATTCACAAAGAGATTGCTATAGTTTGACTGTATATACACTTAGTCCCTAGTCATTCGACTCTTTGCGGTGCAGATTGGCTATAGTAGATTCATTGTCGGAGTAGGATATGCACCTAGATGGGATTCATCGATTTTGATAGATAAATAGTAGTTCTATGTGATTTATGAGATTGAGTTTTGAAGACTGTTGGTGCAAAAATCCGCTTACGCCGGAGAAGTTGGAGTCGTGGTCGCCGCTGGAACCTGCAAAAGAAGTCTAAATCGGAGGTGGGGTTGCTCCGGCAAGACCCTCCGACGCTCAAGTCAGTTCTCTACCTCAACAAGAATGGAGTACTCGAACAGAAATTTTAGCAGAATTTCTAGGTAAAAATGAGAGCTTATAGAATAACGTATCTGGGGTTCCCCTTTTTATAGGCGGAGGGGGCAACAAATTGATGGTGATGCCTGTAACCGTCTGGTAGTGGGCTGCCCATAGTCAGAGAAAGTTTGTTGTGAAGAGTAGTGGGGTGGACCCGTGGCTATTACCGGGGCGTGCCACGTGGAGTCTGCCACGAGGAGTGGAGCGGCGTCCGTTGTCGCGACTTGCCAGGGGATAGAAGAATCGTGCGGTATCCGTCGCAGGAAGTGGAGCAGGACCGTGGCCATTATTACGGCCTGCCAGGGAGTGATAGAGCCGCATGGGATTCGTCACAGGAGGTGGAGCAGGGTCGTAGAGTGATGGAGCCGTGTGGAATCTGCCGCAGGGAATGGAGCAGAATCGCGGGTGTCACTGCAGCGCGTCAGGGGATGAAGGTCTGCCAGCTGAAGTCCGACTGGAGTGTCTGACGGAGAGAGGTAGTTAGCCATCTGTCCGAGAGGAGCTCGAAATCCGACTTCGGCAGGAGCTCGGATGGAGTCTTCCTTCAGTCACAGCCGGGGGTGGAGTCCGGCTCCCGTAGGGGTCTGGGCGGGGTGTCCTTGCTGTTGGAGTCGTGAACGGAGCCCGGCTCCCGTAGGAGTCTGGGTGGAGTCTTCCTTGCGGTAGAAGTTGTGGATGGGGCCCGGCTCCCGTAGGAGTCCGGGCGGAGTCTCCCTTGCGGTTGAAGTTGGAGATGGAGCCCAGCTCCCGTAGGAGTCCGGGCGGAGTCTTTCTGCAATTAAAGATAGGTGCGAAGTCCGGCTCCTGTAGGAGTCCGGACGGAGCTTACCAGCAGTTGGAGTTGGTGATGGAGCCCGGCTCCCGTAGGAGTCCGGACAGAGTCTTCCTTGCGGTAGAAGTTGTGGACGGGATCCGACTCCCGTAGGAGTCCGGGCGGAGTCTCCCGTGCGGTTGAAGTTGGGGATGGAGCCCAGCTTCCGTAGGAGTCCAGGCGGAGTCTTCCTGCAATTAAAGAGAGGTGCGAAGTCCGGCTCCCGTAGGAGTCCGGACGGAGCCTACCAGCAGTTGGAGTTGGTGACGGAGCCCGGCTCCCGTAGGAGTCCGGGCGGAGTCTTCCTTGCGGTAGAAGTTGTGGACGGGCCCGGCTCCCGTAGGAGTTCGGGCGGAGTCTCCCTTGCGGTTGAAGTTGGAGACGGAGTCCGGCTCCGTAGGAGTCCGGGCGGAGTCTCCCTGCAATTAAAGATAGGTGCGAAGTCTGGCTCCCGTAGGAGTCGGACGGAGCTTACCAGCAGTTGGAGTTGGGGGTGGAGCCCGGCTCCCGTAGGAGTCCGGGTGGAGTCTCCCTTGCGGTAGAAGTTGTGGACGGGGCCCGGCTCCCGTAGGAGTCCGGGCGGAGTCTCCCTTGCGGTTGAAGTTGGGAATGGAGCCTGCTCCTGTAGGAGTCCGGGCAGAGTCTTCCTGCAATTAAAGACAGGTGCGAAGTCCGGCTCCCGTAGGAGTCCGGACGGAGCTTACCAGTAGTTGGAGTTGGTGACGGAGCCCGGCTCCCGTAGGAGTCCGGGCGGAGTCTTCCTTGCGGTAGAAGTTGTGGATGGGGCCCGGCTCCCGTAGGAGTCCGGCGGAGTCTCCCTTGCGGTTGAAGTTGTGGATGGGGCCCGGCTCCCGCAGGAGTCCGGGCGGAGTCTCCCTTGCGGTTGAAGTTGGGGACGGAGCCCGGCTCCCGTAGGAGTCCGGGCGGAGTCTCCCTTACGGTTGAAGTTGGGGACGGAGCCCGGCTCCGTAGGAGTCCGGGCGGAGTCTTCCTGCAATTAAAGACAGGTGCGAAGTCCGGCTCCCGTAGGAGTCCGGATGGAGCTTACCAGCAGTTGGAGTTGGCGACGGAGCCTGGCTCCCGTAGGAGTCTGGGCGGAGTCTTCCTTGCGGTAGAAGTTGTGGACGGGGCCCAGCTCCCGTAGGAGTCCGGGCGGAGTCTCCCTTGCGGTTGAAGTTGGGGATGGAGCCCGGCTCCCGTAGGAGTCCGGGTGGAGTCTCCCTTGCGGTTGAAGTTGGGGACGGAGCCCGGCTCCCGTAGGAGTCCGGGTGGAGTCTTCCTGCAATTAAAGACAGGTGCGAAGTCTGGCTCCCGTAGGAGTCCGGATGGAGCTTACCAGCAGTTGGAGTTGGCGACGGAGCCCGGCTCCCGTAGGAGTCCGGGCGGAGTCTTCCTTGCGGTTGAAGTTGGGGACGGAGCCCGGCTCCCGTAGGAGTCGGGCGGAGTCTTCCAGCCGTTGGAGTCGGAAGGGACCTGCAAGGGTCAATCCCGCTAAGAACTTCGGCTGAGGGTATTTTATACCCAACACCAGTCCCCCTACTTCCAAGTTCGAATTTCGAATGAAGGAAGTACAGAGAGATTGGCACATCCGAAGTTGTCCCCTCAAATCCTACGCACGATCGCCCCCAGATATTTTGGCATTAAATGCGCACGTGCTGGAGTCTTTTCGAATCGGGGCGATACAAAGGGACCCTTCAAAATTCTCGTTGGTACGCTGGCCCAGGTACGGTGCAGTAATGGCTCTGTCAGTCGTCAGCCGCTTTTAGCCGCCTGCCATGGTGAGTGGGATACGTGTCGAGCGCGGCCGGCCTGGAGGGATTCGCGATCATTATGGCACTGGATCCAGGGTCTATTTAAACCCGTCCCTCCGCCTTTAGGGGCCCCATTCCGCTCGAGAGTTCCATCAGTATCCGCCCTTCTTCGAGAGTCCCGATTCTCCTTGGCGTCTTCTTGGGCCATAGGCATCCTTTGAGTCATCCCTGTCCTCGCCCCTCCGCATCCTTCAGAGCGATCTAGGTTAGTCCCAGAATCTTCGCTCTCCTCTCTGCCTCTTAGGGGCCTTTTCTTCGCCCTTTTCTCCTGTCGCCTTCCTCTGAGTTGGTCTCCTGTGACCTCTCATCCTTTGTCTGTCTGTTTTCTTCGGATCTTTAGAGTCTTCATTCGAAGTTATCTGAAATATCTTCCGCTCTTCCGCTTCCAGCGGTTTCGGGAGTTCTTCCACTTCAACCCCCCAGGTTCCTCGTTCTGTAGATGAACCCGCATCTGGGGCTGGGCTTCGCCCGATTTTTGCATCGGGTGCCATTCCTTGCTCCCTGACCCGGATGAACTCTTTCTGGTAAGGGTTCAGTATGGAGTTCCTCCGGAGTACGACCTGGAGCTATCTAATCCCTCCGACCGGGCCAGCACTCCCCCATCCGATCATTTTTGCTTGTATCAGAGGCGTTTCGTGCCGGGCTCCGGCTTCCGCTTCCGCCTTTTGTCGTCGCCCTCTTCCGCTTCTTAGATATCTCTTTGGCTTCAGTTGCTCCGAATTCTTTTAGATTTTTGATAGGATTTCTCTCTCTTTGCCACGTAGTTGAGGTCCAGCCGTCCCTCTCTCTGTTTAGGTATTTCTATACCTTCAAGCGTCATCCTTCGATGAAGGACTGGTGGTATTTCTCCCCTCAGTTCGGCAAGAAGGGGTTGCTGAAAGGTGCCCCCTCTTCAATCTACAACTGGAAGGAAAATACCTCTTCGTCCATTGCCCGATCCTGAGGCTGGGCCTGCCCCCTTGGGGCTCTCTGAGGGATTCTGTCCGTCGGGCCCCCAGCTGGGGGAGAACGACCTCCAGGCCGTCCGGAAGCTTCTTGACTACTCCGCTCCTTCCTTTCCCAACCTTCTGAGGGAGCAATTTTTGTTCAACATCGGCCTGAGCCCCCAGGATCCTGTGAGTACTCCATCTTTTCCTTTCTCTTCTCTTCTTCCATCCTTCTTCTTTTTCTTCTCTTTTCCCTCTCTTTTCTCTTTTCTTTTTTCTTTTTTTTTTTTTTGCATGCTACTTCTTCCTTTTTCGCCTCATTATTGACTTCTGATTTTTGATTGATTGATTTTTTTTTTTTTTAAGGAATGGACGCCGAAGCAGCACGGATGCTTGCCAGGGGCTTCAAGGCCCACAAAAGAAAGGGTGCCGCGGCCTCTGGTTCAGCAAAGAGGGCCAGGGCGGAGGAGACGAGCTTGGCCGCGCCTGTCCAGGTGGCTCCGATGATCGACGTTCCCTCGACGCCGAACCAATGGCCCCCCGGGCCTCTTCAAGGAGTCTGCCGACTGGGGCCCCCATTCTGGGGGTCCGCTCCACGGAGGCGCCCGTAGTCGAGAGGGGGAAGAGAAGGAAGTCGGTGGCCCACAGGGTGAGTAGCCGTCGAGCCACCGCTGACGAGTCCTTCGGCTCCGAAGAAGAGCCGGAGAACCCTTTCAATGACAGGGACCTGATCAAGCGGTTGATCGACGGCTGCATTCTGCTAGATGTCGTCGATAGGATCGATCGTGCCAATCCCGAGCAGCGGGTTTGGGACTCCCTGGGGTCCTTTCTCGAGGTAAACAAATCTTCGTTTAATTGTTTTTCGGCCCTGTTCTGATCCCCTGGCGCCCTTACAGATTGGGCACCAACTCCTCGCCAATATGAGGCGACGAATCGGGCGAGGAGGGACGCCATCCAGGTGGAGGAGCATCGTCGGGCCGAAATCGCCCCCTCAAGGAAAAGGCCGCTGAAGTAGTTGCCCTCCAAGAGGCCCTGGAGAAAGAGAAGTAGACCCAGGAGGAGGAGAAACAGACCTTGGAGGAGACGGTGAGAACGGCGGAGGCCGGGATCGCCAATTTGATGGAGCAGATTTCAGTCTTGGTCTCGGAGGCTAGGGGTCTTGCGGTAGAGGAGTTCAAGGCCTCCCGGAGATGAGAGACCTGAACGTCCGGTTTGGCCAGGAAGCCTTCATCAAGGGGTTCGAGCTCTGCCAGGAGAAGGTGGTCAGAAATTTTTCGAGCTCGACCTCAGCTTCCTGGACGATGAGTCTGAAGATGAGGCCGGGCCTTCCCCTGCCGCCACTGCTACCGTAGCCCCCCTCCCAGGGACACCGAGCTCCCCAACTCCTGCTTCTGAGGTCTGAGACCTCCGACCTTGTAGCTTTCTTTTACTGCAATTTTTTCCTTTCTTTTTGTCTTCAAGAATCATTCAATCAATAAAGTTGAATTTTTCACCGTGGATGGCTTCTCTTCTCCCCTTTCCCCCTTTTTATTTTTCTTTCTGCAATGAGACGCGCCTTGATGCTTCTGTCTCTTGATGGCAGTATCCTGCCAAGGCACTTCCCCTGCCCCAGGGGATCCCGCTGAAGTCCACGATCCAGCGGCTGAAGAAGGAGGTTCTCCATGCGACGAAAAGGTCAAAGAAGATGGAAGGCGAGCTTCGTAGGTTAAGGGAGGGTTACTCTGAAGCCACCTCGGAGGCCACCTGCTTTCGGAATCTCCACGTGAAGGAATCATGGAGTATAGCTGGAGGAAGGCGGACTTCGCGAAGGAGCTTGAGGAATACAAGAAGAGTGCCAGCGATCAATTTGGGCCCAAGCTGCCAAGATCAGCTCTTCAGGGTGGAACTGTCAGCTGCGTAGGAGAGGATTGGCCAGCTGGAAGGGAGTTCATCCCGGCTCTTGGCCCGGGCCGACGGCAATCGGGAGTGGTCGAAGAAGGTCTCCGACCTTCAGCAGCAGCTTCAAGATGCCGAGGTGAGCTACGACGTGCATCGGGCCGGTTGGCGCAGGCAGGTGGATGAATATAAAGGGAGACTCAGGGGGGCGGCCGACGAAGTCTTCCGTCTTCAGAGGCAGCTGGCTGACAGGGCTCAGCTTACTTCTGTTGGGATTCTAATGAACTCCAGTCCCTAAGAGGAACCGTCGAAGGGCTTTCTGTCACCCTCAGGGAAAGGATGGTTGAGCTGCAGCAATTGAAGGTCCAATTGACATACGAGCAGCAGGCCGTCATGGATGCGGAGGCGGAATCTGAGGTCTTGAGAAAGAGGCATCGAGAGACAGAGACCGAAAGTCAACGACTTCGTCGGGCGCTCCAGGATGCGCTGCTGAAAAAGAGAGAGCTAGAAGAAGAAGTTGAGAATCTGAGGCAGTCCTGGATGAGGGGTGGAGTAGATAATTCTAGGTCGAAAGGAGCAGAGCTTCCCTAGGGCTCTTCTTGGCCTTCTGTCGTTGCATGTATACATTTTCCCTTTTGTTGTTTTGTTTCGCTTTTGTCGTTTTGCTTTCCTTCCTTTGGCCTTCTGGGCTTCGTGATGTATATTTCGCAAATGGAATGAAAAGGAGATTTTGTGTTACCTCATCCGCATATTGCATTAAATTATCATCCGCCGAACTTCTCTTGTCGTTCGACTTGTCCGACGTTGACGTCGTTTGGAGGTGCCCAGTCGTCGATACGCTGGTTCGCTTTTCTCGTCGTTCATGGCGCAGGCTCGAGCTTGGCGGTCCGAGCTTCGCATTACCTCGGAGGCATTGCTGCTTTCTTGACCTGTGTCGAGAGCCTTCTTAAAGGTCGGGGGCGTTTGGTAGGAACTTCCCATCTTTGTTGAGACGAGGTTCCTTAGGTCTTTGGTGTGGTTTGTCCTTCATCTGTTTCTGACATAGTTCGTCGCTTTTTCTTTTTAATTTCCCTCCTCTTGCTTTTTGCGGGGTTGCGTAGAAGTGTGAATGTGCCACCGAGGGGCCTTTCCCCTTCATCCGATCTTGTTAGGCGGTCGGGTTTCGTTACCGTCAGGACGAGGTTCTCCTCCCATTTCCAACGGAGCCGCGGGGGCACATAAGGGCCATCGCAAGGGTCTCTCCTCCCATCCGGTCTAAAAGAACCGGGCCTTCGGCTTCGCCCATGTCAGGACGAGGTTCTCCCTCTGTTCTTGATATGGCTGTGGGGGTGCATTAGGGCATTGTAAGGCCTCTCCCCCATCTGGTCTAAAAGAACCGGGCCTTCGACTTTGCTCATGTCAGGACGAGGTTCTCCTCCTGTTCCTGACATGGCTGTGGGGGCGCATTAGGGCATTGTAAGGCCTCTCCCCCCATCCAGTCTAAAAGAACCGGACCTTCGACTTTCTCATGTCAGGACGAGGTTCTCCTCCTGTTCCTGACATGGCTGTGGGGGTGCGTTAGGGCATTGTAAGGCCTCTCCCCCCATCCGGTCTAAAAGAATCGGGCCTTTAACTTTGCTCATGTCAGGACGAGGTTCTCCTCCTGTTCCTGACATGGCTGTGGGGGCGCGTTAGGGCGTTGTAAGGCCTCTCCCCCCATCCGGTCTAAAAGAATCGGGCCTTTAACTTTGCTCATGTCAGGATGAGGTTCTCCTCCTATTCCTGATATGGCTGTGGGGGTGCATTAGGGCATTGTAAGGCCTCTCCCCCAATCCGATCTCAAGGTAATCGGACTTTCATTTTATTTATGTTAGGATAAGGTTCTCCTCCCATTCCTAGCGTAACCTTGTTTTAATTGTTTGAAGGGGTCATCCTCAGTCATAACAAATCCATGCCAAATGGGAGGAACATGCAAAGTCGAAAGGAATTTAGATTCAGGGCAAGGTCGTAAGTGATACATTTACAGGTTTCTCGAGTTTCATGGTCGTGGAAGGTCTGCTCCTCCTTGGGGCCCTCCGGCGATGGAGTCGATGGTCCCAATTGGAGGTCGATCCCTGGGCTGCTCCTCCCTCCTTGGCGGTTCAGGTTGCGGCAGGGCCCTTGGCCGATCTTCTCTACCCTCAAGCCGGCGTCGGATGAACCTGTCGAGTCGACCTCGCCGGATGAGCTCCTCGATCTCGTCTCGGAGCTGGATGCATTCCTCCATGTCGTGGCCATGATCGCGGTGGTAGAGACAGAACTTGTTAGGGTTGCGCTTCTTGGGGTGCGTACGCATCCTCTCTGGCCTAGGGAGCTGCTCCCTGACCTCCATCAGCACCTGGGTCTTCGAGGCATTGAGGGGGGCGTAGTTGCGGAATCTTCCCGATGGCGAACCCCGCCGAACCCCACAATCTAGACTTCTCTGCCTGCGTACCCGAGACAAAGTATGGGTACGCTTGTGCCCAAGAGGGGATCGAGAATGCGGCCGAGCTTCTCTCGACCTTTTTTCAACTGCGGGCTTACTCGAGTCTCCCGCCTGCCGCTCTCTCGCGGTCTCCTCATCCTTCATTTTGAAGGCTTCCTCCGCTCGGGTGTACCCTTCAGCCCGAGCCAACAAATCAGCAAAATCTTTGGGGTACTTCTTCTCCAGGGAGAATAAAAGGTCATTCTTCTGAAGGCCGCCCTTCAGAGCGACCATTGCTACCGATTGGTCTAAATTTCAGACCTCCAGCGCTGCAACATTGAAGCGGTTGATGTAGGCCCGAATGGACTCCCCCTCCCTCTGCCTGATATTCATGAGGGACTCTGAGCCCTTCTGGAGGCGACGGCTGCTGACAAAATGGGCCACGAATTGGTGGCTCATTTGATCGAAGAAAAAGATGGTACCCGACTTCAGCACCGAGTATCAGTTTCTCACCGCTCCCTTCAAGGTGGATGGGAAGGCTCGGCATAGAATGGTGTCGGGTGCGCCATGAAGCAGCATCATCATCCGGAAGGCTTCCAGATGATCGACCGGGTCGGAAGTTCCGTCGTAGCTTTCGAATTGGAGGAGTTTGAAGTTTGGCGGGATCGATTCCTGCATGATCATTTGAGAAAAGGGAGGGTCAGTGCAAATATCCTCACCATAAGTGGGGGGAGTGTGGCAGAGTTCTTCGATCCATCGGTTCATCTCTTGGAGTCTCCGGTCCAGGAAATCCTCTCGATTTCGGATTTTAAGGGTCTTCTGGCAGAATGGGGGCAGGGATCTTCCAGGGGTGGAGTCGTGATCCGATTGAGGGCTCTCCACCCTCGGGTTCGTCTTCCCAGGAAAGACGGGATGGCTGGCCCAAGTGGCCCGCCCCACCGCCGAATTCTGGTGTTCCGGTGACACCCTTTCCAGACGTACTGATGCTTGCGGCTGCTGCTGCTGCTGCATGGCCTGTACGGCCTCCGTGAGGCCTCTGACCTACTGCACCGTGGAGGTCGTGGATCGTCGTGTGGATGCCTTGCGGGGAGGCATCGGGCAAAGACCAAGTAAAGGAGGGAGGAGAGGCCGTCGGAAAAGATGTCCGGAGGCGGTCCCGTTGAGCACCCCTTTAAGAATAAGGGTACTGTGAAGACACAACCCTTCCTCTAGCGCCAATCCTGTTGGTGCAAAAATCCGCTTACGCCGGAGAAGCTGGAGTCGCGGTCGCCGCTGGGACCTGCAAAAGAAGTCTAAACCGGAGGTGGGGTTGCTCCAGTAAAACCCTTCGATGCTCAAGTCAGTTCTCTGCCTCAACAAAAATGGAGTGCTCGAACGAAAATTTTAGCAGAGTTTCTAGATAAAAATGAGAGCTTATAGAATAACGTATCTGGGGTTCTCCCTTTTATAGGCGGAGGGGGCAACAAACTGATGGTGATGCCTGTAATCGTCTGGCAGTGGGCTGCCCATAGTCAGGAAAAGTTTGTTGCGGAGAGTAGTGGGGTGGACCAGTGGCTATTACCGGGGCGTGCCACGTGGAGTCTGCCACGAGCAGTGGAGCGGCGTCCGTTGTCGCGACTTGCCAGGGGATAGAAGAATCGTGCGATATCCGTCGCAGGAAGTGGAGCAGGACCGTGGCCATTATTACGGCCTGCCAGAGAGTGATGGAGCCGCGTGGGATCCGTCATAGGAGGTGGAGCAAGGTCGTGGAGTGATGGAGCCGCGTGGAATCTGCCACAGGGAATGGAGCAGAATCGTGGCTGTCACTGCGGTGCACCAGGGGATGAAGGTCTGCCGGCTGAAGTCCGGCTGGAGTGTCTGGCGGAGAGAGGTAGTTAGCCATCTGTCCGAGAGGAGCTCGAAATCCGGCTTCGGTAGGAGCTCGGATGGAGTCTTCCTTCAGTCACAGCCGGGGGTGGAGTTCGGCTCCCGTAGGGGTCTGGGTGGGGTGTCCTTGCTGTTGGAGTCATGGACGGAGCCCGGCTCCCATAGGAGTCCGGGCGGAGTCTTCCTTGCGGTAGAAGTTGTGGACGGGGTCCGGCTCCCGTAGGAGTTCGGACGGAGTCTCCCTTACGGTTGAAGTTGGGGACGGAGCTCGGCTCCTGTAGGAGTCCGGGCGGAGTCTTCCTGTAATTAAAGACAGGTGCGAAGTCCGGCTCCCGTAGGAGTCCGGACGGAGCTTACCAGCAGTTGGAGTTGGTGACGGAGCCCGACTCCCATAGGAGTCCGGGCGGAGTCTTCCTTGCGGTAGAAGTTGTGGACGGGGTGCGGCTCCCGTAGGAGTCTGGGCGGAGTCTCCCTTGCGGTTGAAGTTGGGGACGGAGTCCGGCTCCCATAGGAGTCCGGGCGGAGTCTTCCTGCAATTAAAGACAGGTGCGAAGTCCGGCTCCCGTAGGAGTCCGGATGGAGCTTACCGTACGGAAGCTCGGATGGTGCTTACCAGCAGTTGGAGTTGGTGACAGAGCCCGGCTCCCGTAGGAGTTCGGGCGGAGTCTTCCTTGTGGTAGAAGTTGTGGATAGGGCCCGGCTCCCGTAGGAGTTCGGGCGGAGTCTCCCTTGCGATTGAAGTTGGGGATGGAGCCCGGCTCCCGTAGGAGTCCGGGCGGAGTCTCCCTGCAATTTAAGACAGGTGCGAAGTCCGGTTCCCGTAGGAGTCCGGATGGAGCTTACCAGCAGTTGCAGTTGGGGGCGGAGCCCGGCTCCCGTAGGAGTCCGGGCGGAGTCTCCCTTGCGGTAGAAGTTGTGGACGGGGCCCGGCTCTCGTAGGAGTCCGGACGGAGTCTCCCTTGTGGTTGAAGTTGGAGACGGAGCCCGGCTCCCGTAGGAGTCCGGGCGGAGTCTTCCTGTAATTAAAGACAGGTGCGAAGTCCGGATCCCGTAGGAGTCCGGACGGAGCTTACCAGCAGTTGGAGTTGGTGATGGAGCCCGGCTCCCGTAGGAGTCCGGGTGGAGTCTCCCTTGTGGTTGAAGTTGTGAACGGGGCCCGGCTCCTGCAGGAGTCCGGGCGGAGTCTCCCTTGCGGTTGAAGTTGGGGACGGAGCTCCGCTCCCGTAGGAGTCCGGGCGGAGTCTCCCTTGCGGTTGAAGTTGGGGACGGAGTCCGGCTCCCGTAGTAGTCCGTGCGGAGTCTTCCTGCAATTAAAGACAGGTGCGAAGTCCGGCTCCCGTAGGAGTCTGGACGGAGCTTACCAGCAGTTGGAGTTGGCAACGGAGCCCGGCTCCCGTAGGAGTCCGGGCGGAGTCTTCCTTGCGGTAGAAGTTGGGGATGGGGCCCGGCTCCCGTAGGAGTCCGGACGGAGTCTCCCTTGCGGTTGAAGTTGGGGACGGAGCCCGACTCCCGTTGGAGTCTGGGCGGAGTCTCCCTTGCGGTTGAAGTTGGGAATGGAGCCTGGCTCTCGTAGGAGTCCGGGCGGAGTCTTCCTGCAATTAAAGACAGGTGCGAAGTCCGGCTCCCGTAGGAGTCCGAACGGAGCTTACCAGCAGTTGGAGTTGGCGATGGAGCCCGGCTCCCGTAGGAGTCTGGGAGAAGTCTTCCTTGCGGTAGAAGTTGTGGACGGGGCCCGACTCCCGTAGGAGTCCGGGCGGAGTCTCCCTTGCGGTTGAAGTTGGGGATGGAGCCCGACTCCCGTAGGAGTCCGGACGGAGTCTTCCAGCCGTTGGAGTCAGAGGGGACCTGCAAGGGTCAATTTCGCTGAGAACTTCGACTGAGGGTATTTTATACCCAACAAAGATCATGGCCATGGCAGTGTGAATAATGAAAAAATATTTTCATAAGATTTTACAGTATGAACTCGAGTCGAATAAGTCTTACATATGATAAATGATGGGGTTTGATGAGTTTTCTATAACCTTCGTCTTATCGGAACTCACAATAGAACGACTGTATGATATGTTAACTATACCTAGAGGTCTAATACCTTCAATTTTACTGGATTACCACTACATATTGCTAGACGTCACTACTGATGGTCAATAATTCTCATGTGGTGAGTTGAAATTGTTTCAATCTATTGAAAGAAGTTTCAATGCTATTAGTGATAGAGATCACAGGATATCTCACTATCAGATAAAATAGAATCTATAGAATCTCATACATAAGAGATCCTGATTGATCAGATAGTTGAATTATAATTTTGAATCACAGAAGGATTCGATTATTAGTGTGATTGATGATTGGACTGATTTGTAAAAATTATATGAGAAGATTTGCTAAGAGTTAGTAAGTTAGAGGAGGAGTAATTTGTAATTATTATATTATTTAATTCGATCAAATAATTAGGGTTGAGTCTTATAGTCAAATTAAATTGAGATTTAATTTGATTGGATATGGTTTGACTTTGACTCAAATTGAGTTTCATAAGTCCAAAAGGGTTTGAACTCTCAATCAGTATTTGACTTAAAAGGAAATCCAAACCACATTGGCATCTTATCTATAAGGAGTCCTTGCACTGAAGGACTCTCTCCATCAGATGGCACCACCCCACTCTCCCTCAAGCCCCAAAACTCTTATCCCTGACCCTATTTGAATTAGATTTAGATATGGATTAGGGTGTAGCGCCTCCTCTTATCTCACGTACAAAGGAGATTGGCATGAACTAATTGGGGAAAAGTTTTTGCATGAAAATTAAGTGATGTAAGAAGAAAAGTGGCACCTCTAAGAGAGAGTCCTTCTCTCTCAAGACTCTCACTAAATACTAGGGCATTGGGGTTTAAAAGGGGCTTGGAGATAAGATGTACTCCTCCTTATGAGAAAGAAATTAGCACCTTTTCTTATGAGATAAGAAGGGGACAATGTGAAAGGGTTCATGAGAGAGGAAAAAAAATAGATTGGGCTGAAATTAGATTGACGCCTCCCTTCTCTTCCTTATGTGCCATGTCCAAGAGTTGGACAACACCTTGCCTTCATCGTTTCACAAGCCCACGTTCAAGAGTTGGACGTCTGTCTCCTCTCCTATCTTTTTCTTCCTCCAGTTGTTCTCCAACATTCTCTTGAGATGAAAAACAGAAAAAAAAATTTAGCATCCAAAGAGCGATCTCTACAAAAGAGCTAGCACTCCGGTGAGATCAGGATCTCCTGATCATATCAGCCTCGTGGGGTTATCCATAGAAATCGGATGCATATGCGGCTTCAAAGGAACCTTTAAGATATTTACGGATTTTCATATCGCGATAAAGATCTAGGCACGCAAGGTGAAGATTAGATCTTCCTCTATTTTATAATTTTAAATCTGAATCTCATCTCTCATATGAAGATCCTGTTAGGTATTTTTGTAGATGAGATCTTTTGTATGCCTCTCTATTTAAAAGTATTTTAATTTGTATTATTTCTGCTGTATTCTTGTTTTAAAATCTGCATGCATAAAAAATATCAGCTTTCTAACAAAATCCAATATAGGAGGAAAGCTATTCAACTGAGAGATCTGGTACTTAGAAAGTCTGAAGTGATGCATCTGAGAGAGTTGGGCAAGTTGGCTTCCAACTAGGAAGGGCTGTGTAAAGTAGCCCAAGTCATCTGACCAAGGACATACCAACTAGAGCATCTTAATGGGACATCACCTCCTCAAACACGAAATTCAGCCAACCTCCAAGCATATTATCGGTAAGATATACTATTATATATATATCCCATAAATGCAACCATAAATGAATGAAACATCTTTTCTCCAAATCCTCTTTAAATGTTTCAGGTTAGGCACTTCGCTTTAAAGTGACCAAACTTTGGGTTGGATGCATCTCTCAATAACCACCAACCCTTTGATCCTAAAGCAATTAAATGCACTAAGATATCCTAGATCATATGCATCTCTTAAAGGCCGTTGATTGGAAGCTCTAGAAAGACTAATTGGACAAGTTTCTCAAAGACCACTAATCCCCAGCCCCGTTGATTGAATGAGTCTCTCAAAGACCACCGACCATGGACAATAAGTTGGATTTATCTCCCAAAGACCTATGAGCCACATCCAAGCACCACAAATCGAATGAGCCTCTCAACAGCCACAGACATATGAGCCTCTCAACAATCACCTATCTACAAGCCTATGTGGCTAGGGAGCTTAACCTTTGGGTACTCCCATAGAGACCTCCTAGAAGTGATTAGGATCTCCATTTTATTGGTCTAACTCTGATGAAAAGACCTAGTAAAAACTAAGCTCAGACGAGAGGAAGCATGTCTGGCCTAATCGCTCAGGTGCTAGCTATCCAGAAATCTAATTAAACATAGTATCTGGCAAGCCAAACTCAAAACAGCTAACCATTTCAAGTCAGGAATGTAGAACCCGAGATGAGACACCACCTTCTAGATCATGACAAAGTAGGTAAGGTCTACTAATCAAGAATTCCAACAAACTGAGATGACTAAAGTTTGAGCTGACCTAGAATGTTTGACTCCATCACCTTAGGTCAATAAATAATGAGATCTACGAATTACAGTGACTTGAGAGCTAAACTTCTGGATGCTCCCCTCCTACAAACTTCCACTTAGTATCTAAGTCCTCCACCATGGTCAAAACAAGCCGAGAGTAGGAGGCAAGTAAGGTGGTGACAACATCTCAAAAGAGATATCTCAAATCAACCTTAGAGAAGTGCTGACCCAGACAATTAACCACTAAGGTGACCGTACCAATCTTGCAATGGTGTTCTGGATCAAGTTCGGCCAATTTTGACATCTATGGGATGATCTATGCCACTTGGCAAAATAATGTCCATACATCAGAGACAAGTCAAAACAGAAATGAAGTGCAAAACAAAAGTATATTTATTAATGATTTCAAAATTAAAGTGACTGAACAATACAAAAATGTCAAGAAAAACTGATTAGGCTAAGTCCTATGGGCCAGTGGCTTTGAAGATGGTCAAGCTCATTGTGCTCCAGTTGACGACTCTTGCGAGGTCATGAAGCTTGGGAAGCCACCCTCAGCATCGTTCTATATTTCCATGGTGGCACAAAGAAGTGCAAGAAGAGGACATACATGGAGTTGTATTTCCATGGTGGCACAAAGAAGTGCAAGAAGAGGATATACATCCAGTTGTACTCAAGATTTGCATGACCTTTAGCGATGGTAATATTGCCATCGCTAATAATCATTTTTACCGACCACCAATGATGACCAAAAGAGAAGCCATCTCAAAAAAAAAAAAAAAAAAAATTAGTGATAGATTTTTTGGTTTTTAGCAACTCTTATAAGCGTCACTAATAACTAGTAATTTTATTTTTTCTTATTTGATCGGTAAGCTTATTAGCGATAGAAAAATAGTATTAGTGACGGCAAAAAGCTATCGCTAATAAAAAAATTATTAATGATGGCTAATTTATTTTTTTAACAATGTTTATAAGCATCGCTAAAAACACTGTATTTTAATTTTTTTTTTTTTAACGGAATAGCATTAGCTACAGTGGGGTATTAGTAACAGCTTTAGCCATTGCTAATACCCCTAAACTTCTCCGCCATTGATTCCCCCCCCCCAACCCACCCCTCAGTTTTTGGCTTCCTTGCGGTTTTTAGCATCCCCGCCCTCATTTTTCCCTACCCCCTCTCAATTATCTGGCTTGGCTCCCCCACTGACGACTAACCCCCCTCTCCTGGTTCCCCAGCTCACGTGTGCCACCGACCCCACCGGCATCCCTATGCCACTTCCCCATTGCTGTCATCCGTCTGTCAGATTTTCTGTGCCGCATCCCCTCTCGATTCTCCAGCTCACACCCTCCCCATCCATGTGTCGCTGCCTCCCCCTTCACCGTCCCTGTATCGTTGGAGTCCCCGCATCGCTATTCCCTTGTCGAATCCGCCGCCCCCCTTGCCGGATCTACACTTGCCTTGCCGGATCTGCTCTTCCCTAATCGGATCCACCGTTCTCTTGCTAGATCTGCCGTTTCTTTGCTGGATCCATGCCCCCCCATGTCAGATCCGTCACCCCCCTTGCCGATCCGCTCTCCCCTTGCTGGATCTGCCATCCCCGCACCTAATAGCCATCCCCCCACTGTCGTTTCTGTGCTGTTGGCATCCCTACGCTCATGTACCTATTTTTTTTGTGAGTATTAGCGATGGTGGTAGTGTGACAGCAGAGCCATCACTAAAAGTCTTTTTATTTTAATATATTAATTAATTTTAATTAGATAATTAATTAATTAATTAGATATTAATTTAATTAATTAATTAGGTGTTTTATTTAATAATGATGAAGATTTTGGATGGTTGATTTTTAATTAAGGATCTTTATTAGAATAGATATTGCATATTTTGAGTATCTTTTTGCTCTTCTTTTTATTCTTTTTTTTCCTATTCAATTATCTATTTTTAAAAATTTTATATTACATAAAATCATAGACCTATCTTTTGATTAATGTATATATTCTATGACATCCATATATTTATATAATTTTATATGGATAGGAGAATTATGTATATTGATCAATTGACTGTTCAATTTGAATAGCTTGAGAATTGTAATTAATTTTATAGATAATTACAGTAATCAAACAGTATGTTGAAGATTTAAAAAAAAATTTTAGACAGTATTTTTTTTTAGTTCTCCTCACACATCTTCACCTATATGGAGAAAACTAAGGAGAAATACTGTCAAAATTTTTTTCGATCCCTATTACGTATCATTTGATTACTGTAATTAACCTATAGAATTAATATAATTTCTGAATAGGATAGGACCTTTTATACTTATTAGTTAAGGATAAGATACATTTATTATATAAGCTATTTTAAATGATAAGATAATTGATAAGTATTTTGCCTTGTATTTGTATGTGTTAGATGTATGTCATAGAAGCTGTTGGTGCAGAATTCCGCCGACGTCGGAGAAGCTAGAGTCGAGGGGATCGCGTCCGCCGTCAGGACCTGCAAGAAAAGTCTAAACCGGAGTTGGGGGTGCTTTGGCAAGACCCTCCGATGCTTAAGTCAGTACTCTGTCTCAACAAAAATGGAGCACTTAAATGGGATTTTAGTAGAGTTTCGGGATAGAGTTTAGAGCTTAGAGAAGAACGTATCTGGGGTCCTTTTTTATAGACGAAGAGCGAAATTGATTGACAGCGACATTTGTAACTGCCTAGTAGTAGGCCGTTTGGGGCCACGCGGAGTTTGTTACGGAGAGTAGTAGCGTCAGGGGGCCGTTCAGGGCCATGTGAAGTTTGTTATGGAGAGTGGAGTGGTGTCCGTTATCGTGACTTGTCAGAGAGTGGTGGAGCCACGTGGAATCCGTTACAGAGAGTGGAGTAGGGTAGTGGCCATTGTCGTGACTTGCCAGAGAGTTCGGGCCTGATGGTTGAAGCTCGACCGAGATGTCTGATGGAGCAGAATGGCTCTCTGTCTCAGCAATCCAGGAGAAGCTCAGATGTTTTCGAGGTTGCTGACGAGTCTACTATTGTCGAATGCCTTGGGTGCTGATGCTACAAGCGGGAGTCATCTGCTGTAGAAGTTCGGATGGGGGCTTTCTATTGGTGAAGTCTGGTAGAAGTCGATTGTCAGAGAAGTCCGTCTGGATTTGCCTGATGTGGAAGCTCATCTGAAGATTGCTCACCGGAGAGATCTAGTTTCATCAAGAATCTGGCAGGGGTCGTCCGACAGTGGAGTTCGGATGGCGTTGTGAAGGTTTGTCCGCTGGAGGAGTCTTGAGGACACTGTAGAAGGTTAAAAATTGGAGGAGTCTGGGATTCAATTCTGCTATAGAAGTTCGAACGGAGTCCGACTTTTGTAGGAGTCTGAAAGGAGGCCGCTTATTGTAGAAGCTCGGATGGAGACTTCTTATTATAGAAGTCCCACTGCTGGAGAAGCTCGATTATTGACGAAGTCCGGAAGAAGTTCGGAATAGAAATCCAGCTGGTGGAGCCGGCTCTTGTAAGAGCTTGGATGAGGTCCGAAAGGCAGTCAACTGTCATAGAAACTTGGATGGAGTCTGGTTACTATAGGCGTCCTACTATTGGAGAAGCTCGAAAAGTGTTTGGAGCAGCCCGATAAATGAATGGAGGAGCTCATTATCGAAGAAGTCTAGATGGTGTTATGGAAGCTCGGATGGTCGAGGGAGTTCAGAAAGACGCCACACAAGGTCGGAAGCCGGAAGAGCCCTAGAAGGATCGGCCTTTTACAAACTTCGGCTGGGGGTATTTTATACCCAACACCAGTTCCCCTACTTTCGAGTTCGGGTTCCAAATGAAAGAAGTACAGAAAAATTTTTGTAGCTGAAGTTGTCTCCCTCGATTTTCATACTCGGTTGTTTCCAGATATTTTGGCGTTTGGTGCGCCGGTGCTGGAGCCTTTTCGAATCGAGGCAATCTGAAAAATTTTTTTTGAAATTTTCACTAGAGCGTTGCTTTAGGTATGGTGCAATAATGGTTCTGTCAGTTGTCGGCCACTTTCAGCCGCCTACCATGATGAGTCGGACACGTGGCAGTTGTAGATCGACCAGAGGAGATCTGTGATCATTATTCCACCGGACCTCATCGCCTATTTAAACCCACCTCCCTCCTTCAGGGGTCTCACTTTGCCTGGAAGTTTCTTCGGTCTCTCCTTCTTCCTGAGAGTTTCGTTCTTCCCCAGCATCCTTTTCGGCCTTAGGCGTTCTTTGAGTCGTCCCCATCTCTGCATCTCTGTATCCTTCGGACCAGCTTAGGTTAGTTTCAGAACTCTCCTCTTTTTTTTTTTCTCTTGCTGTTCTTCCTCCATTTTTCTTCCTTTAGATTCCACCTATTTAGTTTTTCACGAACGTCCTGTTTCTTATTTTTTCTAATTTTTTCGAAGTTTTTAGGGTTTTTACTTGATTCAAAATGTCCTCCAGTACTTCTCCTCTAGCAGTTCTAGGAGCTCATCTGTTCCAACCCCTCAAAATCTTAGTTCTGTAGATGAACCTCGTCCGATCTTTGTACCAGACACCATCCCCAGCTCTCTGACTCTGGAGGAACTCTCACTGATTAGGATTCAGTATGGAGTTCCTCTGGAGTACGAGCTGGAGCTTTCCGGACTGACTGGCCGGGCCAGCACTCCTCTCCCCCGCTGCTTCTATTTATACCAAGAAGCTTTTCACATCGGGCTTCGACTTTTGCTTCCACCTTTTGTTATTGCTCTCTTCCGCTTCTTAAATATTTCTTTAGTTTCTGTAGCGCCGAACTCCTTTAGATTTCTGATAGGATTTCTTTTCCTCTGTAATTTAGCTGAAGTTCGGCCGACTCTTTCTTTATTTAGGAATTTCTATACCTTCAAGCGTCATCCCTCGACAAAGGACAGGTGGTACTTCTCCCCTCAGTTCAGTAGAAAGGGATTGCTGAAAGGTGCCCCCTCTTCTAGCCATAACTGGAAGGAGAGGTACTTCTACGTCCGATGCCCGTCCTTGGAGCTGGGGTTGCCACCCCGGGGCTCCTTAAGGGATTCCGTCCGTCAGGCTTCTAGCCTGGGACAGGACGACCTTGAAGCCTCCAATAAACTCGAGGCTTATCCAGCCCCTCTTCTCTCCAACCTTCTAAAGGAACAACTCTTGTTTAATGTTGACCTAAGCCCTCTCAACCCTGCCGGTATATATATATATATATATATATATATATATATTTTTTTTTTTTTTTTTTTTTTTTTTTTTTTTTTTTTTTTTTTTTTTTTTTTGCTTCCCCCTTCTTGTTCTTTTGTTAAGCTATGTCGATCCTCATTCACTGCAGATATGGACGCTGACATAGCTCGAATGCTAGCCCAGGGTCTCAAGACCCACAAAAGGAAAGGCGCAGCATCCTCGGGGGCGGCGAAGAGGGCAAGGGCAGAAGAGACCAGCTCGGCCGTGCCTGCCCAGGCGGCCATTGCCGTCGACTCTCCCTCCGACGTCGAGCTCGCAGTCCCCTGGGCCTCTTCAAGGAGCCCCCTGGCCGAGGTTTCTGCTCCAGAGGCCCGGCTCGAAGAGGCACCGGGGGCCGAACAGAGAAGGAGAAAGAAGACATTGGCTCGCAAGAGCCGCAGCAGCAGGGCTACCATCGAGGAGGCTGATGGCTCCGAAGAAGATCCAGGAAAAAATCCCTTCAACAATAGGGATCTAATAAAGAGATTGGTCGATGGGTGCATCCTCCCCGAGGTCGTCCACAGGACCGTTCACGCCGATCCTGAGCAGTGGGTCTGGGACTCTCTGGGGTCCTTTCTCGAAGTAGATCAATTTACTCCTTTCTTCTTCTCGCCTCTTTGCTTAGCTTATTCCTCAGCTTTTATATTGACTCCCTGGCCGCTCTTGTAGATTGGACACCAGCTCATCGCCAACATCGAGATGATGAACAATGCTAGGAAGAAGGCCGCCCAGGCGGAGGAAGGTCGCTTGGCTGAGGCCGCCCGCCTCAAGGAGAAGATCACTGAGGTCGCGAGTCTCCAAGAGGTGCTGCAGAAGGAGGGGCAGACCTCGCAGACTTGAGGGCCACCTTAGAGGAGGAAAGAAAGAAAGCAGAGGCTGAGGTCTCCAAGTTGAAGGCGCAGATCCCGACCTTGGTCTCGGAGGCAATGGTCCGGGCAGTGGAGGAGTTCAAAACCTCCTTCGAGATGAGGGATCTGAAGATCGAGTTCGGCCAGGCCGCCTTCATCAAAGGCTTCGAACTTTGTCAAGAGAAGGTGGTCGAAAAGTTTCCCGAGCTGGACCTCAGCTTCCTGGATGAGGCATCCGATGACGAAGCCGGGCCTTCTGAAGCTACTGTCGGTCTTCCTCCAGCGAGACTTACTCGACTGCTGTGGCTTTCGCGGCCGACCTTCCGGGGGTGCCAAGTTCCCCCACTTCTACCCCAGAGGTTCGAAACCTCTAATTTTGTATTCTCTCTTTTTTTTTGTTGCAACTTTTCCTCGTTCTCTTGTACTTAAGAACTATTTAATCAATGAAATCAGATTCTTCTTTATAGAGGGCTCTTCTTTTTTACTCTGCATTCTTTTTCTTTTCTTTTATTTTCTGGCACTGATTTGTGTTGTGGCACTCTTGTCTTCCAATGATAGTACCCTGCCGAAGCTCTTCCCCTATCACAGGGGATCCCTCTGAAGTCGATGGTCCGAGACCTCAGAAGAAAAGTTCGTCATTTGATAAAGAAATCAAAGAAGCTGGATGATGAACTTCATCGGCTGAGGAAGAGCCATTCGGAAGTCACTGCAGAGACTGCTTGCTTTCGGGACCTCCATAAAAAGGGCTTCATGGACTACACCCGAAGGAAGGCTGACTTCATGAAGGAGCTTGAGGAACTTCAAAAATGTGCTAGCGATCGATCTTGGACTTAGGCTTCCAAGATCAGCTCCCTTGAGGTCGAGCTAGCGACTGCACAGGAGAAGATCGACCAGTTGGAAGGGAGCTCATCCTGGCTCACAACTCAGGCCGACTGCGATCGAGACTGGTCGAAGAAATTCTCCAACCTTAAGAAGCAACTGCAGGATGCTGAGGCAACTACAACACCTACCGAGTCGGCTGGTGCGGGCAAGTAAATGACTACCGAAGGAAGCTCAAGACGGCGACCGACGAGGTTGCCCGCCTTCAGAGGCAGTTGTCTGAGAGAGTCTAGGCTGTCTCTGCACAAGGCTCTGATGAGCTCTGCTCCTTGAGGGGGACCATGGAAGAACTGTCTGTGGCCCTTGGGCAGAAAAAGGCCGAACTGCAGTAGCTAAAGATTCAGCTAGCCTACGAGCAGCAGGCGGTCAAAGATGTCGAGGCAGAGTTCGAAGTTCTAAGGAAGAGGCTTCAGGAGTCAGAGGGCAAGAGTCGGTAGTTTCACCAAATATATCGGGAGATGCTGTTAAGAAAGAAAGAACTGGAAGAAGAAGTTAAAAATTTAAAGCAATCCCTGACGATGACTGAAACCGAGAGTTCGAAGTCGGAAGAAGCCGAGCTTCCTTAGAGCTTCTTTTACCTTTTATTCTTCCATGTATTCTTTTTTTTTCTTGTCATTTTTCTTTTTTGGCCTTCAAAGGTTTTATAATGCACACTTTACTAACGAAATGAAAAGAAATTTTCTCATTACCTTGTTTATTTTTGCTTTGAGTTGTTGTTTACCGAACTTCTTTCATCTTTTGTCTTGTTCGATGTCGACATTGTTTGAAGGTTCCTGATCGTCGTCATGTTGATTTGCCCTTTTTGTTCATGATCGAAGGTCTTTTTGAGGCCACTCGAGTTTGACGCTTCCTTCTGGTGCTAGAGCTTGGGGGTCCGAACTTCTCGTTACCTTGAGGAAGTCAATTTTCTCCTGCCAGTGCTGGGTTCCCTCTTAGAGACTGAGAGTTTTTGACAAGAGTCTCCTTCTTTGTTGAGATGAGGTTCCTTGTGTCTTTGATGTAGTTTATTTTTTTCTTATCACTGGCATGGCTCGTTGCTTTCCCTTTTTCTCTCCTCTTTTTATTATATTCGAGTGAGGGTTTTTCCTCTGTTCTTAACGAGATCGTAGGGGTGTAGAGGAGCCGTTGAGGAGGCTTTCCTTCTCGTCTGATCTTAAACGATCGGATCTTCATTTGTGTCAGGATGAGGTTCTCCTCCTATTCCCGACATAGTCAATTTTAGCTCATGTTAGGACAAGGTTCTCCTCCTGTTCCTAACAAGGCTGTGGGAGCACGAAGGATCGTTGCAAGGGCCTCTCCCCCCATCCGATCTCTAAATAATCGGACCTTCGACCTTGCTCATGTTAGGATGAGGTTCTCCTCCTGTTCCTAACATGGCTATGGGGGCACATAAGGGCCGTTGCAAGGGCCTCTTCTCCCATCCGGTCTTTAAATAATCGGACCTTCGACTTTGCTCATGTTAGGATGAGATTCTCCTCCTATTCCTAACATGGCTATAGGGGCACATAAGGGCCGTTGCAAGGGTCTCTCCCTCCATCCGGTCTTTAAATAATCGGGCCTTCGACTTTGCTCATGTTAGGACGAGGTTCTCCTCCTGTTCCTAACATGACTGTGGGGGCATATAAGGGCCGTTGCAAGGGCCTCTCCCTCCATCCGATCTTTAAATAATCGGGCCTTTGACTTTGCTCATGTTACGACGAGGTTCTCCTCCTATTCCTAACATGGCTGTGGGGGCACATAAGGGCCATTGCAAGGGCCTCTCCCCCCATCCGATCTTTAAATAATGAGCCTTTGACTTTGCTTATGTTAAGACGAGGTTCTCCTCCTGTTCCTAACACGCTTAGTTTCGATTGTCGGTAGGAGCTACTCCCTGTCATTACGAGCTCATGCCAAAAGAAAAGATATGCAAATATAAAAGAAATTTTTATTTAAAGCAAAGTTATGGGTAATACATTTATAGATTTTTTGAATCCTATAGTCGTGGAAGGTCTGCTCCCCGTCGGGGTCCTCCAGAGATGGAGTTGATGATCCCAATTGGAGGTCGATCTTCAGGCTGCTCCTCCCTCCTTGGTGGCTCCGGTTGTAGCAGGGCCCTCGACTGATCTTTCTTACCTTCAGGCTGGCGTCGAATGAATCTGTCGGGCCGACCTCGTCTGATGAGCTCCTCGATCTTGTCTCAGAGCTGAATGCACTCCTCCTTGTCGTGGCCATGGTCATGATGATAGAGGCAGAACTTGTTAGGGTTGTACTTCTCGGGGTGTGTGCGCATCCTTTTTGGCCTTGGCAGCTGCTCCCTGACCTCCATCAGTACTTGGGTTTTCGATGCATTGAGAGGGGCGTAGCAGTGGAATCTTCCTGGGGGAGAGCCCGTCGAACTCTGCGGTCTGGGCTTCTCTGCCTACGAGCCCGGGGAGGAGTCTGGGCATGCTTGTGTCCAGAGGGAGTTTGAGAATGTGGTCGAGCTTCACTCGGTCCTTTTTCAGTTGCAGGCTTGCTGGAATCTCCTGCCTGTCGCTCCTTCGTGGCCTCCTCATCCTTCATCTTGAAGGCTTCCTCTGCTCGGGCATATCTTTCGGCCCGAGCCAGCAAATCGGTGAAGTTCCTGGGATACTTCTTTTCCAGAAAAAAAGAAGATCGTTCTTTTGAAGACCGCCCTTCAGGGCGGCCATTGCAACTGACTGGTCCAAATTTCAGATCTCCAACGCGGCAGCGTTAAAACAGTTGACATAAGTTCGAATGGATTCTCCCTCCTTCTACTTGATGTTAATGAGGGACTCCAAACCTCTCTGGGAATGTCGGTTGCTGATGAAATGAGCAACAAATTGGTGGCTCATCTGATCAAAGGAGAAGATAGTATCCGGCTTCAGTATCGAGTACCAATTTCTTGCTGCTCCCTTCAAAGTGAATGGGAAAGCTCGACATGGGATGGCGTCTGGCATGTCATGGAGCAGCATCATTGTACGAAAGGCCTCCAGGTGGTCAATCGAATTCGAGGTCCCGTCATAGCTCTCGAATTGGGGGAGCTTGAAGTTTGGCGGGATTGGTTCCTGCATAATCATTTGAGAAAAAGGAGGGTCAGTGCAGATGTCCTCATCGTAAGCAGTGAGAGCATGGCAGAGCTCTTCGATCCGTCGGTTCATCTTCTGAAATCTTTGATCCAGGAGGTCCTCTCGACTACGAGTCTCGAGGGTCTTCTGGTGGAACGGAGGTAGGGACCCTCCGGGGGTGGAATCGTGATCGGACGAAGGGCTCTCCGCCTTCTGCTTCCCCTTTTCGGGGAAGACAGGGCGACTGGCCCAAGTGGCCCGCCCGGTCGTCGGATTCTGAAACTCTGATGATGCTCTTTCCAGCCGCACTGATGCCTGTGACTGCTGCGGTTGTTGCTGCATGGCCTGCACTGCTTCGGTGAGGCCCCTAACCTGCTAAACCAGCAAGTTGAACTGCTCCATGCCGATTGCTGTTGCCGGAGGAGGAGCCTGGGAAATTGGAGATGAGGCCGGAGCTTGCGGGTCTCGCTAAGATCTGACTGCAGAGGCCGTGGATCGCCTGGTGGATGCCTTTCGAGGAGGCATCAGGTGGAGATCTGGCAGGAGAAGAAGGAAAAAATGTCGAAGAAGATGATCGAAAATAATCCTGTTGAGTACTCCTTTAAGAATAAGGGTACTGCGAAGACACAGCTCCTTTCTCTAGCACCAATTCTGTTGGTGCAGAATTCATCGATGCTGGAGAAGCTGGAGTCGAGGGGATCACGTTCACCGTCGGGACCTGCAAGAAAAGTCTAAACCGGAGTTGGGGGTGCTCCGGCAAGATCCTCCGACGCTCAAGTCAGTACTCTGTCTCAACAGAAATGGAGCACTCAAATGGAATTTTAGCAGAGTTTCGGGATAGAGTTTAGAGCTTAGAGAAGAACATATTTGGGGTCCCTTTTTATAGACAGAGAGCGTAATTGATTGACAGCGACGTCTATAACTGCCTGGTAGTGGGCCGTTCAGGGCCACGCAGAGTTTGTTACGGAGAGTAGTGGCGTCAAGGGGCCGTTCAGGGCCACGTAAAGTTTGTTATGGAGAGTGGAGTGGTGTTTGTTGTCGCGACTTGCCAGAGAGTGGTGGAGTCACGTGGAATCTGTTACAGAGAGTAGAGTAGGGTAGTGGCCATTATCGTGACTTGCCAGAGAGTTTGGGCCTGACGGCTGAAGCTCGATCGAGACATCTGATGGAGCAGAATGGTTCTCTGTCTCAGCAATCCAGGAGAAGCTCGGATGTTTTCGAGGTTGCTGACGAGTCTACTGTTATCGGATGCCTTGGGCGCTGATGCTACAGGCAGGAGTCATCTACTGTAGAAGTTCGGATGGAGATTTTTTGTTGGTGAAGTCTGGTAGAAGTTCGATTGCCAGAGAAGTCTGTCTGAAATTTACCTGATATGGAAGCTCATCTGAAGATTGCTCGCCGAAGAGGTTCAGTTTCATAAGGAATCTGACAGGGGGTCATCCGATAGTGGAGTTCGGATGGCGTTGTGGAGGTTTGTCCGCTGGAAGAGTCTTGAGGACATTGTGGAAGGTTGAATGTTGAAGGAGTTCGGGATTCAATTCTGCTGTAGAAGTTCGGACGGAGTCCAACTTTTGTAGGAGTCTGAAAGGAGGCCACTTATTGTAGAAGCTCGGATGAAGATCAGTTGTCGTGGAAGCTCGGATGGAGACTTCTTATTATAGAAGTCCTGCTGCTGAAGAAGCTCGGTCATTGACGAAGTCCGGAAGAAGTTTGAAATAGAAATTCGGCTGGTGGAGCCCATCCATCGTAGAAATTTATCTAAAATCCATCCACAGTAGAAGTTCGGCTGGGATCTGGCTCTTGTAAGAGCTCGGATGAGGTCCGGAAGGCGGTCGACCGTCGTAGAAACTTGGATGGAGTCTGGTTACTATAGGCATCCTGCTGTTGGAGAAGCTCGAAAAGCGTTTGGAGCAGCCCGGTAGATGAATAGAGGAGCTCACTATCAGAGAAGTCTGGATGGTATTATGGAAGCTCGGATGGTTGAGGGAGTTCAGAAAGACGCCACACAAGGTCGGAAGTCGGAAGAGCCCTGGAAGGGTTGGCCTTTTACGAACTTCGACTGGGGGTATTTCATACCCAACAGAAGCCAATATGGCTGACATATTGTAATAAATCTAGGATATAATTTTATACTTAATATATTAATTTGATCAATAAAAATATAAATTTATTTTTTATTCAAGTATGATGTGTCCTTGAATTGTCTATGAAATTTATTTTCGATATATATTTTCAAGGTGTTGAGAATTAGAGATATGTATTTAATTCTTAAATACTCTCGATCATAGGATCATTATGAGGATGGTGATCGATCCGGATAGACTAGCACATAGATCACTTCCTTTGGGATAGATAGGTCTCTAGTCTACATGATAGAGACTCTGGATGATGAGTATGAATAGTTATTAGAGAATAACTAGTACTGAGCGTGACCATACGAGAGATCACTTAGATTTCTATCCGATTGTCAATGATCATCTTGATGTTGTAGTTGTGTGATTGGTCCTTTGACTTGAGATGGTACTGCTGCTCGCAGTGAGGCTACTGAAGTTTGATTGACACATGAACATAGATCTCAATGAGCTCTTGTAGTAGATATAGACGATAGTTGGTCCACTATAGGAGTAGGGTGTGCATCAAGATGAGATTTATCGATCTTGATAGAAAGAAGTAGTCTAATGAGATTTGAGAGGCTAAGTCCAAGAATCTGTGACCACAGTAGTATGATTGATAAAAAAAATTTTTATAAGAATCATATTTGGACTTGAGCTGATCAAATCTATCATATGACTAATGTTGAGGTTTGACGATTTATCCATGACCTGCCATCTAGTTGGAACTCATGATAGAGGGATTGAATCACATGTTAACTACACCTAGAGGTTTATTTCAGTTCTACTGAGTTGTTACTACATACTGCTAGATGTCACTGATGGATTGTGAGAGCTCACTAGAGTTATTCTGGATCGACAATCTTTGATGAATTAGAGTGAAATTGTTCTAACCCATTGAAAAGAGTTTCAATGATACTTTGATAGAGATCATTGTATATCTCACTATCAGATAGAATTGAACCTATGAGATCACACAACAAAGAGATTAAGCTTGGAATAAGCAATTGAGCTTATGAAGTGTCAATTGGATTTAGAGAAACTTGATTGGGTTTAAGGTAACCTTGCTAGCACATGGTTGGATCCAATTTTCTCTTTATGTTTAGATTTCTTATTTGATAAGATAATTTAAACTTAATTATCTATTAATAACCTAAATGAATTAGATTTATTGGACTCTAATTATTGGATGTCTAAGGTTTTGGATCAATTGAATTAAGGTGCAAGTCCCTAATTAATATTCTTTGATAGTTATTATGGGGTGCCACCTTAATTGAATCAAGTTGGGCATGTCCCATGATTAGAGGGCTTATAGATCTCATATGGGGCATCTCTTGGGTGCAAAAGAGGAAATAAAATAATGGGTGCAAGGGCTCCAAGAGTTAGCACCTAATAAGATTTTTAATGTAAGTTGAATAACTTAAGTTATTAGAAAATCCAATACAAGTAAGACTTATATTATGAGATTGAATAGGATTCAATCCTCATGCCTATTTAAAGAGACCTCTCCTAAGATCCCTAGAGCATCCAACCAGCAGCCCACATCCACCTTTGAAGACTCCCCATGCCCTCTCTTCCTCTCTCCCTCTCTTATTTCTTGGCATCCCACATGCACCACCTTTTGGGGTGTCCCAAGTTCTTCCATGCCCAAGCTGTTGGGCATTCTCTCCTTTGCTAGTTTCTAGTGTTTGGTAGCAGCACAAAGTAAGAGAGAAAGGTAAGAGAAGAAAAGACGAAGAAAATCAAGGAAAGAGATCAAGTGTTGATCGTGATCCAGTCTTCATTCAGATTCAGCAGACTGAATTTTCTTAGAGAAAAAAATTTAACTTGAAGAGGGCTGTTTTAGGTTGATCCTGAATGGATATCTGTAGAGGTCGGATACTTGTGTGGCTAGAAGAAAATCTCTTCCCTTCCAAATTCAAATTTGAAGAAGGGGATTGCAAACAGATAAGCGATTTGATCATAATCAGAATTTCAGCATATGTCAATTTCAGCACATGAACTAGATCCTTGTGGTTTTATATTTTTATGCATGCATGATTCAGATTAAAAGTATTTTAATCTTATATTCCATTATGGTGCTTAAAAAATAAAATTTTGAAATACATATCATGCCCCAAATCTCAAATTCCAACAGTATGTGCATAATCCTTAGATAGTGTGCTATGGATCATACTTGGATGGATCGTCGAGTAGTCGATGGGGTGATTTCTACTGAATATAGAGAGAGTGTCAAGTACTTCTGTGATTATGCTTTTGAAAATATGGCGGTCTTAGTTCAAGGGCGGGCTCATTGTCCTTGTAAGAGATGTGTCAATAAAGAAATACTTAATAAGGATACAATAATTGCCTAGTTATATAGGAGTGGATTTATGTCAAACTACAAGCATTGGTACCTATATGAGAAGACGTGAGAGACAATTGCAAGGGTTAGAAATTAGTAGGATAGGGATATAGATAGAATGGTAGATATGGTTATGGATATGGTTGGTTTTGAATTTGATTGAGATATGGAGGATGATCCAGAAGTTGGCAGCAACGATTTCTATCATGTGCTGAAAGATACTGATGAACCACTATGGCCGAGAAGTGAAAAGCATACTATATTATTAGTTATATCAAAATTATTGAACTTGAAGGTCAAGTTTAATATGATGGTCAATTATTATGATAGGATGGTAGCAATAATAAAAAAGATGCTATCGAAGGATGAGAAGCTTGTTGGGAGCTTCTATGCTTCAAAGAAAATGGTGAAAGGATTAGGCATGGGATACGAGAACATAGATGTATGTCGTAATGATTCATACTTTTCTACAAGAAGGATCAACTGAAGAGCTCATATGACATATCCGATGAAAGTCGATTTAAGCCAAGACAAGAGGATAAAAATCAGAAGGATATACCATATAAAGTTCTTCGATATCTTTTCCTCACTCCTAGACTTCGAAGGCTCTACTTATCCAAGAGTACTGCCAGACAGATGAGATGTCAGAAAGAAGAGATTCACAAGCACATCGATATGATGAGTCAGCCATCGGACAGTGAGGCATGAAAAAAATTTGATGCTTGCCACCCTTTATTTGCTCAGAAATCATGCAATGTCTGACTAGGCCTGTTTATCGATTGGTTTATACCGTTCAGTCATGCAGCGGCCCCTTATTCATACTAGTCAATCTTTATTACTCCATACAATTTGCCGCCTAGGATATGTATGAAAGAACATAATATCTTTCTTACATTAATCATTCTTGGACCATGATACCCTCGTAGAAATATTGATGTATATCTAAAGCCTCTTGTTAATGAGCTAAAATTTTTATGGTCTGATGGCACACGTACATTTGATATATCGAAGAAACAAAATTTTATAATAAAGGCTGCATTGATGTGGACCATTAGTGATTTTTTTGCTTATAAGATGCTGTCAGGATGGAGCACTTATGGGAAGCTAGCATGTCCCTATTGTATAGAGAATATAAAATTATTTCAACTTGAGCATGGTCATAAGCCTTGCTAGTTTGATTGTTATCGTCAATTTCTCCCCAAACATCATCTTTTTTGAAAGCAACGGGATAATTTCAGGAGGAACAAGATAGAGAAGGACCATGCACCTCCACACCTCAGTGGTATGGAAGTATTTTAGAGGATATCCCAAATAGAAGAAGTCCAGTTTGGCATATTATTTGACAAGCAGAAATCTCAGAAGTTCGGTAGAACTCATAACTGGATGAAGCATTGCATCTTTTGGAAATTGCCGTATTGGTCCATCAATTTTATCCATCATAATCTTAACATCATGCATATTGAGAAGAATATATTTGATACTAGTTTCTACACTATTATGGATGTCAAGGGCAAGATAAAGGATAGCCCCAAGGCTCAAGTCGATATGAAGAATATATGCAAGCATCCTCTATTAGAGCTGATTGAGGTGTCACCTAAAAAATTTTTGAAGCTAAAAGTATCTTACATCTTAATGAGGGAGCAGTTGAAGGATGTATATGATTGGTATAAAAATCTTAAATTTTCATATGGTTATACAAGTAATCTAGTTTGATGTGTCAATGTCAAAGATTGCAAGTTCTATGGGCTAAATAGCCATGACTGCTATATCTTCATACCATGATTACTCTTATTAGCTTGACATGATCTCCTTTTTAACTTCATATAGAGTTCTTTGATCGAGCTTAGTCTTTTCTTCAGAGATATTTATGCTATCGAACTATTCACCAATTACATCTCCAGTCTTGAGGCTAGTAGTGTAGAGACCATATATAAGTTGAAAAAGATATTCTCTCCTAGCTTTTTCGACTACATGGAGTATCTCGTGATTCATCTGACATATGAAGCTAGGGTGGAAGAATCAGTGCAGTACAGGTAGATGTATCCATTTGAAAGATATATACACAATCTCAAGAAATAAGTGAAAAATAAGGTTAGAGTCAAAGATTCTATAATGGAGACTTCCATAATAGAAGAAATTTTAAATTTCAACCAATACTACTTTAATCTTAGTATGTAGATAAAGCTGACTCAAGTGGGCCGAAATGATGATGGTGTTGGTGAGGAATTAGAGTGAGAGATATCAATATTTGCCTATCCCGCTCGTGAATTTGGACATGAGGTTCTTCGAGTTTTAACTGATACTGAATTATGATAGGAAAAGGCATATATTCTACTAAACTGCAAAGAGGTTGACGTATATGTTGAGTAAGTGTCCATCACAATCTCAACTATTCAACTACTTATTACAATATATTTATTTTATACATATTTAGGCAATATGATGGGATACTGAGATGGGACAACCTAACGATAAGTGGGAAGAAATTATTGCATAGCGCTCATAGAACTTTGTAAATTGGTTCTACAAATTGGTAAGCATCCATTGTCATTCATATGTTTTAATTTTTTCTAATTTATTTTTTTTATAATATGCAGATCATACAGGGAGGCGAATCCATACCTAAGAAGCTACCAGTGGATTATGGGCCAACAAAATAGATTACATGCTATAATGGCTGTAACGTAAATGATTTTAAATTTCATACCCAATGATATGGACATCATAAGAGCACAATGAATAGCGGTGTGTGTATAAAGGACAGTTGGTGAGAAGGCGCAGAGAGTGACTACTGTATAATCTTGGAAGAAGTGATTAAGTTGACCTACCTTAGATGTAATAGTATCATTCTATTTAAGTGCTAATGGTTTGATAACAAGCATGGTATGAAGGTCGATTCATGGCATAGGCTTGTTGAAATCAAACATGGATCAAAAGTATATGTCAATAAGCCATTTGTGCTAGCTCAACAAGCTAGTCAAGTTTATTATACTCCTTTCCTATCAAGAGAGAGGAAAGAAAGAATGATGAGTTGTATGCAAAATTAAGTCTCGAGCCATTTCTTATGCACTTGAAGAAGAAGAAGAGCCCTATTTACCAAAATACTTTTGGGAGGATGAAACATCTGGAGTTCATCAGTCTTTCATAGATGCAGAGTTGGATGCTCCAGGTTTTCTCCTACATAATGGCCAACATGATGAGGTAGATCATTCTGAGTTTATTTTAAAGAACAATTCTATCCAAGAAGGGGAAGAAAAAGAAAAAAATGAAGAAGTAGAAGAAGAGGAAGAATTAGACAAAAAATTTGATGGATACCATGTAGGAAGTCTAACTTTCAGGATAAACATATAGAAATCAAATTGTAGTGGAAACTAAACTGATCTCGATTTAAAATATTTTTAAATTAAGCATGCATACAAAATATAGATCCAATCTACACATAGTCAGGAGCATTCACATGCTAAAATTAAGATTCTGAAATTTAAGAATTAGATTAGAGATTTTACCTTGTGCGGGTCGATGATCTCCGCAGTTGATGATCGTAGTATATTCCGAGGTTTCTCGATTAGCCGTATATACATCTGATCTCTATGGATATCCACTTGGGATCGATCTGGGACTGTCCTCTTCGATTTGGATACTTCAACTTCATGACAGATCTGCATGCACTTTGATCAGTGATCAACACTTGATCCTAGATTTTTGGATCAACACTTGATCCTAGATCTGATTTCTCTCTTCTCTTGCATAGATTTGGATCTCCTCTTCCTTGGCATAGATCTACATCAACATCTTTTGATGCATAGAAGCTATATGATGCCCAACACCTTGGACATCTAGATCTCCAAGGATGCCTAACTTCTTTAGGAATGAGATAGGAAGAGAGATGCGGCATGTAAGGAGAGAGGCATGAGATAGGGGGCATGGGATCACAAGGAGGGGCACACAAAACACTATTAGCATGAGAGAATTAATTCACGTTAGAGATCTCATCTCTTAAGAGATTTAAATAAATAAGAAGCAATCCTAGGACTTTAAGGATTTGACCAGTCAAATGCTTCAAATCCTTAAAACAGAAGGACTTTGGTTCTCATAATTGGCGCCTTCCCATCAGATGATTTTCTGTCAAAATAAGATGGGGCGTGGCCCCTCTTATGATCTCATGCCTAGAAACCTAGTGCACGCCCCTTGGATCTTATCCAAAAGAGGCATGTGCCTCCTCAATATCCTCATGCCAAGAGAAACCCTAGCACCTCTCTTATGTTTATCCAAATGGACACATGCCCCTGGATCTCATCCAGGAGGGGGCACACGCCCCTTCTCATTCACACTAATTAATCATGCCCCTTCTCCATAAAAGTTCACACCCTAGATAGATGAGATGAGGGCCAACTCTTGGTCCTCATCCTTATCCAAATTGCATGCTTTGACTTGGTCAAAATCTCTATCCAATAGGGAGTTCATGTCCAAAGAGGAAATGGGTTTAATCATGTGTTAGCATAATTTCCTAAACTCAATAGGATTTTATTAAATCCAAACCCAATTGAGATTTTACAAGCCCAACTGATCAATCTTAGATCAAATTTTTTGTTTGTGTGATCTCATAGATTCAATTCTGTCTGGTAGTGAGATATATTATGATCTCCATCATCAATATCATTGAAACACCTATTAATAGATTGAAACAATTCGAATTTAGCTAACTAAGAATTATTCAATCATCAAAATAATTCTTATTGGTCTCATAATCCATCAGTGACACCTACAAGTATGTAGTGGCAATCCAGTAGAACTGAAAATAAACTTCTAGGTATAGTTACACTATAGTTCGATTTTTTTTGTTGTGACTTTCGATAAGATGTAGGTCAAGGATAACTCATCAAACTCATTCATCCGTCATATGCCAGACTCAATCGACTCAAGTCCATGTAAAATCTTATAAAATTTTTTTCCATCACTCACCTACCATGGTCATAAATTTTAGGACTCAGTCTCATAAACTGCATAGGACATCTTCCTATCTACCAGGATTGACAGATCCTATCTTGATGCATACCCTATTCCTACAATGGACCAACTGTAGTCAATATAAATTATAAGATTCTGAATGACTAGATAACCAAGTAATTATACAGTCAAACTATAGCAACCCTATTATGAACAGTCGAGGTACCATAGATCAAAGAACTATCTACACAACTGCAATATCGAGTAAGTCACTGATGAGCAGATAGCCATCCAAGTGACTTCTTGTACTGATCACGCTCAATACCCTTGATCTCTATCAAGTATCTGCACTTTCATTCTAATGTCTCCATACTGTAGAGTTGAAATTCATCTATCCGAGAAGGAAAGCAATCTGTGTACCAATCTATCCAAATCATTCACCATCCCTATGATGATCCATCAATCGAGAGCATTTAGGAATTGACTCTACATGACACGTGCCTCAAATTTTTAACTCTTGAGAATACTTATCATTGTCAGGTCAACTCCTCAGATGATTCATAGACACAAAAATACACATAACATGAGTGAAAAAATAATCTAATTTTATTCATTATTTAATTACAAAATTATGCCCCAGAAAGCGTATATGTGTCAGTCAATCTGGCTTCTAGGGTATACATCTAATATACCAAATATCTGAAGAGACCAATGAGTAGTGCTCCTCACTTATGATGAACTTTTAGACCTCTGATTCCCTGGGCCTCACCTCTAGCAAAGCACTCCTGTGCCTCTCCTCACGAAGCTTCTACTCTAGCTCGAAGACTCTTCTTCGAAGTCCAACCTCTTCTTTCTTGGACTTCTCTTCCAAGTCCAAGCACCTCTCAACGACAACCTCTACCTAGGCATCAAGCTCTTATATCTCGCATCTGAAATGTCACCTCTGACTGCTCTCATTCTCTCAATCTTGGCCTTGACAGATTTCTCTCATGAACTTAAAATTGCCGCAATCTTCTGGTATCATTTTATTTCTTGCATTGCCTTGAATCATTTTAAATACTTATCGTGCATCATTTTAAATCTTGTATTACTATCTATAATTGTATAATTAATTTATGAATCTATTTATTTCTATTTTTAGAGATTATAGGTTATATCTTTCAGAGGCCAGAGTTGCCACAGTCGAGGAGAGAGCTCTTGAGGAGAGAGGTCTCATACAGCCAACTTGCATGGTTCTGTGCCATACATACCACACGATAAACTCTAATACTTTAGATATTCTCTTTTATATTATTTTATCCTTTATTATCTAATATAATTATCTTTATGATGTCTTGATACCTTCAGATTCGAATAATATGGGGTCACCAGTGACCCCACAGTCACACGGAGTAGTGCCTGGCTCTCAAAGTCAGCAGTGTGGTAGAGGATCCATCCATCTCATGACACCTCCGACTTGATCGGAGAATAGAGAGCTCATCCATATTTAGAGCCACTCGTAAGTACTATATCTTCACTGAATATGTTTAAAACTTAGCTATTTTAGAGTAACATTTATTATTCAAAATCAATTTTACAGCACATTTAGAGAGCCTAGGGTGCCTCGTGTGATTACTGAGATCATCTGATAATTGATATCGAGGCTAGTAAATGAGTTCTCCAGTTGATCATCAGAAGCTTGTGATGCAGTCAAGGAGATGTTCCTGATCAGTCAAAGGTGTTTAATTTTTAAATTCATGGTAGATTTGTATTCTATTTATTAATACACGCTTACTTCTACTTGCAAGAGTACTATCAATTTGAGACTCCTCGGGATAAGGAGGTTGACAGTTGGATCTTTGAGGAGGTGGCCATACATAGGCTCCAAGATGGGTTATACAGTCTTAAGCAGTCTGCCATAGAGTACTTCAATTTTGAGTCACCATTGGACTGAAAGTCTTACACAAATCACTAAATACGGATGAACATATGAGAGGCATCTATGACCGATGGTGCACTGAGGAGTAATCTGGTAAGTGACAAAGGGTATGGTAGAATCGGACCATCTAGTAAGATTCGATCAAGTACACTGACGGCTCCATTGACACACATATTGTGGCTAATAGATTAGTAAAAATTCTACACTTAAAGTAATTTCATATTGAATTGATCATATATATATTTTAATTAATTTAATTTTATTATTTATTTATTATAGATACGATAGTTGGATTATGCATCAGAATAATTACAGATATGGGAGACCACACATCAGTCTAGGAGAACTAGTGATTACTTAAATCTTACTTCTTGACAGATCACAGTAGCAACTTAAAATATTATTTATTAAATTTTTATAAATACTAATATGTTTGGACTAATGAATTTTTAAACTGCATAGGTGGATTATGTGGAGTATCTCATATCGCAGTATGGTGAGGATCCATCCTCTCAGCCCCTCCTTAACCTTGAGGGATGGCTCAGGGCCACCGAAGGAGTGAGTAGGAGTCAGATCATAAGATTCGATCATATTTTCAACCCTCTAGTAGCTCGATACTCTTTGACGTCCTCCTCTCAGACCTCGACGATCCAGACATGAGATGATGCATATGTGAAGGAGGTCGTGCAGAGGCTTTAGAGCCAGCAATCTTAGAGCATCTGAGATGCCATCCGTGATGTGATCGTTGAGATTCTTTGAGATTTGCATCTACGTGATTAGCTAGACTCATTGTCACAGCCATCATGAAGGTAAGTCTATTAATAATTTCTTTTGCTTGTTTTAAATTTTTATATTTAAAAGCTTCACATGTTCAAACTTGAGTCCGAAAAGGAGATTTAGGAAGTAAAAATTTAATCTAATCATCCAACTGATAGATCAGGGGTGTCTATAACTCCGTATCATCGAATAAAATGTGTAAGAATAATCTATTCGAGAAAAGAGTGGTATATCAAAATATACACCTCCGTATCGATATATACGCTTTTATATCAAAATTTTTTAATAATATTTTATTTTTTTTTATTATAAGATGCTGGGACATCCGGCTCTCATTCACTAATATATAGGAGTGAAAAGAAGATGAGGAGATGATGAGAAAGATCTCACATGATTTTTTTTTAATATGTATGTAAGTTTGATATTTGTAAAGTAGTATAAATTTATATAATTTATATTTTTAATATAATATAATTAATTTTATATTTATGATTAAGATAAATAATTATTATTTTATTTATAACAGATTTTAAAAAATATAATTGCTTGTTACTATAATTAAAATAGATTTTAAAAAATTTAATTATAAATTTAAAAAAAACTATTAGTGATGATATTAGTGATGCTAATTTTATTAGTAAAGACTATTACCGATGGCATTAGCATCGACAATGCCATTGCTAATAATTTTTTAAAATTTTAATTAAAAAAACTAAAATAAAAAAATAGTGATGGCTTTATTATCGCTAATACCATTGCTAATTACATGTATTAGTGATGGATTTATTACCGTCGCTAATAATGGTAATTAGCGATGACCTTATTTCCAACAAACTTTTAGTGACCGAAGTTTGTCGCTAATATTATTAGCAATGGAGATTGGGTTATTAGCGACGATAATTAGCTGATGCTAATAACCTATTTTCTTATAGTATTGGTGGGAGAGCCTCGCCCTTCTCAGACTTTGGAAGGTCAGTAATGGGGGCGAGTGAGGGGGGGTGAAGAGAAATTTAGTACAGGGGTAAAATGGTAATTTTAAATTTTTTTCAAAATTACTATTTTACGATAGAAATTATTAATTAATCTAATTAATTAACATATGTTTACCCTACACTAGGATCTAAATATGATATATAGCATGCATGCATTTAAATTTGAAATTAAAACTTCTACGGTAAACAATTTACTGCTATGTGTTCAGAACACATTATCTTTGTGCGGGTAGTCGATCGTCGTAATCTGATCACCATTGAAAGGGTTTGATCATCGTAATATAGCCATACAGTGTGTCTGGCCTCTGTGGATCATCCACACGAAGCTTCCGGTCTGATCGGCTCCACATGAATGCTAATTCGTGACTGCACCTTTTTGATGGCTGATGTTGATCGAACTCCTTCGATCGATGTCTGTCGACTCTTTGGATGCTCCAGATCATCAGCAAAGATAGTAGAGAGGTTGATAATGCTCTCCCTAAAGTTTGGTGGGCTCACGACACTCGTAGCTCACGTTCTCACTTCCTGAACCCTAAGCCAAAACCTTAGGGTACACTTCGAAGAAACTAGCGCCCACTTATTTCTTTCTTTTCTCTCCTTTTCTTTTCTTTTCTCATGCAAGAAACCTCTCTCACGCCACCCTTTTTTCTCAGATATCCTGTGTGCACGCCCTCTCTTATCTCCTTTTTAAAATGATGTAAGACCGCATCTTTGCAGCATTTTTACCTCGTGAGAGGATAAAGATAAGTGGTTGCTCATTTGAATTCAAATCGAATTTGAATTCAAATGCCAACCAACTCATTCTAATCCACTCTACGTGTGAGAAGAGAGGAGGTGTGGCTTCTTTGTGCATGGAGAGATTTCACGAGAAACTCTTTCTCGTGTATGATAAGTGGCGCACAAGATGGATAAGGCAAGAAGGCGCAAGGGATAAGTTATCCATTTAAATTCAAACACCCTTTGAATTTGAATGGCTAACAAATCAAGTTTATCCAAATAATTGGTGCATAAGTGTGGGTGTGGGAAGGCCCTTGCGTGGGAGAAAATTCAAGAGAAGTTGCTCTCGTGAATTCAAATGAGCGCAGAAGAAGTGAGGTGGCGCAGGAAGTTGAGGTCAAGGTGGTTTCTGATTTTAAATCAACCTAATTGAACCAACTTAATTAAAATAAGTTAGGTCCAATTAGACTAATTTAAATCCAACATAATTAGACTTAATAAAATCTTAATCAAATCAAAAATTGACTAAGCCCAACCCCTGATCAAATCAGGGATCAAACCACTTCGACGATTAGGTCAACACTTAACCTAATCGGATCAAACCCAACTAAATCCAATTCAATTGGACGTGATCCAAAAATAATTACTCAACCAAATTGAGTTAATTAGTGATCAAATCACTAATTAAACTTCTCATAAATACTGAGAACAAATTCAATGGGCAATCGGATATCAAAGTCCATCGATATGAAACCTTGATCGAAGAGTCCCAAACCAATGGAACTCTTGACCCCGGTACCCAAAATGTGTGGAACTCGTGATCAGAGAATCCTAATTCTTGATCACAGAGTCTCAGACACGTAGGACTCATAGTCCACGAGCATTAGGACTCTTCATCAGCCATCAGATCAGATAGGAACCTCTAATGTGTGCGACCCCGCAAGTTCGAACCTAAGCCGGTAGCACAGGAACCAATTCCTGTACTAATCAAAGTGACCATCTAGCAATGGTACCCGACATCCGATAGGTCGAATAGTCACAATCGCAACATTCAGAACCTATGTGAATATGGTTACTGTATAATTCATCTCTTTTGATCCCTGTGTATAGGACGACTCAGGGTTAAACTGTCAACCCTGATTAGATCATCCGAATCATTCTCAACTCAAACAGTCCTGTGACTCCTCACTAAGACTACCCTAGCCAAGTTTTGCTAAATTAAAACACGACTGTACATAGCACTTGAATTGGAGTGGTCAATCTCATCTTGACACACGCACCGATAAGTCAAGTACTTGACTACACCCAGCATCCTTCTGTTACTGAATTAGAAATTCAGGTAGTCCATTGCCTAAGTGCAGTGACTTGCTTGCAAGTCACTGTGGCGGTCTCAGGTCGGAGGGATAGTTATACCCATATCCCATCGGAGCAAATCTTGACAGCAGAAAAAGCTCCAGAGTCGGTCACATTTAGTGCAGATGTACCCTTACATCTCACCTGTATGCCATACTAGTGTCTCCACACTCCTTGGTTAAGAGGATAACCAACCCATATGGCACACAATGACCTATGCTTGATAAATGTTGTCATCCTTGGTAACAACATATCATTTGGTCACGAACAGGTTTAAGGACTAAATGACAAATCCTCCTTTGTCGAGTCTAAATAGTCCTAAGGACTTCACCACAACACAGGAATTCATTACAAGATGAAATAATTTATGATAAAAATATCAAAATAACTTTTATTTATTTATAATTCATATACTAATACAAGAATGAGCACAACCGTCAACAGACTGACGATTGGCTTTGAGACACTATTCCCAACAATCTTCCACTTGGCCTAAAATCAATCGGTGCAGTATCTAATACCCATCTTCGACTTGAAGTCATCGAACTCCTTCACCGCAATGGCTTTAGTGAATAGGTCGGTCAGGTTCTCCTTTCCGTCGATCTTCTGAAGGTCGACGTCACCTCGATCCATGATTTTTCGGATGAGATGGTAGCGACGCAGAATATGCTTCGTCCGCTGGTGTGCCTTTGGTTCCTTCGCCTGAGCAATGACTCCAGAGTTGTCACAGTAGAGCAGAACTGGACCAATGAGGGAGGGTGCTACTCCGAGCTCGATGATGAATTTTTTCAGCCACATCGCTTCTTTGGCAGCATCTGATGCAACAACATACTCTGCCTCGCAAACTGAATCAGCCATAGTGTGCTGCTTGGAACTCTTCCAGCAGACAGCCCCACCATTAAGGGTAAAAACAAATCCCGACACACTCTTACTGTCATCGTGATCAGACTGAAAACTAGAGTCTGTAAACCCTATAAGTCTCAAGTCTGATTCATCATAAACAAGCCACTGGTCCTTAGTATTTCTCAAATACTTCAGGATGGTTTTAACAACCTTCCAGTGATTCTTCCCTGGATCAGATTGGTATCTACTCACTACCCCTAGTGAGTATGCCACATTTGGTCGTGTACATGTCATGGCATACATGATAGATCCCACTGTCGAAGTATATGGAATTCTATCCATATGCTATCTCTCTTGAGGTGTTGTCGGATAATCTCTTTTCAAGAGAGAAATTCCATGACCTATCGGTAGATAGCCTTTCTTGAAATTCTCCATGCTGAACCTCTTCAACATAGTATCAATGTACATGGACTGGGATAAGCCAAGCAACTTTTTAGATCTATCCCTATAGATCCTCATCCCTAGGATGTAGGAAGCTTCTCCCAGATCCTTCATGGAGAACTGTGACGATAGTCAAATCTTTATTCTCTGTAATGCAGGGACATCATTCTCGATTAAGAGAATGTCATCCACATACAATACAAGAAATACCACTACTGGACCATTAGCCTACTTATAAATGCAGGGCTCTTCTCCGTTCTTAACGAAGCCATACGTCTTGATTGTTCTATCAAAATGTATGTTCCAACTCCGGGATGCCTGCTTAAGTCCATAAATGGACCTCTGTAGCTTGCACACCTTAGACTCATCTGTGGATGTGAATCCTTCAGGTTGTATCATATACACCTCTTTGTCCAGCTCTCCGTTTAGGAAAGCTGTCTTCACATCCATCTGTCAGATTTCATAATGCAGATGGGCAGCTATCGCAAGCATAATCCAAATGGATTTGAGCATTGCCACAGGAGAAAATATCTCGTCATAGTCTATACCATAACGTTGATGATATCTCTTGACAACCAGATGGGCTTTATAGGTCTCCACCTTTCCGTCTGTGCCTCTCTTCCTCTTGAAGACCCACTTACACCCTATGGGTTTTACTCCTTCGGGTGGGTCAACCAATGTCCACACATCGTTGACCTTCATGGACTCCATTTCGAATTTCATGGCCTCTAACCATTTCTTAGAGTCAGGTCTCTGCATTGCATCCATGTAGGTGATCGGATCCTCATCGTTTTTATCAAGTTCGACAGGATCGCCGTCCCGGACCAAGAAACTATAGTATCTGTCCGGTTGATGTGGTACTCTACCAGATCGCCTTAAGGGTGCAAGAACAATGGGCTCCGGATCTGATCTAACCAAATCTGGTTCAGGTTCAGCAACTTGTGTCGATTTTTTCACCTGTCGAACTTCCTCAAGTTCGACCTTAGAGGCAACAGTCCCTTCACCAAGGAACTTCTTTTTCAAAAAGATTGCCTTAAGGCTGACAAACACTTTTTGCTCATCAGCTAGGTAGAAATAATATCCTTTGGTCTCTTTTGGGTACCCTATGAAATTACACTTGTCAGACCTAGGTCCAAGCTTGTCCGTAATTAAACGTTTAACATAAGCCGGACACCCCCAAACCCTAAGGTGTGAGAGTACTGGCTTACGTCCTATCCATATCTCATATGACGTTTTGGATACAGACTTACTCGGAACCCTATTTAGAAGGTAACAAGCCGATTCGAGTGCATATCCCCAGAGAAAGATCGGTAGACCAGCAAACCACATCATGGATCGAACCATATCCAACAAGGTCCGATTCCTCCTTTCAGATACACCATTATGCTGTGGTGTTCCAGGAGAAGTCTACTGAGAGAGAATCCCATTCTCTCCAAGATATGTCAGAAACTCATTGAAAAGGTATTCACCTCTTCGATCAGATCGAAGAGTTTTAATACACTTTCCAGTTTATTTTTCTACCTCATTTCGAAATAGTTTGAACATTTCAAACGACTCCGACTTATGCTTCATTAAGTAGACATACCCATACCTCGATAGATCGTCTGTGAAGGTTATGAAGTAGAAATATCCACCTCTTGTACTTGAGCTCATGGGTCCACATACATCAGAATGTACCAGACCCAAGAGTTCACTGGCTCGCTAACCTTTTCCAGTAAAAGGTGACTTGGTCATCTTCTCAAGAAGACAAGACTCACATGTTGGAAGTGATTCACAATCACCAACTTCAAAAATTCCTTCTTGAGCTAACCTGTTTATCCTGTTCTTATTAATATGACCTAGTCTACAGTGCCAAAGGTAGACTTCTGACACATTATCTATTCTAGGGCATTTACCAGAGCTTTGAACCATATTTACAGGCTGTGATAGTAAGTAAATTTTATTATTTAGTTGTCCAACAAATATTGTAACACCATTCAAAATGATATTGCAAAATTTTTTTTATTAAAAATTCATAATCGTACATGGCCAAAAGGCCTACAGAAATAATATTTAATAAAAAACTTGGACAATAGTGATATTCACTCAGAATTACATTACGAGAGTTGATTACAAGGTTCATGATTCCTAAAGCTAGAACTGAAATTTTGCTTCCATCTCCAATGTTCAGGAACCTCTCGCCTTCATCAAATCTCCTACTGACCTGCAGATCCTGCATCGAATTACAGATATGATAAGGGCTTCCAGTATCCAATATCCAGGCAGTAGTATCACATATAAAAAAGTTGCAAAGTGTTATCATATAATTACCTTGCTTCTTCTTTGGCCTGTTCGGATCCAAGGAGGCAATGTATAGATGACAGTTTTTCTTTCAGTGCCCCTGCTTCTTGTAAAAGAAGCACTCCACCTGGCTCTGGTCGGGCTTGCGCTTCTTGGTCTGACCCTGTGCAGACGTCCCAGCATGCGGCTGCACCTTCTTGTTCTTCTTCTTCTTATTCTTCTTCCCTTTCTTAAAGGATCGACGATCAGAAGAAGATCCTCCCACAACATTCACCGACTCCTTATGGAGCTGGTGGTCCTTCTCAAAGTTTTGCAGCAACCCCAACAAGCCGTGGTAGTTCACTGCAGGCTTTGTCATCCGAAAATAAGTAAGGAATGGGAGGAAGGATTTGGGCAAAGAATTAAGGATTGCATCCTTATCGAGCTGCTCGTGCAAGGGAAAGCCCAGTTTACTTAGGTGCTCAATCATTTCGATCATGTACAATACATGATCGGTGACTAAGGCCCCATCCCTCATCCGAGCATTGAAAATGGCACAACTAATTTTGTGCCTTTCAATGTCGTCAGGCATGCCAAAGGAGTCGTTCAACATTTGAAGCATCTCCTGCGGTTGGGCGTTCTCAAACCTGCGGCTGAACTCATCATTCATTGCCACCAGTATTATGCATGAACGGTGGTGCGATCATTGAGCCACTTATGGTAAGTGTCTCAGACCGTCTCTCTAGCGTTCGGGGCTGGCTCCTTAGGTGCCGGATCCATTACTACATAAAAGATCCGCTCATACTCAAGGATGATTTTTAATTTTTGATACCAGCTATCAAAATTAGATCCCATGAGCTTGTCATTATCTAATAATGATCGGAGCGACAGAGTAGTGGCCATAGCTGCATAAAGGAAAACTAGACCTTTATTAGTACATGAATTTATTAATACTAAAGACTTGGACTTTAGTCTAAAGTTTCTCTCAGTATTTTTACAAACTGGTAGCCTCAACCTTCAATTCAAAGAATTATTTTAATTCCTTAGTGGGTACTAGAATCCACACAGACTACACATGAGCCCAACTTTGGTTGGTCAACCCATGTGCATCTATAGGTAGGTTCATAACCAGTTGTTTCTCTAAACAACTTCTAGTAATTAATTTTGCCCTAGAACCTAATTAGTAGGCTTTGGCCTCCACTGAAAAGATCTGGTTAGGTCTAACCATTAACATGATTTGATTTGATGAATCGGACTAATAAATGATCAGGCCCAACTTTGGTCGGCCAACCTGACCACCATCAGAAAGACTCAACCAAATTATCATACTATGAATGATAATTTCATTAGTCAATAAGCACCAGGCTTTTGGGCCTCCAATGATTATTAAACTAATGGACTCATTATCACTCACTTAATGGGAGGCTATGACTTAGTTATCACTATAACTTAATCATTTTTAGGGACCTAATAATTTTTGAGATTTTTATTAAAGGATAGAAGAGAAGAAATTAACCAGCTAATTTCAATCCTCTCACTGACTTTACCAAGTCAGATTAAAAAAGATTTAATTAAAGCCGACATTAGGAGTACCTAAATCAGTCACACTGATTTACCTAATGACATGGGTGAGCCCTAATCACCAAGTGATCTAATCAAAACTTAACTCATCAGGTTGGCCAGGTAAGTGAGATCAGTGGTGGGGATATACCATTAACTCATCAGAGATCGAATCAATGCGAGTAGCTCCCACTTAAAAATCATTGGTCAAACTACCAAACTTATCTTAGACACCAACCAGTTCATTAGTTTTAATTTGATCAACTTAGTAAATAGGGTTCCACCACGTAGCCATGAATTAAGTCCATCTTGGTCTAGTTAAAGACATGGACCCATTCAACTACAACTATTGGAGTTGAGTCTGGAGTGTCTTTGACCTAATCTAATTCAACTTTTGATTAGATTTGATCAATTACTCTAATTTAGTCTATTTCTTTAAGCTAACATTAGGTCTAACCCAATTATGAACCTAATCCATCTAACCCATTGATCCACAAGTTTATGCAATTATCATAGGTCTTAATTCACAATTCTAGACCAACTTGACAACACTTAATGCTTTGAATTAAGTTTTTGGGCTGATGGGTCAGGGTTTAGTATTTTAAAAATAATTTTTAAATTTGAAAGGTTTTATTTTCTGTTCATCAAATATGTTGACTCATTTCATAAATAGATCAGCACATTTCATAAACAGCAATCCTATTGCTAATTACATAATAGAAAATAACTCAATTAAAATAAATCATGAATATTCCTTTAGATCTAATCTAACACATTCATGATAAATTTTACAATTGAATCTTTACAATTAAGTCTTTTCGCTGCTCCATCTGCATGGGATATAATTGCAGCGGCACCCCTACTGTCATAGGAGAATTCCATCGAATGAGAGGAGAGGGCCTTTAAACTCTACTTTTCTCTTATGACCGGACGACCATGGCAACCAACCCAATTAGACTACTTGCTAATTGGATCAAGTATATCAAAATATACCAATTTTAAAATTTAAATTTTAAATTTTAAATTTTGAATTTTGAATTTCAAATTTCAAACAAATTTTAAATTTTAAATTTTTGAATTTCAAATTTTGAATTTTAAATTTTGAATTTTAAATTTAAAATTTCAACCAAATTTCAAATTTCAAATTTTAAATTTTTAAATTTTGAATTTCAAAATTCAAATTTTAAATTTTGAATTTCAAATTTTTGAATTTTGAATTTCGAACAAATTTTAAAATTTAAATTTTAAAATTTGAATTTTAAATTTTAAATTTAAACTTTTAGATTATAACTTAATCTATGCATGCAAATATATATATCATATTTTAGAACCTACTCTGATACCATTTGAAGAGAAATTTAGTGTAGAGGTAAAACGGTAATTTTAAATTTTTTTAAAATCATTATTTTACAGTAAAAATTATTAATTAATTTAATTAATTAACATATATTTATCCTACACTAGGATCTAAATATGATATATAGCATGCATGCATTTAAATTTGAAATTCAAACTTCTACAGTAAACAATTTACTGTTGTGTTTAGAACACATTATCTTTGTGCAGATAGTCGATTGCCGTAATCTGATCACCGTCGGAAGGGTCTGATCATTGCAATGCAGCCACACAGTATGTCTGACCTCTATGGATCGTCCACACGAAGCTTCCGGTCTGATCGACTCCTCACGAATGTTAGTTCGTGACTGCACCTTTTTGATGGCTGATGTTGATCGAACTCCTTCGATCGATATCTGCTGACTCCTCAGATACTCTGGATCATCAGAAAAGATGGAAGAGAGGTTGATGATGCTCTCTCTGAAGTTTGATAGGCTCACGACACTTGTAGCTCACGTTCTCACTTTCCGAACCCTAAGCCAAAACCTTAGGGTACACTCCGAAGAAACTAGCACCCACTTATTTCTTTCTTATCTCTCCTTTTCTTTTCTTTTCTCATGAAAGAAACCTCTCTCATGCCATCCTTTGTTCTCAGATATCCTGTGCGCATGCCCTCTCTTATCTCCTTTTTAAAATGATGCAAGACCGCATCTTTACAGCATTTTTACCGCGTGAGAGGATAAAGATAAGTGGTTGCTCATTTGAATTCAAATCGAATTTGAATTCAAATACCAACCAACTCATTCTTATCCACTCTACACGTGAGAAGAGAGGAGGCATGGCTTCTTTGTGCATGGAGAGATTTCACGAGAAACTCTTTCTCGTGTATGATAAGTGGCGCACAAGATGGATAAGGCAAGAAGGCACAAGGGATAAGTTATCCATTTAAATTCAAACACCCTTTGAATTTGAATGGCTAACAAATCAAATTTATCCAAATAAATGGCGCACAAGTGTGGGCATGGGAAGGCCCTTGCATGGGAGAAAATTCATGAGAAGTTGCTCTCGTGAATTCAAATGAGCGCAGAAGAAGTGAGGTGGCGCAGGGAGTTGAGGTCAAGGTGGTTTCTGATTTTAAATCAACCTAATTGAACCAACTTAATTAAAATAAGTTAGGTCCAATTAGACTAATTTAAATCCAATATAATTAGACTTAATTAGGCTTAATAAAATCTTAATCAAATCAGAAATTGACTAAGCCCAACCCCTGATCAAATCAGGGACCAAACCACTTCGACGATTAGGTCAACACTTAACCTAATCGGGTCAAACCCAACTGAATCCAATTCAATTGGACTTGATCCAAAAATAATTACTCAATCAAATTGAGTTAATTAGTGATCAAATCATTAATTAAATCTCTCATAAATACTGAGTCCAAATTCGATGGGCAATCGGGTATCAAAGTCCATCGATATGAAACCTTGATCGAAGAGTCCCAAACCAGTAGGACTCTTGACCCCGGTACCCAAAATGTGTGGGACTCATGATTAGAGAATCTTAATTCTCGATCACAGAGTCTCAGACACGTAGGACTCATAGTCCACGAGCATTAGAACTCTTCATCATCCATCAGATCAGATAGGAACCTCTAATGTGTGTGACCCCACAGGTTCGAACCTAAGTCGGTAGCACAGGAACCGATTCCTGTACTAATCGAAGTGATCATCTAGCAATGGTACCCGATGTCCGGATAGGTCGAATAGTCACAATCGTAACATTCAGAACCTACGTGAATATGGTTACTGTATAATTCATCCCTTTTGACCCCTGTGTATAGGACGACTCAGGGTTAAACTATCAATCCTGATTAGATCATCCGAATCATGCTCAACTCAAACAGTCCTGTGACTCCTCACTAGGACTACCTTGGCTAAGGTTTTGCTAAATTGAAACACGACTGTACACAGCTCCTGAACTGGAGTGGTCAATCCCATCTTGACACACGCACCAACAAGTCAAGTACTTAACTACACCCAGCATCCTTTCGTCACTGAATTAGAAATTCAGGTAGTCCAGTACCTAAGTACAATGAGTTGCTTGTAAGTCACCGTGACGGTCTCAGGTCGGAGGGATAGTTATACCCATATCCCATCGGAGCAAATCTTGATAGCAGAAAAAGCTCCGGAGTCAGTCACGTTCAGTGCAGATGTACCCTTACATCTCACCTGTATGCCATACCAGTGTCTCCACATTTCTTGGTTAAGAGGAAAACCAACTCATATGGCACACAACGATCTATGCTTGATAAACGTTGTCGTCCTTGGTAACAACGTATCATTTGGTCGCGAACAGGTTTAAGGACTAAATGATAAATCCTCCTTTGTCGAGTCTAAATAGTCCTAAGGACTTCACCACAATACAGGAGTTCATTAGAAGATGAAATAATTTGTGATGAAAATACCAAAATAACTTTTATTTATTTATAATTCATATACTAATACAAGAATGAGCACAACCGTCAACAGACTGACGATTGACTTTGGGACATTATTCCCAACAGAGGATCCTGCCATTCCTAGGCCTCATCCTTCACCTACTCCTTGGCATTCTACTCATTGTCATTGGATGGGGAAAGAGTACCGAAATCAACCTTGGGCATGAGGTGATAATAGCCGTCGCTAATAACCTATTTTCTTGTATTGTTGATATGACAGCCTCACCCTTCTTAGACTTGGGAAGATTGGTAATGGGGTCGAGTGGGGGGAGGGTCCTGCCATTCCTAGGCCTCATCCTTCACCTACTCTTTGGCATTCTCCTCATTGTCATTGGATGGGGAAAGAGTACCGAAATCAGCCTTGGGCATGAGTTTTACCACCTAATGCCTATGATGTGCCTATAGGAGTTAGCCAAAGCTAAAGCAAGGTCCTGCTTGAAGGACGTGGAGGCTTTGTATTCCTCTATATCTTAGAATGCCCTCTTCTTGGCTATGGTTGCATGCTGCTTGATTGCTTGCCATTCTCTCTCTACCTTAGTGACTTGAATTGGAGCAACCTCTTGCTGACCCTACATGCCTTCAACTTCATAGTGATGTCCTCCAGTTGCACCTCCAACTCAGCCACCTTCTACTTCAAGTCATCCTACTCCTGCTCCATCTACTTAGCGTGCTGCTAAAGGTAGAGGAACTGCTCATGGAGGACAGCAATGTGGATGGTGCTCTAAAAAAAGAGAAAAGATTATTATCGAGTCATTCCTTGGAGAACCTAAAAGTTGCAATTTGGCATTCATGTCAGCAGCTAATTGGAAATCCCTTTCGAATGGATTTCCGCCATTCTATCCTCTAGTTTTTGCTACTTGGTAGAGAGTACAATCCCTTAAGCTGCACCTTGACCCCCTCCTAGTCCACCTATGCTGAGGTGGATGATTGATGGTCGAACCAATATGGTGGACCCCTTCTTCAAGAGTAAAAGATTGAGGTTGTCAGATATAGTAAATCCCTAATTTGGTGAAAACCAAATCATAATTAAAACCTTCTTGAAATGACCCAATGAATATTTTTTTTTATTCCTTTTTTATTCCTTCCTGTAGTCTATTTATACGATGTAAATCATGTATAAAAAATTCAATTCAATCAATACAATTGAATTTTACTTTTTTCTCATATATTTTGTCATGGTATCGAGCCGTCCATCCTATTTTTCTTTAATCCCAGCCATAGGATTTATTTCTCATCCATCTCTCTTTCATCCTGGCCAAAGATCATTCTTCATCTTCCTCATTTGCGATTTTCCAAGTGGCAACCTCTTTTTTTGCAATCAATGATTTGGCGAGCCCTGCGCAGGCTGCTTTTTAGTGACTCTTGCACCAACTACTCCTCAGTCGACCCCATGTCGGCTTCTTAAGCCCGGCATCCAACGTAATCCATCTACACGGATTTCTCTTCATGCACTTGCATCACCTATTTGTGAGAGTTCTTGCAATCTCTCACCTTTTGCAATTTGACAATGGCCACTAAAGATTTGAGAGAATCTTCTCAACCTGTGAAGGTCATTCTTGATGGGATCAATTATTCATTTTGGTCTCAATGAATGACCAACTTTTTGAAAGGAAGAAAGCTATGGAGATATATCACAGGTGACATTTCCCAACCAACAATAAAGCTGATGAAACTGACGAAGCCCTTGATGCTAGACTTGACGATTGGGATAGCAATAATCACAAGATTATCATGTGGATCTCAAACACATCAAGCATCAACATTGCCATGGAATTCGACAAATATGAAATAGCAAAAGAAATTTAGGATCATCTTCGTGCATGGTATATTGCTCCTTACCCAGCTCAAAAATATAAGTTGAAACAAGACTTGCTTTCTCTTCGTTAAACTATAGGTCAATCAGTAGCAGACTTCTATTCCCACATGTCTACACTATGGCAACAATTGGATCAGATGGGTCCAAAATTCAAAAACAAGGAAGACATGATGGAGTATGAAAAACATCGAGACATCGATAGACTTCTCGAACTCTTGATGGTGCTCTCTCCTGAGTTTGAATCTATTCATGCCTCAAATACTTCACAGAGATTCTCTACCGTCTCTCTCCAGTGTATTGAATGAACTCTTTTCTGAAGAAACATGCAAGGGCCTTCTATCGTCAAACCAACATCATCAAGAAGCAGTACTGTTTGCTAGGAATAGGACCAATGCCCCTTCATCAAAAGACCCTGATTCCTTTCCCCATCGGCTAGATGGCAAAGTCGATCGGAGCAAAGTTGAATGTCACTTTTACCATGAGTTTGGACATATTGCAACTAAGTGTCCCAATAAAGGCCCACTTGCTCCACCACGACCAATTGCAGTTCTTCGCATCAATTGCTACTAAAAGATCATCTTTTTCAGGGCATTCTTTTACCACGCACCTCTAATTTTCAATTGTGTGCTTATAGTGATGTGCAAACTGGACCACCGACATTAATGATCGATGATCTACAACCGGCTATTGCATCCTTCTTGATAATTTTCTAATTTCATAGAGAAGTAAGAAATAAGCAACCATCTCTCATTCAAGCATTGAAGCAGAATATCAAGCTCTTTGCTAATACTATCTTTGAAATCATCTGATTTCGTTAGCTGGTATCTGAAATAAAAATTCTTCAAGATATCTCAACTCCATTATTTTGTGATAACAAGAATGCTATTCAAATTACTTATAATGAAGTCTTTCATGAACGCACAAAGCACATTGATATTGATTGCCACTTCATTTGTCAGCATGTTCGTCAAGAAACTATCATGTTCAACCATATCTTTTCTTCAGATCAACTTACTGACTTTTTCATGAAACAGCATCCTATCTCTCATCTTTCTACATTACGTTCCAAATTCAATATGGTTTCTTAAGGTGTCAAATATAGTAAATCTCTAATTTAATGAAAACCAAATCATAATTAAAGCCTTCCTAAAATAACCCAATAAATATTTCTTCTTTTATTCCTTTTTTATTCATATCCGTAGTCTATTTATATGGTGTAAACCATGTACAAAAATTTAATTCAATCAATACAATCGAATTTTACTTTTTTCTCATATATTTTGTAGAGGTTTCCTCACAAAAGTTCAATGTTTCAATGGCCCATCCCATCTGGTCGGCAACCCTTCCCCATGTAAACCACAGCGATCCTGTGGGGTTCTCAAACAAATTCTCTCATCCAATGCCTTGCAGTCACTCTGCCATTTTTAAATATATTTACTATTTCTCGAGAATAGTACTAAAGCATAAGAAGATCTCATTAAATATTTTCAATAAGTGGACTTTGATGCTTTCGTTGTTTCAAATTGAATCCGGTGTAGGGAGCCTACAGTGTCGGTGCAATAACCATCATTAGCTCTTCTATCTGGAGATGATCTCATCGACCCGAACAGATGATCCATCGATCTATTACTGTTACAGCTATGAAACGAGTTCGGTGGCTAGGTGGGCCAGCGGCAACGGTCATCATTCAACATTTACTGTTCAACGCGATATGGCACTTCCCGTATAGTTTCAGCACTATTCATTAATTATTCAAGAGGCCCACCTCGTCCTCCATAAATGCATGCGCACCTAACGCCCGGTTAGGTACCTTTTAAGTTGTGCATTCTCTAATCAGTGCTCGTACGGGCGTCGTCAATTCAAAGGTTTCAACTTTGGTCCAATCGTTCAAACTAATTAAGACCTAACCCTGGTCCACTATGCATGGTGGTGTAATCAAGCCGTACATGTAATGCCATATTGCATGTTATCTTCTTGTTTTATTTGTGATGGGATCATCAAACCTCAAAATTACTCGCTTTGGGAACACTCTGATTCCAAAGCCTTCTGTTTTGGGAAGGAATCGTTAATTAGCAGCCTGGCCAATTATTGCAATATCCCGTAAATTTGTCCAAAAGGTCCGAAAGGATAGAATAGAAACAGGCAGAGCCTCGCCCTAATCTCCTCGCGTCTGCCTTGGAATTCGTCGGTGCTTCTGCAACGACTTGCGCACCTACCTTTCTTCTTTTCTTCACCACTTATTTCTTTTTCCACCAAAACAAACACACCTTTCCACTGCTGTTTTTCGTCTCTCTCTAATCTTCGGCTCCGGAGTGGAAGAAGAGGAGAAGAATCAATGGCGTCGACGTCGGAAAGGAGGAAGATGACATCGGATGACCGGCAAAAGGGAGAAGAGAAGGTAGAGAGGGAGCTGGACATGGAGATCCCTCTGATGAGGCAGTCGTCCATCTACTCGCTGACCCTGGACGAGATCCAGAACACGGTGTGCGAGCCCGGAAAGACCTTTGGATCCATGAACATGGACGAGTTCCTCGCCAACATCTGGAACGTCGAGGAGGGCCAGATCGCCCACGCAGCCGGATCGGAGGCGCAGCCCAACGGTGAAGGGGCGCCGCCTCCGCCTCCGCCTCCGCCGCTGCAGCGGCAAGTGTCGATCAGCATCCCGGCGCCGCTGTGCAGGAAGACGGTGGACGAGGTGTGGACAGAGATCCACCGGGGCCGGAAAGTCGACCACCCGCAGCAGCACGGGAGCGACGGCGCAGACCCTCGCCAGGTCACCCTCGGGGAGATGACGCTCGAGGACTTCCTCATCAAGGCCGGGGTCGTGAGGGAGGGCTATCATCAGGTCGTCGCTCCGTCGCCTCACGCGCCGCCTCCGCCTCCGGTGACGCAGTACGGGGTGCCGACGGGGTACCAGATGGTGGGGCTGGAGGGGGCGCCGGTGTACGGGCAGGTGGTGGGGGTGCAGGGTTACGGGGACCACCAGGTCGCGGGCAATGGGATGTACGAGGTCTTCGGGGATGGCGGGCCAGGATACTCCGTGGGCAACGGGTTCGGGGAAAGGGTTAGGAACGGGTACGGGGGGTCGAGCCCAGGGTCGGAGGAGGGGGTGGGGGGAGGACAGGTGGGCAAGTCGGGGGCGGCGGAGGGAGGCGGAGGGGGGAAGTTAGGGAGGAAGAGGGCACTGGACGGGGCGGTGGAGAAGGTGGTGGAGCGGCGGCAGCGGAGGATGATCAAGAACCGCGAGTCGGCGGCCAGGTCGCGAGCCCGAAAGCAGGTACATACCGATTGCATCTCTTTCGTCCTCCCAGCACTTTTCCCGCATAGAAATTAGCATTTAAAAAATGCTGAAGATAAAAATTTAGAATTTTATTCGCCGAATTGAGCAGCAGTGGAGGATGGAGTTCGGATGAGGGGCCGAGTGGGATGGAAACATAGATAACGACGGAGTACTGGGCCTCATAAATGCTGTCAGATGCGCTTCCGAGAGAGAGAGAGAGAGAGAGAGCGCGCTCTGCGAGCCTGCATTTCGAAAGCTAGCTTTAATCCTTCCTCTTAGGGGTTGATATTGGTGCTAACTCTTTTTTTATTACACTCATCTTGTCCCATTCTCGAGCACTCACCGCGTGAGATATTTTTTATGCTTGATAGAGGGAGAGAGTTAGAAAAGTAGGGATGTTATTCCCTCTGATTCTATTCTCGGCGGAGGCGTAATCTTGGTTGTTTTCTTAGACTATTGGATGATACGTCAGCTTGTTCTTTCAATTGATTTTGGCGGTGACTACCCATAAAGTTACATTCATTACTTAGTTTACTGAAAGTTCGAACGTAAATACAAATTTACATTTATTATTTGGTTTATTTGGTGGCCCACGGGAAGGATATTTCCGTCACATAACGGATTGGTTGAGAAGTCTTTGCAAGACGAAGTCGTTCAAAGATCCACTTCCAGCACGCCAGGATTAGAAGTGTGGTTAGAGCCTTAGGCGTCATTATATTAGATTTTAAGTAGGTATGGACAAAGGGCCATACGAATATTATATAACTCGACTCGTTACGAATGGGTCATATCAGACATGATCGATTAGCTATAGTAAAAGATCGTACTAGACACAATCTATTAGAAGGGACTGATTAGTTGAGGATTTGTGACCTGCAGTCGATTATGGCACGATCCATAAAAATCCGAATTGACATAGCTCGGCATTTTTTTTTTTTTTTTTTTTTTTTTTTTTTCTGCTACTTCTTGCCATCCGTATCACACTCGACTTCTCACGACCACGAAACCCCCTCCCCTCCCCTCTCCCGGTTCCGAAGCCACCAAACGCCCTTCTCTCCTTCGACTCCGATGCCACCAACCCCCCTCACTTCCCTTTTCTGACCCCGACGCCTCCCCCGCCTCACGCGATCGCCCCTTGCACCCTCCGCGTCGCAGTCCACATTCTCCTCCTCCCGATGCAGTCCATTGGGGAAAATAAAAAAAAAAAAACTCTCCCAACCCCTTCCCCCGCTGCATCCCTCAGAGCTCTACGGGCCGCAGCTCTGCCAACCCCACCCCTGCATCTCCCTATGTCCAAACGGATCGTGCATGGCACGGTCTATTTGGACTAATTTTTTTATAAAAAAAAAGAAAAAAAAAAACTGCCCATTAGACCTGCATACCATCCATCAAGCCCACATGGCTCATAGATCGTACCTGACACGGCCTGAACCCCAAACCTAAGATGCTGGTTGGCATGGCTCATTTACTACATAGGCCGTGTGTCACAGCTTTTTGGATTCTAATCCGATGGGTTTAGATCAAACTATGTCAGGCACAATCCAGTGCCCATGTATGGTTTTAAATTGACGACACTCAACTCCTTGCATGCATAGACGACTCGTATCAAAGCATGAACACCGCCTATACCTATTTTTTTGGTCAAGTTTTCGGCATTTTAACCATTCTGACACAAGCTCTAGGGAAAATTATACAGGCATATACGGTGGAGCTCGAGGCGGAGCTGAAGCAGCTAAAAGAAGAGAATGTCCGACTTAAAGAAGAGGAGGTAAAGCCCATTGCAAATTCTCTTTATACATGCTGGTTATTGAAAGGAGAGTCAAAATGGCTCTCCTTGGCATCCCTTTGCTAATGAAATGCTACCATTTTTGTTCTGGATTGACAGAGGAAAATGCTGGCGTTGAAGAAGCAAGTGGTATGTAGACTAACTAGTCTCTACGTCAATCGTATTAATTGCTTTCTTTTGTGCTTGTCCATTCTCAAACTAATTTGTCAAAATTTCAAGACTGAAACCTACTGTCTTTTTTTTTGTTGCCTTTGCTCTGTAGCTGATGGAGTCCATGGCCGAACGTGCAAGGGTGAATGCCCAGAAGACTGTCCTCATGCTGAGGCGCTGCAACAGTAGCCCATGGTAATGGGATCACCAGCAACTAACCCTCACCTTCCATGAGGCATTTTGGAGCAGTCTCTCATTCTGTTTTAGCTCTGTTCTGCAAATCAGGCACTGGGAGCGAGCCCCCCTCTTCGCTTACGCGCCGAGCGGTTCCCTCCTACAGTTGCCTCTTTTCCTGTCCATACGCCTCTTTTGTTGGAACCGTGAGCGGTAGCTGCTCTGATAGACGGCGAATTTGGTTGGGTGCTGTGTTGTACAAAGATCTGCCAGGAAAACAGTGAATAAAGAAGTGCAACATGTTTTCCTTTTGCATTTGTGAGTAATATTTTTGTGCTTGTCGTTTGCATTGGTGATTGTTACGAGATCATACTACCTCGGCCACTGATCTCTGATCTCATCTTTGATGTATTCTTCGGACCAACTGAAATATCGATGCAGATTCCGAACGATGAACATCATATGTCCTGATAATAGAACAGACAATTTTATCGGACCTCATCCCTAGACATTATCCTCCTTGGTTACATGACGAGGACATCAACATGCTACCACTGACCTTATAATCAGCCCACTGTCGATGACTACAGTTGATGATTCATCAAATCGCTATAGAGAGTCCGGATGGAATGATTCTATCGGCTCCCATCTGACCTCGACTTGGATGCCTACCGACCTAAAGGTCAGGACCTCACCAACCATACAGGATGATCTTTCATGACCGACACCAATGATAATGCATTCGGACCAAGGCCTCGATTGTGAGCCGACCTCAAATCATCAGTTTATTCAGCCACATGGGCCACCTCCAGGAATATTCCAAGGAACTGTCACAACATGTCCACTATTGATGACTAACAACTTATGATTTGCAGACTTCCTATCTAGTGGCTTGACAGATCATGATCTGACCTACTAGACTATGTAATAATCTACAACTCCATCTCTATATAAAAAAAATAATGGGAGAACCTTCAAGCTAAACTCTACTCCGAAAAGAGAATATCTCTTATGCTATTTCCCTTCTCCCTTTCTCCTTTTTATTGTTCTCAAGTTCTGGCTGACTTGAGCATCAGACAGTCTCCTACCAGAAAACCCCTGGTATGTGTAGATCTTTTTTGCAGATCCCTTATGGCTCCCTGATTTTCGAACCATCCTTTGCCCTTGACTACATCAGCTTCCACTGGAGTCTTGAAACAATAATTTGGTGCTGGAGGAAGGGTCGAGCAATCCAACAAAAGAGAGGGACTATGGTGAGACACTATCACTTTGCCGCTTCTCATTGATAGTCCACCAGATGAAGCTAAGGTGGAGTCACCCAACCATCTGCTTCTCATAGGTCTGCATGGCCTGTGCAGCCACCCATGACGGTGGATCCATAATGATTCAACAACCTGATCTGTCAGGTCTAGGCACTAATCGATGCCACCCAGCAACCTCCACAGTCTATTCCCCAACTTGTGCCATCTTGGCACAATCATCAGAACTACTTCCCAATTTTGGACCATGCACGCAAGAGCATGTGCCAATCAGGCACCATCAACCGACAATCGCCTTCTCACCAAGGCTCCCACCATGGGGCCTGACGTCGACATTCCCTAACCTTTTTGGTAAGAACTCTACTCCATGCTACTCCCTGTGCCCTAGAATGTCTCATCAAGAGGACAGTGATGTGCAAATCTTAAAATTTGTAAATAAAACCGCAAGCGCACAGTGTGCAGAGTAGCACGACCAGCGAGTACGGTCGATCCCATAGAGACTTGGTTTAAAAATGATTTTCAAATCTATGCTCAAGCGAGCTTTAACGAAAATCGAAAATCGAAAGTTGTTTGCTAAAGACAATAAGACTAAGGATCTAGGGTTTTTGAATCCACTAGATCTAGATTAGGAATTTACCTAGAATTTTTCTTATTGATCCTAACGACTACTCCTCTTGTCTTTCCCAAGCATAGATTATGAAGGGACTAAGGTCCAACGATAACCCATCAAGATTCTTTACAGGGAGTAGTAACTAGGATCCCTTAGGTTTTCTCCTCCTATGCACTGAATCAAGCATGAACTATGAAGGGACTCTGACCCAACTGTAGTTCATCAAAAATTCTTGGCAAAAGAGGAAGAAAAAGAAACCCTAAGAAAAAGAAAGAACCCTATGTAAAACCCCTACTCATGATCTAGCTTCATCGCAAACCCTAGAAGGGATGCTTAGCTAGACATGATCTAAATCTACTTGCAAAATTTAAATGCAGAAAAATAAACTACCCTAATTTCATAAATTAAACTATCCTAATTGCATAAATTTAAACTGCATAATTTAAACTAACCTAATTGCATAAAATTAAATTGCATAAATTAAACTATCCTAATTGCAAGAAAAATAAATTGCATAATGTAAAGAGATAAAATTACATAAAAATAAGATTTTATATAAAAAAAAATTATTACAAAAATCTCAAAGCTCGAGGCTTGAGAAGAAAGCTAAAAACCCCACTATCTAGGGTTACAAGCTTGATCGGAAGGAAAGAATCATTAAAACAAGAGCCTTTGGGGCTTTTTATAGGCATTTGGGGGTTATAAGGTTTTCAAAACTTTAGATGTGGGACTAAGAGGTTTTAGAGGGCTGTTAGGGGGATTTAGGGGCTCAAATCTCGCTCAAAAAGTACTTAAATCCATCAAGAAACCTAGAAATTGTTTCAGCCGTCCGATCTTCATCTAAAGGACCCAATTCATCTAATAAATCAAGCCGGAAGCGATTCTGGGCCGTCGGATCATGATCTGGGTGAAGCGCTGCCGTTGGATCGCGCTGCAGAGATGGGATCAGGTCGGATGCATCGCGGACCGTCCGATCAAGGCGCTGGAAGATTTCGTCCGTTGGATCGCGCTGCAGAAGGATCCCGTGTTGTCCTAGTGTTTATTGATTCTTGCAATTGGCTTGATTACGGTTGGATCTTGACCGGCTGCGATGGTGGCCATCCGATGGTGCAAAAATGTGGAGCGTTGGATCTTGATCGGACCATCGAGTGATGTGAAGTTACCAGGTTGCCCTTCGGACCTTCTTCCCTCTCCTCATGAGCCCTGGACCGCGGCGTGGACCGGGCTCGCGATGCGTTGCGGTGAGCCGAGACTCGCTGATTGGCTGGTTTATGGTGCGCCGATGGGTCCATGGTCCAGGCGCCTGTTGCTGTGGACCAGGCGGCTAACCAGATCACCAAATCAGTTGATTTTTGACCAATTTTGACCTGATTTGACTCGGGTTTGACCCAATTGAGTCTTCTTTCTTCATTCTTCAATTTCTGGGTCAATTTAACTCCATTTTGCATAAAATTTATGCCGTTGGAATCTCTTTCCTTGTTCTTTCTATTGATGACCTCTTCTTCTAAAAATATAATAACAAGTATCAATTTCTTAATAAAGTTAGATAATTTAGATATTAATTGATACTTTTTATGTCAATTTGTGACATAAATCACACCCCCCAACTTAATCATTGCTAGTCCCTTAGCAATGTACCAAAATAAGATCATATTCCAAAAAGATCCTTCCTTTGCAAATTAATTTAAGATCGAAATTCAAGAAGTTTTCTAGTATTACTAAGTAATGAGCTTCGAATTAGAATCGGTAGTCAGTCTACTTAGGAGCTTTCTTAGAGTACACTTAAAGTTTTATAGCACTTGTGTGAGTGATAACTAACTTAGTATTTCAGTATTAACTTGTACAGGCCAATTGTATCATTTTTCATAACTTAGTTCGATTAATTTTCTATACACCCCAGATTAAACAAAGAACTAAGGTAGCTTTCACACTTTTTTTTTTTTTTTTTTTTGCTGAGCATCCTGGCCTTCCCACCATCGTTTGATGCGAATCTCAACACTTGACTTAGGTGAAGAGACCCGGTTACTAGGCTTCGGGCAATCCACATTTACTCTGTGTTTTGCATTTTATTTCAGGCAGGTAGCTCTTTCCTTAAATTCAAATTTCTTCAATTGGGGTGTAGAGAAAATTATCTAATTTAAATAATACTCAAATCCTTAATTGGCCTTACAATTAACACCTACTTTACCTTGTTAGTGTGCATTGCAATTGGAAGTGCTAATAGTCTTTAAATGACCTAGGCCACCAAGAGTCTAACCAGCTAATCTTCTCTGTGACTCACTACATTTATTAGCAAATACTTTCTAACTTACTCTTATTTCTTTTTAGATTAATTTATTTCAATTTTTTTTTAATATATTAAATGCAAGAAATAACTCATAGTGGAAGGAAAAGAAATGATAACACCTGATTTTGTCAAGCTCTCCCCCCAACTTGATCGACATTGTCCCCAATGGAGTTTATCTAATTTATTTGTCCTAAGTAAATGAAAACAAAGAAAGCATTAGAAATTAAATAAGCTGGGTTGCCTCCCAGAAGTGCTAAGTTTTATTCTTCAGCCAGACCAAACTCGAAGCAATTTAATCAGAATAAGTTGGTTCATAAAGAACCATGGCATCTTCAACAGTCTCGACAAGTAATTCCAAGAATGGTTTTAATCGTTGACCATTAACTTTAAAGATAACACCATTACTTGGGTTTTCTATCTCAACAGCTCCGTGTGAAAAGATTTCCTTTACTAAAAATGGTCCTGTCTATCTAGACCTAAGCTTTCCTGGAAACAGATGTAATCTAGAGTTATATAAGAGCACCTTTTGTCCGATATTGAAAGTTTTTCTCATAATTGATTGATCATGAAATGCTTTGGTTCGTTCCTTGTATATCCTTGCATTTTCATAGGCTTCATTTCTAAGTTCTTCTAATTCATTCAACTGAAGCTTCCTATGGTTTCTAGCGTCGTTCAAATTTGTATTTAGTTGTTTGATGGCCCACATGGCTTTGTGTTCTATCTCAATAGGCAAGTGACATGGTTTACCAAACACAATCCTATAAGGAGACATTCCTAGATTGGTCTTGAAAGCGGTTCGGTATGCCCAAAGTGCATCAATTAATTTCAAAGACCAATCCTTTCTATTGGCACTAACAGTTTTTTCAGGATCTGTTTGATTTGTCGGTTTGACACTTCAACTTGCCCACTAGTTTGAGGATGATATGGTGTGGCCAATTTATGGGTGACATTATACTTTTTCATCAATGTTGCAAAAGGTCGGTTATAAAAATGGGTTCCCCGATCACTAATGATTGCCCTAGGAATACCAAAAGGGAGAGAATATTTTCTTTAAGAAACTTAATGACCATTTTGCTATCGGGTGTTCTACATGCAATTGCTTCTACCCATTTTGAAACATAATCAACTGCTACTAGAATATATTCATTTCCAAAGGAATTTGAAAATGGTCCCATGAAATCGATCCCCCAAACATCAAAAACTTCAACTACCAAGATTAGGTTGAGTGGCATCATGTGTCGCTTGGTGATTCGACCCATTTTCTGACATTGAGCATAACTTTTACAATATTCATGAGCATCCTTAAACAAATTGGGACCAATAAAAACACATTGGAGAACCTTAGCAGCAGTTTTCTTAGATACGAAGTGACCCCCACATGCTTGATCATGACAAAAAGATAAAATATTCATGACTTCATTATCTGGGATACACCTTCTGATAATTTGATCAGGACATTGTTTAAAATGATAAGGATCATCCCAAATGAAATACTTCACTTGGGCAAAGAATTTATATTTATCCTGCTTAGTCCAATGAGAAGGTATCTTACCTATGGCTAAATAATTTACAATATCAGCAAATCAAGGTTCAGTAGACACAGACATGAGTTGCTCATCTGGGAAAGATTCATTGATGGGTGGTTCACAGATGGTGCGACTGGAATTCGGGACAAATGATCTGCTACAACGTTCTCAGTGCCTTTCTTGTCTCTAATTTCTAGGTCAAATTCTTGAAGGAGCAAAATCCATCTGATTAAGCGTGCCTTGGCATCCTTCTTTGCTAGGAGATGTCTAATGGCTGAGTGATCGGTGTAAACAATGGTGTGGGTCCCAACCAAATAAGATCTAAATTTCTCTAAAGCGAAGACAACGGCAAGGAACTCTTTTTCAGTTGTGGTGTAGTTAAGCTACGCATCATTTAAGGTTTTACTTGCATAATATATCACTCTAGGCAGCTTATTTATCCGTTGACCTAAGGTTGCGCCCACAACATGATCGGACGCATCACACATTAATTCAAATGGTTCAGACCAGACAGGAGGATGAATGATTGGAGCTGATACAAGTATTTTTTTTAGAAATTCAAAAGATTCCAAGCACTCATGAGTAAATTCAAATTTGGTATCTTTGCCAAAAGATTAGTCAGTGGACGTGCTACTTTGCTAAAGTTGGCAATAAACCTTCTATAGAATCCAGCATGACCTAAAAATGAACGTATTTCTTTCACTGATTTAGGTGGTGGAAGACTTGCAATTAGATCTATTTTGGCCTTGTCCACTTCAATCCCCTTTTAAGAAATGACATGGCCAAGAACTATTCCCTGTTTGACCATAAACTGACATTTTTCTCAGTTGAGAACTAAGTGCTTCTCCTTACATCGTTCTAGAACTAATTGCAGGTGATTCAGACACTCGGAGAAGGTTAGGCCAAAAATAGAAAAGTCATCCATAAAAATTTTAGAAATTGTTCTATCATAGCTGAAAACATGCTGATCATGCATCTCTGGAAGGTTGCCGGTGCATTACATAGTCCAAAGGGCATTCGTCTATAGGCAAAAGTACCAAATGGATAGGTGAATGTAGTCTTTTCTTGATCTTCAGCGGCTATGGGGATCTGGTTGTAATCGGAGTATCCATCAAGAAAATAGTAAAACTCTTGTCCGGCTAGTCTTTCTAACATTTGATCAATAAATGGCAAAGGAAAGTGATCTTTCCTTGTCGTAGCATTCAACTTTCTATAGTCTATACAGACCCTCCATCCCGTTTGGGTCCTAGTTGGGATAAGTTCGTTTGCATCATTTTGGACCACTGTTACCCCAGATTTTTTGGATACTACTTGAACTGGGCTTACCCAAGAGCTATCAGAAATAAGATAAATTATTCCACTATCTAGGAGTTTCAGAATCTCCTTTTTAACTACATCCTTCATAGCTGGATTAAGCCTTCTTTGGGCTTCTCTTGTTGGTTTAGCCTCTTCCTCTAAGTATATTCTATGTTGAACTATAGAAGGGCTTATTCCTTTGATATCTGCTATGGTCCAACCTATTGCTTCTTGATTTGCTTTTAGAACTGACACTAACTCCTCCTCTTGCTTGGGATCTAGGTCTGATGCAATAATTACAGGCAAAGTTTCTTTTGGTCCTAGATATGCATACTTGAAATGTTCTGGGAGGGGTTTCATTTCTAAAATGGATGCTTCCTCTATCGATGGTTTAGGTGATGATTTTACCATCTCAATGATTGGTTCAGTAGGAAGTGTCGATTCCTGATTAATCTGATTTTCTTTAAGTATTTATTGACATCCTCAGACTCATGGATTAACCAGGGGTTAGACTCTAGGTCGACTTCATCATCACTAATGTCAATGGATTCATAAATACCATCTTGGACTACATTGACATCAGCATGAGAAGAGGATTCCTATTCTAAGTTAAAAACATTAAGCTCAATGGTCATATTCCCAAAGGATAACTTCATTAGACCATTTCGACAATTGATTTCAGTATTGACCGTAGCTAAGAATGGTCTTCCTAAAATGACAGGTATATGTCCTTTAGGATTCACAACTGGCTTAGTCTCTAAAATAATAAAATCTATAGGGAAAATAAAATTTTCAACCTTTATCAGAACATCCTCGACCATTCCCTTAGGAATCCTGAGAGATCTATCGGCTAACTGTAATGTGATCCCAGTAGGTTGAAGTTTTTCTAATCCTAGTTGCTCATACACCAAATATGGAAAGATATTCACACTAGCTCCTAGATCTAGCAAGGCCTTTTTTATATTGGTTTCTCCAATAACACAAGAAATTATTGGAGCTCCAGGGTCCTTATATTTAATTGGCACATGGCTAGATAGGTATGAACTGACACTTGCAACCAAAAATGCTTTCTTTGGTACATTAGTGGTCCTTTTCCTAGTGCAAAGATCTTTTAAAAATTTGGCATAAGTTGGAACCTGATGGATTATATCTAAAAGAAAATATTAACTTGGACTTGTTTAAATACCTCTAAAATTTTGTCTAAATGTTTAGATTTATTGGATTTCAGTCTGTTTGGAAAAGGAGCTCTAGGACTTTTAAGTACTGGACTAGGTGAATTTTTAGTTTCTGGTGCTTGAGGTTGAAAGGTAGTAATTTTAGAAGGTGACTCGGCAGATGAGTCCTCTATATCATCAAGTGCAACTACCTTATTGTCTATTTGTTTTCCCGATCTTAAGATATGAATGGCATTTACACCATTAACTTGGTTTCCTTGTTGGGGTCGTGGACCATTTTGGTTCCTAGGATTTGGCTCAGGTTGGCTAGGTAACCTACCATGTTCTCATTCACTAATGGTCGAAGCCAGCTGACTTACTTGCATTTCCAGACGGGCTATAGATTGGGTGTTATTATTTATGAGTTGACCCGTGGTTTGCATAAAGCTGGTATGTGTCTTCATCATGGCTTCTAGGCTTTTCTCTAAAGAGGTAATTTTCTTGTCACTATCATGGAAGCCTGGTGGGTTGTTCATCACTGAGTTGGACCTTAGATTTTGCTGATTGAAATTTGGATTGCCTACATTAGGATTCTAGGACCATGAGAAATTCGGGTGATTCCTCCAACCTGGGTTATATGTGGGTGCATAAGGATTGTTCAATGGTCCTTGATAGGTGGCATTCACCTGTGCACACTCATTCGAGTAGGAACATTCTTCTAAGACATGGTCTGGTGCATTGCACCCTTTACACATGGGTGCAGATATTTGATTTACATCGGCTGGTCTCTATAATTCTAAGGCTTCCAATCTACATGTTAAGGTTGCAATCTTGGCCTCTGATGCTAGG